>NC_080377.1:98382698-98725925 GCF_014773155.1 Arachis stenosperma
TTTTTCCATTGATATTTTTGCAATTGGTCGCTCAACTGAGATATACTCAGTTATTCCCATCTTCACTCCAGCATCTTTACATAGCATAGATATTAAGCTAGGATAAGCCAATTTGGGATCTTTTGAGTTCTTGTTTGCAATTATATAAAGTTCACACAAAATTAGCTGATGAACTTCCACTTCTCTTCCTAACATAATATAGTGGATCATCACTGCTCTTTTAATGGTGACTTCAGAGCGGTTGCTAGTGGGCAGTATAAAACGCCCAATAAAGTCCAGCTAGCCTCTGGCGATTGGTTTGAGATATTCTCTCTTGAGTTGATTTGGGACGCCCTTGGTGCTGGTGGTCCACCTGGTTCCAGGGATGCATATGTCCTCTAGAATCTTGTCCAGGCCCATATTTGTTCTCATCATTCTCCTATTAAAGGAGTCTGGGTCATCTTTCAGCTAAGGTAGCTTAAAGATCTCCCTGATTTTGTCAAGGTGGATGTAAACAATCTTTCCTCTGACCAAGGACCGATAGTCATAGAGGGCAGTTCCAGATATTCTCTGCCTGTCTGTTTTCCACAGATTAGCGTAGAATTCCTGAACCATGTTTCTTCCCACCTTTGTTTTAGGATTAGCTAGCATTTTCCAGCTCTTGTTTCGAATTTGCTCTTGGATCTCTGGATATTCATCTTCTTTCAGATCAAATTTGACTTCTGGGATCACTGACCTTAGACCCATTATTTTGTAGTAATGGTCTGAATGTTCTTTGTTTAAGAACTTCCCCTGATTTCAAAGTGGTTTTGGAATACTCTCTTTCTTGCCTCTTGGAGTGGGTTGTTTTCCTTTATGAGCCATGATCTTAGTGGGTATGGTTTAGTGATCACGATCAAACACACCAAACTTAGAGGTTTTCTTGTCCTCAAGCAAAAGAAAAGAAAGGAGAGGGATAGAAGGAGAGCTAGTTTTCGAATTGTGGGGGAGAGGAGAGAGGTCGAATGTGGATTTAAAGGGAGGGGGTGGGTTTTCGAAAATTTTGAAGAAAGATAAGATAGAAGATATGATTTGTAAAAGATAAATATGATAGAAAAAAGATATAATTGAAAATTGAAAAGATATAGAAGATATTTGAAAAAGATAAATCTGAATTTTAGAAAAAAAGATTTGGGATTAATTTGAAAGGATAATTGAGTTTTGAAAAAAAAATTTGAAAAGAAGTTGGATGGGATTTGAAAAAGGATTTGTGTTTATGAATTAAGATACATTTGATATTTTTGAAAAAGGGATTTTATAAATTAGGATTAAAATTTTTGGAATTGAAGGATGAGAGTTTGTAGCATGTTTATGTAAGAAATCATGAACTGAAATATGAAAATTGAAAAAAATGTGAAGTAAAAATGAATTTACCTCCTCCCCATAATCCTAGCGTTAAACGCCCAAACGCTGCATGTTTTGGGCGTTTAACGCCCATTTGCAGCTTCTCCTGGGCATTCAACGCCCAGCTGTTGCTTTTAGTTGGCATTGAACGCCAAGAACTCCTTTGTCACTGGGTCGTCCAAGTAATAAACCTTACGTGAGTAAGGGTCGATCCCACGGAGATTGTTGGTATGAAGCAAGCTAATGGTCATCTTGTAAATCTCAGTTAGGCGGATTTAAATGATTATAATGGTTTTCGAATAATAATAATTAATAAACAGAAAATAAGGATAGAATTACTTATGTAAATCATTAGTGAGAATTTCAGACAAGTGCTTTGTCCCTGTTGGATCTCTGCTTTCCTACTGCCTTCCTTCAATCCTTCTTACTCCTTTCCATGGCAAGCTGTATGTAGGGCATCACCGTTGTCAATGGCTACATCCCATCCTCTCAGTTAAAAAGGTCCAAATGCTCTGTCACGGCACGGCTAATCATCTGTCGGTTCTTGATCATGTCAGATTAGAATCCATTGATTCTTTTGCGTTTGTCATCACGCCCAAGAATTGCGAGTTTGAAGCTTGTCACAGTCATTCAATCCCTGAATCCTACTCAGAATACCACAGACAACGTTTAGACTTTCTAGATTCTCATGAATGCCGCCATTAATTCTAGCTCATACCACGAAGATTCTGATTAAGGAATCCAAGAGATATGCGCTCGGTCTAAGGTAGAATGGAGGTGGTTGTCAGTCACGCGTTCATGGGTGAGAATGATGATGAGTGTCACGGATCATCACATTCATCATGTTGAAGTACAACAAATATCTTAGAACAGGAATAAACTGAATTGAATAAAAAATAGTAGTAATTGTATTAAAACTCGAGGTACAGCAGAGCTCCACACCCTTAATCTATGGTGTGCAAAAACTCCATCGTTGAAAATATATAAGTGATGAAGTTCCAGGTGTAACAACCCTAGTTTTTGAAAATTAGATAATTAGTTATTTGTGATTTATTTTATTTGTTGATAATTTTATTTTAAGAAAATTATTTTACTAAAGGTAATTAAATGGAGTTTCATCATAATTGGAGTTTAAATTAATTAGAATTTTTATATAAATTTTATTAGATATTTGGTATAATTGAAATTATAATTCTGGTAATTGAAAAATAAGAAAAGCATGGTATAATTTAATTTAAATAAGTTCTATTTTGAATGAATTATGTTATTAATTTGAACTCCTAGAAATTATTTTATTAGAAATGATTAGATTGATATTTATGAATACTTTAAGTTTAAGTCAATTAATATTTATGTACAATTTTTATTATAATTGGTTATTTTATAAATTGAAATTAAAGTTTCAGAGATAGAAAACTAATAGAGATTTATATGAGTTAATCTAGAAAATTGATATTTGAATTTAAATTGTACTTTACAAAATATAATTAACTTGTTCATTTTATAATGTAAATTAGAAATAATTGATTAAACTTAGTAATATGTTGATAAATAATGTTTCTAAATATTTTTAATAGAGTACATTTGATTTTAAAATTATTCTATCCTCCAATTTTATCAAAATATCTATTCATATCTATCCATATTACTTTATAAAATCCCTAATTTCTAACCCTAATTCCCAAATCCCAGAAACCCTAACCCTAATGTTTCCCTTTCCTCAGCTTCTGAACGCAGCCTCCACCCCCTCCTTCTTCCAAAACGCAATACACACACAAAACAAAGAAAGAAACGGAAACAAAGAGGAAAGAGATGGGGGAAGAGCTGTTGCCCTATTTCCGCCTCAAGGAGCCCGTGCCACCATCGTCGTCATCCTCGTGAACTGCAGCGTCGCCGTTCAACCTCGTCCCACCGCGTCTCCATGGTCGCCGTTTCTGCGAGCTCGCCACCGTCGAGAAGCTGCCGTCGCGTCTTGTCCCGCCGTCACCACCGTTGCCCTGAAGCTCGCCCGCCGTCGTCGTTGAGGGGCCAGCAGAGAGAGAGAACGAATGCGGGTCAGGGTCGCCACCAAGGAGAGGAGCTGTGCTCCACGCCACCGTCGCCAAGCTGTTGCATCGCCGGACATCATCGCTGGAGGACCAAATGGAGTAGCTAGCCGGTTCTGCTTCTGCCTCTGGTTTCTGAAATCCGAGAAGACGCAACCGCCGCTGCTGGAACTGTTATTGTTGGCCTGGCCCTGTTTTGGCTCTACTCTGAATTGTTACTGCTGCTGCTTGGCTGAAGCTGAGACCTTTCACCATCACTGGAGCTGCCCAGAATCATCATGGTAGCTGCTAAGAGAGCAGAACGGATGTTAGAACTGCCAACGGAGCTGCTGCGTTTAGTGATTTCCGTGAGTTCCGACTTTGAGGTAGGGGATTTAACGTTTTTAATTTAGAATGCCTACAAAGTTATTGGATAAGTGCAAATGGTTAATAATAGTTAAGAATTTCTTAAATGATAAGAATGACTTGAAATGTGTTTGAGAATGGTTAGCTATTGTGATTTTTCTGAGTTAAGATTTGAATTAAATGTGGCTGTGATTACTTTGAATTATAATTGAAATTAGATGTGGTTGTGAAATGTGACTGAATTATTGATTCTGCGATGAATTGGTTGAGATTCTGATTTTGAGTGAATTATTGACTTGTTTGATGTTGAAGGGGATATTTGATGAATGGGAATGGCTGTGAAGTTTACTTGTAACTAGTTGAGATTGGTTTTGGTGGTTATTGAAGGATTGGGACTAAGAGATTAAACTGTTTTGAGAACCTGTGATTTTCTGAAATAATATAGTAAATTTTAAGAGTATCTAAATAATTTGTAATGGTTAGACTAATTCTCTGTGTCATGATTTATTGATTCTGACTTGGCTGTGATTGTGGCCGGTTTCACTGTTGTAAGTGATTGATTTGATGATTGTGCGTACTGAATGTTGTAAGGGATAGAATAAATGGTGTTACTTTTGTTGCTGAGCTTGCTGGTGTGAATTGACGAGTTATTGTGTGTTTGAATGATGATGAGTGTATATGGAAAATTATGCTTGACATAGTGTAGAAAAGAAAAGGTTTGATGATGCTTAAGCACTTGACATCGTGTGAATTATTGATTCTGGGCTCTTGGGCTGTGTTGGCAATGAAGACAATTTTGAATAACTGGAAAGAGGTTAAACGTGTGATTTCGGAAGGGTTATAAGTCCAAATGTGGTTTTTGATAAGTAAGGTTGTTGAAAATGCTTCAGGCAGAATTTCTGCATACCTGACAGTAGAAAGAATCAATTTCTGGGAGCATCCCGGATCATATATGATATGACCAGTAAACATCGGTTACACGTTATAGCTCGGTTACACATTATAGCTCGGTTACACATTATAACTCGGTCATGCGTTATAACTCGGTTACAATTAAAACCCGATCATAACCGACGATTTCATTATGAACCATGAAGCGTCCCAGATCAGTAACGGTAAATTCACAATTAATCCTCTTCCTAGACGTTATATCCCAAGAACAACGGCCGATATTTCCCGTTAATATAAGGCAGACGAAAAACCAGAAAGAGGTACGTCACTTTTCAAAAAGAGAGTATTTTTATTTGCCTAATTCTGACTTGAGCGTCGGAGTGCCTTTGCAGGTACCCTCCCCCGCCGACCATTCACTGCCGACGTATATCTCACCGCACATTAGGAGTTCGCCGACTTCAGTTGCAGACGAGCTATACATCGGGAGACTCAGGCAAGAACATTTGGCGCCCACCGTGGGGCCGAATAAATTTGAAACCCTATTCAGAAAGGTCCCAAAAACACCCTTGAAAGACAACCATGGCCGATGCCCCCCCGCCAACTCCATCCGAGCTCCTACGGATGGTGACCGAGCTTCAGCAAGCAAATCAACAAATGGCGGAGGAAAATCGAAGAATGCAAGATCAAATTGCACAATTAGTTAATGCTCGTCTGGAGCACAACAATGATCACCATAACCGGGAAGAAAACCACGAACGACGGTCAATACCGACTCATGTTTCTGAAACACCTCAAGGGGAAGAAGAGGAGGCCCACCAGACAGAAGAGGCCCAACCAGAAACTGAGGAGGAGGGGCGCGACAATTCGGCCGACATTATGAATTTCCAACTTCCCAGGCAATTCACCCTGCCGACAACTCTGACTCCGTACGATGGATTAGGAGACCCAAAGCAACATATTAAAAAATTCCGATCTATCATGATTGTTAACGATTCAATATCGCGTTTTCAGGAATTGGCAAAGCAAATCGAAGATCACTTTGCGGCCTCTGCTATATACTTACACGACTCTGACTACCTGACGACCATAAAGCAGGGCCCACAAGAGAGTTTGAAGGACTACATAACTCGTTTCACAAAGGTCGCCATGAGGATTCCAGATCTTCATCCTGAAGTCCATCTACATGCAATCAAGAGCGGCCTTCGTCCGGGCAAATTTCAGGAGACCATAGCTGTGAGCAAACCGAAAACTTTGGCCGAATTTTGCGAAAAGGCAAAGGGACAGATAGATGTGGAAGAGCTTCGGCAAGCCCGCAAAACAGAAAGGTCAACCGCCGCCAAGGATGAGGATAAACCTCGGGATAACAAAAAAACATTCAAACCCGTTCCCCGGTATGAGTCATACACTACCTTCAACACAAAACGGGATGACATTATCAAGGAAATACTCAACTCCAAATTAATCAAACCCCCTCGTAAAGCCGGCGCCTATCCAGAATCCAAAACTGTGGATAAATCCAAATTCTGTACCTTTCATCAGAAACACGGTCACACAACCGATGAATGTGTGATCGCCAAAGACCTTTTGGAACGTCTCGCAAGACAAGGCCACCTCGACAAGTTTATTACAGGACGAATGCAGAAAAACACAACCTCGGCTCCCGAGCTCGCCATAGCAAGCCCATCCTCAAAGGAAAAAGATAAGGCACCTATTCAACCAAGGGGAATCATCAATTGTATTTCAGGAGGATATGCAGGAGGTGGACATACAAGCTCGGCTCGAAAAAGAACCTATAGAGCAATGTTGGCCGTAACAGATGCCCCTAAAATGCCTCAACCGACCCATGATGTTCCAGAGATGACCTTCTATTCAACCGACTTTCATCAGAAAGATGTGAATTATGATGACCCGGTGGTAATCTCTGTTCAGTTAGGAGATCTAATAGTCCGCAAAGTACTCCTCGACCCTGGAAGCAGTGCAGATGTATTATTCTTCACTACGTTTGAGAAAATGAAGCTGAGTAACAACATCTTGCAGCCATATCATGGAGACTTGGTCGGATTCTCCGGCGAGCGCGTTCCTGTCCTCGGTTCAGTGTGGTTACAAACCACACTCGGTGAGCAACCATTATTTAAGACACAAGACATTCAATATCTTGTTGTCGATTGTTTTAGTCCTTATAATCTCATACTAGGTAGACCATTTTTAAACCGATTTGCAGCAATTGTGTCCACAGTTCATCTTTGTGTAAAGTTCCCTGTGCAGGACAATCTAATAGCAACCATCCATGGAGACCTCCATGAAGCTCGCCAATGCTACAACACAAGCTTGAAGCCTGTCAGGAAGAGCAACATGCCACAGGTCAACTCCATACAGCCCGATCAACCGAGATTAGCAGAAATAGATCCAAGAGCCGATTTTGAAGACCGACCTATGCCGAACGAGGACCTAACAAAGGTCCCCCTAACAGAAGATCCTATGAAATTCACCTTCGTCGGAACGTCAATGAGCGCCGAGGAAAGAGAAGCACTCATAGCATTTCTGCGCGAGAACGCCGATTTATTTGCTTGGACACCTGCAGATATGCCCGGAATACATCCCTCTGTTATCACACATAAATTAGCAATAACTCCAGGAGCCCGACCAGTCTCACAAAAGAAAAGAAATCTCGGGACAGAAAAGCGCTTGGCATGCCTTGCCGAAGTCAGAAAGCTCATTGCGGCTAATTTCATCCGAGAGATCAGATTCACAACATGGCTCGCTAATGTGGTAATGGTAAAAAAGAATAACGGTAAGTGGCGCATGTGCGTCGACTTCACTGACTTAAACAAAGCATGCCCTAAAGATGCTTATCCTTTACCCTGCATTGATAATTTAGTTGATAATTCCTGTGGTTTCGATTCCTTAAGTTTCATGGACGCATACTCTGGTTATAACCAGATTCTTATGCACCCATCTGATCAAGAAAAAACCGCTTTTATAACTGAATATGGGAATCATTGCTATAATGTTATGCCTTTCGGTTTAAAGAATGCAGGGGCGACGTATCAACGATTGATGAACAAGGTCTTCCAGAACCAAATTGGTCGGAATATAGAGGTCTACGTAGACGACATGGTCGCAAAAACAATGATCGGAAAGTCTCACATCAATGACCTAGAAGAAATATTTGAACAAATCCGACGATATAATATGAGACTAAACCCTGAGAAGTGTGCTTTCGGTGTTCGTGGAGGAAAATTCCTCGGATTCATACTCACCAGCCGAGGAATAGAAGCAAACCCCGACAAATGTCGGGCCATAATTGACATGAAAAGTCCAACAACACTGAAGGAAGTCCAACGACTAACAGGGCGCCTCGCGGCTTTATCAAGATTCCTACCCTGCTTGGCAGCAAAATCTTATTATTTTTTCCAATGTTTAAAAAGGAACCCAAAACATTTTCAATGGACAGAAAACTGTGAAGCTGCATTTCAAAATTTAAAACAATTTCTTTCAAAACCTCCTGTTTTACAAAAACCAAAACCAAATGAACCACTGTCTATATACTTATCTATTACTGATATGGCAATTAGCTCGGTTCTTTTAACAGATACAGAGAAGGGTCAGCAGCCGATCTATTTTGTGAGCAAGTCCCTTCAAGGTGCCGAGCTTCGTTATCCAAAATTGGAAAAGCTCGCCCTAGCCCTAGTATTCTCTTCAAGACGACTCCGACCTTACTTTCAGGGACACACCATTATAGTCAGAACTGAACAACCTCTCCGGCAGATTCTTTCAAAGCCAGAGTTAGCAGGCCGGCTTATCAAATGGGCCATTGAGCTTTCAGAATTTGATATTCAATACCAGCCAAGAGGATCCGTCAGATCTCAATATCTGGCCGATTTTGTCGCCGAGCTTACTCAACCATTGCAAGAAGAAAGAAGCTCAGATTGGAACTTATTTGTGGACGGAGCATCAAACCCCCAAGGATCTGGAGCAGGAATACTATTAGAAGGACCTCAAGGCATCAACCTCGAACATTCCCTTCGGTTCTCCTTCAAAGCAAGCAATAACCAGGCCGAGTATGAGGCCCTAATCGCCGGGCTCAGGTTAGAAATTGATTTACAAATCACCAGTTTAAAAGTTTATTGCGATTCCCTATTAGTGGTTCAACAGGTGAATCAGGTTTTCCAAACCAAAGACCAAACTTTGTCAAAATACTTGGACATCATTCAAAACCTAAAAAATAGCTTTTCAAAGATAGAAATTCACCACATTCCTAGGGAACAGAATAATAGAGCTGACATCTTATCAAAATTAGCTACTACACAATCACACACAGCGACATTACTCCAATCAACACTGAATAAACCGAGCATACATGCCCTAAGTATTTCAAATACTTTATCCACAGACAGTTGGCAGGTACCTTATATAAAATACTTAAAATATGGTTCTGTCCCAGATGAGGTTTTAGATAAGAAAAGATTTCGGCGACAAGCCTCTTTTTTCACACTAATGAATAATGTTCTGTATAGGCGGGGATTCTCCCGACCTCTTCTGAAATGCTTAGACAGGAAAGAAGCCGATATTGCTTTGGCCGAGGCCCATGAAGGAATATGCGGAATACACTCGGGGGCAAGAAGCCTAGCACAGAAAATACTACGAGCCGGTTTTTACTGGCCAGAAATATGGAAAGATAGCAAAGAAAAAGTCCGAACTTGTGATAAATGTCAAAAGCATGCACCATCAATCAACATTCCGGCCGAACAACTTCATCAAACAGCAATAAGCTGGCCATTCAATCAATGAGGGATTGACATCCTCGGACCTTTTCCCACCGCACCCAAACAACTAAAGTATTTGGTGGTAGCTGTTGATTATTTCAGCAAATGGATCGAAGCAGAGCCACTGGCAAGAATAACATCCTCCCAAATGATATCTTTCGTTTGGAAGAATATCATATGCCGATATGGAATTCCAAGACATGTCGTCACTGACAATGGTCGGCAGTTTACCGACCATAATTTTAAATTATTTCTTCAGAACCTAAAGATAACACAACACTTCTCATCCGTGGAGCACCCACAATCTAATGGTTTAGCCGAGGCTGCCAATAAAGTTCTCTTGCATGCCCTCAGGAAAAAGCTCGACGAAGCAAAAGGACTGTGGGCCGAACTCATCCCAGAAATACTATGGTCATACAACACAACGACACAAACGTCAACTAAGGAGACACCATACCGCTTGGTATATGGGTCAAAGGCAATGATCCCTTTGGAGATCTCACAGCAATCTCTGAGAACACAGGTAGAGAATCATGACCAAGCTCGTCAAGCCGAATTAGACTTAGCAGAGGAAGTCCGAAGTACAGCAGCTCTCCAGCACCGAGCTTTACAGCTACAACTAGGCCGAAGACATGCAAAAAAGGTGCTACCAAGAACATTCAACGTCGGCGATTTGGTATTAAGGAAAACCGAAGAAGCTCGCCGACCATCAGCCCATGGAAAGTTAGCAGCGACATGGGACGGTCCCTACCGAGTAGTTGAAATCCTCGGAAGAGGAGCTTACAAGCTCGAGCACCTAGACGGCACTAATATACCAAATACATGGAATATCAGTTCTTTAAAGCAATACTTCAGTTAGAACAAAGCAGAGTGTTGGTACTCTTTTTCCTCACTTGAGATTTTTCCCAGAAGGGTTTTGCTCAAGGAGGTTTTAATGAGGCCAACCTACCAGAATTGAATATGTAAGGTACTGCTATGAACAAATTTTAAATGCAAATACTTTTTAACACATTCTGTTTAAGGAGTTTATAACTAAGCATCACGAGGAGTTTATCATCAAATGACTCCATATACAGACCAAACCAAAATACAATTTAAAACCCACTAATGGGTACCAGACAAAGTAATTAGGATCATCCAAAACCTAATTACACAGTTTACTAAACAAAAGGGACATTGATCCTTTTAAACAAAAGCAAATTAGTAAACAGATCGGCTATTTAGCCAAATTATCACCACCTTCTTCAATCACTTCCTCGTCATCCACAAGCTGACCATCACGAACGACTTTGGCTGGATCCAACTCCGAGAAATCAGCATCAGGCATCAGAAACTTTGCCTGTATCACAGCACGATCGAAGCCCTCAGCAAATGCATCAAGAATATCACCCTCTCTACTTGCCTCCAACTGCTTCAATTGCCCGGTAAGCTCGATAACTCGCTTACTTATTCCCTCAACATCGCCGTTCTTCTTTTTTAACAATTCAGCATCCTTTTCACGACCGTCTTTTTCACTTTTCAACTCATTTTGCAAATCAGAAAACTTTTTCTGTAAATCTGCTAAGGCCGTTTCCTTAGCGGTTATTTGCTCCTTCAGAGCACCAACTTCTTCAGCTTCAGTAACAATTTTCTTATGCTTTTTTTCTTGACTACGGCCAATGCATGCCAAACGAAATCCCAAAACCTGTAAATTAACATAATCAGCCAGGAAAAAGGTCAAAATATATATATATATATATATATATATATGTATATATATATACATATATATATATATATATATATATATATATATATATATATATATATATACATATATATATAAATAGGATAAAAATTAGTGCCAGTTCACCTGAAGAAATTGATCAATCCCAACATCCCCGACCTCTTCCACCCGAGCTACATCAGAAACACCTTGAACAACTTCATCTGCAATAATATTAAAGGGAAAACTTCGGTCCCAAAGAGATGAACCATCTCCATTGTTGTCAAAAAGATAAAGCTTCTCCTGTTTTGTGCCAAACTCGGACAGCTCATCTAGCTGAATCGCACTTCTTTTACCACGTTCTCCTGCAGTGGTAGTCTTCTCCGTCTTTCTCTTTTTAAACACAATTCCTTTCTTTCTCGGAGGGGGCTGGTCAACTTCCCCCCCAACATCCATCTTTTCTGTGTTCGAAGAAGAACCCTCAAGATTCTTGGACTTAAAACGAGCCCTGAGCGTGGAGGCCGTAACTTCAGGAAACGTCCCACCTGCAACAAAGAAACATTCTCAGTAAAATAAAAACATTACAGAAGAAACAAAACAAAGCCATGACCTAATAATCTCACCAAAATAATCTAACACAGCAGATCTATTTTCCTCCCATGAGAGCAACTCTGACACAGATATTAATCCACCCTTGGACACCATCTCAATCAGAAAAGAGATGATACACTCATTCCGCTCACATATCACTTCAGGACCCAGAATCTGTTGAGGTTGACAACACCAGTATAAAGGGAACTTTTCCCCGAGATTCTCGTCCAAATAGAAAGGAAAATCCTCATCCACTGACTTAACCTTCAGAAACATCTCTTTGAAATGTTTGAAGGAAGACTTATACAATTTAAAAATGGAAAAGCCAGGTGTACTGTTCAAGTTTACCCACAACCCCTTCCATACCCCTTTTGCTTGAAACAACGAAAAGAAAAGTTCCAAATCCGGTTCAACCTCCAGAAAATCCATCAAAATTTGAAAACACCTTATGAACGCCCAACTATTAGGATGAATCTGAGAGGGCGCACAGTTTAATTGGTTCAGAACATCACACTCGAACTGACTAAAGGGGATTTTAACCCCCAATTCCTCTAACACACAACTGTACATAAAAAAGCTTTCAAAGTCATCTCTCCTATGAAAAACGCGATCAGAACCGTTGCATGGCACTAATTCTACACGAAAACCAGATTTCACTATCCTAGCTACAGTAACCTTACGGACACTGTCCCTATCAACAAACAAGGAAGCTCTTATTTTCACGTCATCATCAACCCAGTCATATGGTTCAACACTATTAAACTGGGGTAAAGATTTCCCTTTCTTTTCACTCATGGTATTTGACGAAGCAAAGAAGATGAAAAAAGAGATTAAAGAACAGAGTTGAGATATCACTACTAACCTTGCGTACTCATGACGATTCAGAAGCTTCTGATGATATAAAACCTCCAAAGAAATAACCAAAAGGTTGAACCGTCAAAGCCCCTTCGGTTTATAATAAAAAATCAAAAACATTAAATGAACTACAATACCAACTGTCCAAACAAAGCTTTGGAAGTTGAACCTATCTTGAAAAGTTAATAAAGTAATAATTAAAGACTTTACATTTATCAAAACGTGGGTAATAATTACCATGCACAAATCTGTTCAGTTACCCTCCGCTAACTTTGAAAAGAGCTATGTTGATCTGGGGGCATAAGTGTACCGAGCTATTACTCATTCATAAAAGCTCAACCTATCTCTTTAAAAGTCAGGTCAAGCTTGGGGGCTGTGATATGACCAGTAAACATCGGTTACACGTTATAGCTCGGTTACACATTATAGCTCGGTTACACATTATAACTCGGTCATGCGTTATAACTCGGTTACAATTAAAACCCGATCATAACCGACGATTTCATTATGAACCATGAAGCGTCCCAGATCAGTAACGGTAAATTCACAATTAATCCTCTTCCTAGACGTTATATCCCAAGAACAACGGCCGATATTTCCCGTTAATATAAGGCAGACGAAAAACCAGAAAGAGGTACGTCACTTTTCAAAAAGAGAGTATTTTTATTTTCCTAATTCTGACTTGAGCGTCGGAGTGCCTTTGCAGGTACCCTCCCCCGCCGACCATTCACTGCCGACGTATATCTCACCGCACATTAGGAGTTCGCCGACTTCAGTTGCAGACGAGCTATACATCGGGAGACTCAGGCAAGAACAATATACTTGAATGAAACTATTTTTGCATGAAACTTTACTGTGTTTTGAGCATCTCATAAAAAATTCAGAATTTATTGATGAGTATTTTGGGAGAAATGAATTTTTGAAGATTGATGGTTTCTGCAGAAAATTCTGTTTCTTTACTGCAGAAGCACCAACTTCCAACTCACTTAACTTTCAATTCTGATAAGTATTTGAGCTGAAACCAACGACATTTTCAAGCTTCCTGTGTCCACAATCTTCATTTTAAATTTCATGTCAATATCCTATTTAACCAAGTAGATATGTTGAAAAGAGTATGGATAACTTACTGGATTTTGGAAACCGAATTCTAAAAGGCCTGGCTGTGTTTCTCACTTCATAACTTTTTCATATGACATGGTATTAATCTGGAATTTGATTCAATAAAAAGCTAAAAGAGTCTTGTTTGAGATCGTGAATTTTGAAAGGCATTGGGTGAAAACTGGATTTTTAAGGAATTTATCAAACTTACTACTTGCTGCTGTTTTTCTGCATTTTCTTAGGAAACAATAACAGAATTTTAAGAGAGATGGTACAAGTTTTTATTGTGACCAAATTACCTCAACACCAAGTTTCTTGGAATACTAGTTTATTGAGTTTAATTTTGAAAGAATCCTATGATAAATGAAAGTTAGTTACGAATTGATGAGGTGAAAGTTGAATTGATGAGTTATGTGGGAATTGTGGGTTATGACTGAACTGTTGGCTATTGTAAATTGTGAATTTTCTGACTGATTTGAGAACCTCTTATTTGGTAATTGTTGAGGAAAGGGGGAGATTTGTTGAGAAAGAGGGAACCCATAAGGGTGGCTAAGTCCGAGTTTTAGGGGAGGTGCTGCCGAAATTTTCTAAATCCTGAAGTTTCATTTGAAAAGTTATTTTAGAACATTTGAACTTGGAAAATTATATTATTTGAGTTTTACTTAGGTAAGAAAAGAATTACATTATTTTGAATTTGAATTTCCAAGAAAAGGTTTAAGATCAAGTTTGAATTATTTATAAAAGAAGTTATGTTTTGAGATTTATTTAATATGAAGAGAGTTATGCTTAGGGTTTGAAATAAAGGATTACTTTTTAGAAGTTTAATGAATATACATAATATTTGAATTTGAATGGTAAAGAAAGATGGTTTTTGAGTCTTTGGGAAGTTAATAAACTTGAAAAAGAGTTTTATTTGGTTACTTTTAATAAGAGGGTGATGTTTTGAAAAGTATTTAGCGAATTTAAAATAAATGATTTTTTTTGAGTCTTTTGAAAGAAAATTAAACTAGAAAATGATTTTAAAATTGGGTTGAGTTAAGAGGTTGCAAAAGTGGAAGTCATAAGGTTTGTACAGCATGATTGAATAAAGAAAGAGAAAGATATTGTATAAGAATATGTAACTAGAGATGAATAATAAGAATGATAACTTATGATGATAATTACACTGATTCCTTTGAGGAAAGGTATTCAGTTTATGGAATGGTTGGCAAGGACGTGGGTTTTGTCCCGCTTGCGTATTTATGATTATAAAAGAGAATAAAAAGCAGAGGACCTGTTGAAAGGTCATTTGTTGCTTGAGGCAACCCAAGAGATATTGATTTGTTGCTTGAGGCAACTCCTGAGATGTTGATGTGATGATCTGCTGCGTGAAGGCAGTCAGATAGATGGTGGTACGACCACTGAGAACGCTTTCCTGGGATACCTTGCTATAATGCTTTGCTGTAAGACAGAGGTTGCTTACAGAGGTATCAAGATTAGAGTGCTCCTGTAAGACAGAGGTTGCTTACAGTGAGTGTGTTGTTGCACCTGTAAGACAAAGGTTGCTTACAGTGTGTTGGGCGTATATTGGCTAATAAGTGCCGCCCTGCAAGACAAAGGTTGCTTGCAGTGGATACCCTGCAAGACAAAGGTTGCTCGCAGTGGTTATTGCCAACAGGAAAGCCTTATCCAGACAAAGGTTGCTGGGTAACGTCGGGAGCGGGTATGTAACCGACAAATGAGCTCATTACCTGCACTAGGGATAGACATGCATCATCCTTGTGTGTGCATTTGCATTTGATTGGGTTTGCTCGTTGTACTTCTCTGTGATTGTGCTGTTTGCCTTGTTGTGACTTGTTTGTGTGCTGAATTGAATCTTTTGTTAGTGCTATTAGTTGGTGAATGTATGATGATTAAGAATTGATGTTGTGATTGAAAATTATCTAAGAGGTTGAAAAATGCTTAAAGTGACCAGTTTTATATTTTGGAATTTGTTTTGAGCTTAGATTTTTGAAAGAGGTAAATAATTAGTAAAGTAAAACCAAAAGAGTGGTATTTCCAAAAAGAGTTTGACAAAACTATAGTTTCCTTGAGTATATTAATTATTTGCATTCTATTTCATTACTTTTACGGCATTCCCATTCCCTACTGAGAACGTGTGGTTTGTTCTCACCCCAAAATTTTCTACCCTTTCAGTGACACAGGTTTGAAGACCCAGTTTGAAGCTGCGGGAGATTATAGATCTTATTTATAAGTTAAGTTTATGACTTGAGTTATTTTCATAAAATTTCCCTCGCCCTTGTTACTTTAATTTTTATTTTATAAAGAGGGATAGGATTTGTATGTGAGTTTTATTTGAAATCTTTTGTATGACAGATATTATTATTAATAATTATGTGATTATTATTGCTTGGTGATGCTTGCTATATGATTTGATAAATAAAAACAAAATTTTCTGGTATCTTTACTAAAACTGGATCGCAATATCGAACTAGAGGCTCAATAGTAAATAGTTAATAAAGGAAAGCAGGTTGGTAACGCCTTACTTTCGGTACGATCATGACGTTCTGGAAGTTGGGTCGTTACAATATGGTATCAGAGCAGTTTGTTCCTGTTAGAGCCTTGGGAATGGACTGACTATGCTTCACTGCATACTCTGAGTGTCTGTCATGCTTTGTGACTTGTTCTGATAACAAGATTTTGAGTTGTATATGCATGACTGTCTGATGATCAACGCTGTTAGTTTACCATTGCATTCGTCATGGTATTAGGTCTGGCCAACTTAATACTAATGATTTATGTGTATGGGAACACTAATGGGTTATCATAGACGAAATAAAAGAATAGGTAATGCGATTTACGGGGTTTGGGAGCATTAGAGGTTATGAAGTTAGCTTCGATTCGACGTATAATCTTTATTCGTGCCACATGAACTCGTGCTATCTTTTTCTTCGTTGCTTTCATTGGAATTCTCTAGTTTGAATTTCCTTCTTAGAATGTGATTTGCTTGTTTCCCAACCATATTTTGTCATTCTTGTATACCTTTGCTTGCCTATAAATCTGATTGCTTACATAACTCTTTGAATATCCATTCTTGACAATGCCTATACTTCGGTTCGTATATTCTGTTTTCTTTGATTTCAGTTTGAACTTAATTTATTCTAACAATTTTCGAGGACGAAAATTTTTCTAAGGTGGGTAGAATGTAACAACCCTAGTTTTTGAAAATTAGATAATTAGTTATTTGTGATTTATTTTATTTGTTGATAATTTTATTTTAAGAAAATTATTTTACTAAAGGTAATTAAATGGAGTTTCATCATAATTGGAGTTTAAATTAATTAGAATTTTTATATAAATTTTATTAGATATTTGGTATAATTGAAATTATAATTCTGGTAATTGAAAAATAAGAAAAGCATGGTATAATTTAATTTAAATAAGTTCTATTTTGAATGAATTATGTTATTAATTTGAACTCCTAGAAATTATTTTATTAGAAATGATTAGATTGATATTTATGAATACTTTAAGTTTAAGTCAATTAATATTTATGTACAATTTTTATTATAATTGGTTATTTTATAAATTGAAATTAAAGTTTCAGACATAGAAAACTAATAGAGATTTATATGAGTTAATCTAAAAAATTGATATTTGAATTTAAATTGTACTTTACAAAATATAATTAACTTGTTCATTTTATAATGTAAATTAGAAATAATTGATTAAACTTAGTAATATGTTGATAAATAATGTTTCTAAATATTTTTAATAGAGTACATTTGATTTTAAAATTATCCTATCCTCCAATTTTATCAAAATATCTATTCATATCTATCCATATTACTTTATAAAATCCCTAATTTCTAACCCTAATTCCCAAATCCCAGAAACCCTAACCCTAATGTTTCCCTTTTCTCAGCTTCTGAACGCAGCCTCCACCCCCTCCTTCTTCCAAAACGCAATACACACACAAAACAAAGAAAGAAACAGAAACAAAGAGGAAAGAGATGGGGGAAGAGCTGCTGCCCTATTTCCGCCTCAAGGAGCCCGTGCCACCATCGTCGTCATCCTCGTGAACTGCAGCGTCGCCGTTCAACCTCGTCCCGCCGCGTCTCCATGGTCGCCGTTTCTGCGAGCTCGCCACCGTCGAGAAGCTGCCGTCGCGTCTTGTCCCGCCGTCACCACCGTTGCCCTGGAGCTCGCCCGCCGTCGTCGTTGAGGGGCCAGCAGAGAGAGAGAACGAATGCGGGTCAGGGTCGCCACCAAGGAGAGGAGCTGTGCTCCACGCCACCGTCGCCAAGTTGTTGCATCGCCGGACATCATCGCTGGAGGACCGAATGGAGTAGCTAGCCGGTTCTGCTTCTGCCTCTGGTTTCTGAAATCCGAGAAGACGCAACCGCCGCTGCTGGAACTGTTATTGTTGGCCTGGCCCTGTTTTGGCTCTACTCTGAATTGTTACTGCTGCTGCTTGGCTGAAGCTGAGACCTTTCACCATCACTGGAGCTGCCCAGAATCATCATGGTAGCTGCTAAGAGAGCAGAACGGATGTTAGAACTGCCAACGGAGCTGCTGCGTTTAGTGATTTCCGTGAGTTCCGACTTTGAGGTAGGGGATTTAACGTTTTTAATTTAGAATGCCTACAAAGTTATTGGATAAGTGCAAATGGTTAATAATAGTTAAGAATTTCTTAAATGATAAGAATGACTTGAAATGTGTTTGAGAATGGTTAGCTATTGTGATTTTTCTGAGTTATGATTTGAATTAAATGTGGCTGTGATTACTTTGAATTATAATTGAAATTAGATGTGGTTGTGAAATGTGACTGAATTATTGATTCTGCGATGAATTGGTTGAGATTCTGATTTTGAGTGAATTATTGACTTGTTTGATGTTGAAGGGGATATTTGATGAATGGGAATGGCTGTGAAGTTTACTTGTAACTAGTTGAGATTGGTTTTGGTGGTTATTGAAGGATTGGGACTAAGAGATTAAACTGTTTTGAGAACCTGTGATTTTCTGAAATAATATAGTAAATTTTAAGAGTATCTAAATAATTTTGTAATGGTTAGACTAATTCTCTGTGTCATGATTTATTGATTCTGACTTGGCTGTGATTGTGGCCGGTTTCACTGTTGTAAGTGATTGATTTGATGATTGTGCGTACTGAATGTTGTAAGGGATAGAATAAATGGTGTTACTTTTGTTGCTGAGCTTGCTGGTGTGAATTGACGAGTTATTGTGTGTTTGAATGATGATGAGTGTATATGGAAAATTATGCTTGACATAGTGTAGAAAAGAAAAGGTTTGATGATGCTTAAGCACTTGACATCGTGTGAATTATTGATTCTGGGCTCTTGGGCTGTGTTGGCAATGAAGACAATTTTGAATAACTGGAAAGAGGTTAAACGTGTGATTTTGGAAGGGTTATAAGTCCAAATGTGGTTTTTGATAAGTAAGGTTGTTGAAAATGCTTCAGGCAGAATTTCTGCATACCTGACAGTAGAAAGAATCAATTTCTGGGAGCATCCCGGATCATATACTTGAATGAAACTATTTTTGCATGAAACTTTACTGTGTTTTGAGCATCTCATAAAAAATTCAGAATTTATTGATGAGTATTTTGGGAGAAATGAATTTTTGAAGATTGATGGTTTCTGCAGAAAATTCTGTTTCTTTACTGCAGAAGCACCAACTTCCAACTCACTTAACTTTCAATTCTGATAAGTATTTGAGCTGAAACCAACGACATTTTCAAGCTTCCTGTGTCCACAATCTTCATTTTAAATTTCATGTCAATATCCTATTTAACCAAGTAGATATGTTGAAAAAAGTATGGATAACTCACTGGATATTGGCTTTTTCTGGTTGATTTTTTTTTTCTTTCAGTATTTTTTTTGGCCGCTTTTTTTTACAAGCTTTTGCTATTCAATGCTTTTTCTTGCTTCAAGAATTAAATTTATGATTTTTTTCAGATTATCAATAACATTTCTCTTTGTTCATCATTCTTTCAAGAACCAACAATTTTAACATTCATAAACAACAAGATAAAAAATATGCACTATTCAAGCATTCATTCAGAAAACAAAAAGTATTGTCACCACATCAATATAATTAAACTAAATTCAAGGATAAGTTCAAAACTCATGTACTTCTTGTTCTTTTGAATTAGGAACATTTTTCATTTAAGAGAGGTGAAGGATTCATGAAATTATTCATAGCCTTAAGACATAGTTACTACATTCTAATGATCATGAAGTAGAGACACAAAACATAAACAAACATATAGCATTAAAAACCGAAAAAAAATAATAGAGAAATAAGTACAAGGAATGAGTCCACCTTAGTGATGGTGGCGCTTTCTTCTTGAAGAACCAATGATGTCCTTTATGTCTCTTCCTTGCCTTTGTTGCTCCTCCCTCATTGTTCTTTGATCTTCTCTAATTTCATGGAGAATGATGGAGTGCTCTTGATGTTCCACCCTTAATTGATCCATATTGTAACTCAAATCTTCTAGAGAAGTGTTGATTTGTTCCCAATAGTTGTTGGGAGGAAAGTGCATCCTTTGAGGCATCTCCGGGATTTCATGGTGATGAGCTTTCTCATGCGTCTCTTGGGATCTATGAGTGGGCTCTCTTGTTTGCTCCATCCTCTTCTTAGTGATGGGCTTATCCTTCTCAATGGGGATGTCTCCTTTTCTATGATAACTCCAGCTGAGTAACATAGATGGCAAGTAAGATGAGGAAAAGCTAGCCTTGCCATGGTGGAGGACTTTTCGGCTATTTTGTAGAATTCAAGGGAGATGACTTCATGAACTTCTACTTCTTCTCCATTCATGATGCTATGAATCATGATGGCCCGATCCACAGTAACTTCGGATCGGTTGCTAGTGGGGATGATGGAGCGTTGAATGAACTCCAACCATCCTCTAGCCACAGGCTTGAGGTTCAGTCTTCTTAATTGAACCGGCTTGCCTTTGGAGTCTCTTTTCCATTGAGCTCCTTCCACACATACGTCCATAAGGACTTGGTCCAACCTTTGTTCAAAGTTGACTCTTCTAGTGTAGGGGCGTGCATCTCCTTGCATCATGGGCAAGTTGAATGCCAACCTCACATTTTCTGGACTAAAATCTAAGTATTTCTCCAGAACCATTGTAAGATAATTCTTTGGATTCGGGTTCGCACTTTGATCATGGTTCGTAGTGATCCATGCATTAGCATAGAACTCTTGAAACATTAAGATTCTGACTTGTTAAATGGGGTTGGTCAGAACTTCCCAGCTTCTTCTTTGGATCTCATGTCGGATCTCCGGGTACTCGTTTTTCTTGAGTTTAAAAGGGACCTCGGGGATCACCTTCTTCTTGGCCACAACTTCATAGAAGTGGTCTTGATGGGCTTTGGAGATGAATCTCTCCATCTCCCATGACTCGGAGGTGGAAGCTTTTGTCTTCCCTTTCCCTTTTCTAGAGGTTTCTTCGGCCTTAGGTGCCATCAATGGTTATGGAAAAACAAAAAAGCTATGCTTTTACCACACCAAACTTAGATAATTGCTCGCCCTCGAGCAAAAGAAAAAAGAATAGATGAAGAAGAAGAAGAAGATATGGAGGAGAGGAAGAGAGGGTTGTATTTCGGCCAAGGAGGAGAGGAGAAGGTTGTGTTGTGTGAAAATAAAGAAGAATGGAGGGGTTTATATAGTGGAGGGAGAGGGGTTAAGGTTCAGCCATATTTGAAGGTAGGTGGGATTTATGGGGAAGAGTGGATAGATGTGAGTGGTGAAGAGGTGATGGGGAAGAGAGATTGAGGTGATTGGTGAAGGGTTTTTGGGAAAGAGTGTTATTGGATTATGTGAAGAGGAGAGAAGGTGAGTTGAGGTAGGTGGGGATCCTGTGGGGGTCCAAAGATCCTGAGATGATCTTGTGGTCCACAGATCCTGAGGTGTCAAGGATTATCATCCCTGCACCAATGAGGCATGTAAAACGCCCTCTGTATGTGACGTTAGGATTTTTGCCAGTAAAGAATGTCATAAAAACAGTCGTGTTGTAGATATAGTCTCTAAACCGACAGAAATCCCTTCGTACAAACGTTTTGGTTGTCACAAGTAACAAACCCCTTTAAAATTGATAACTGAGTATTTAAACCTCGGGTCGTCTTCTCAAGGAATTGCAGGGAGGTATGTTCTTATTATTGGTTATGGAGATTGTAAATTGGGGGTTTTGAGAATTTGGGCAATGGGCACAAGCATATTTTCAAAGCAATAAAAATAAATAAATAACTGTAAAATAAACTCTTGGCAAGGTATAAAGACTGGAGGTCCTATCCCAGTTATCCTTATCAATTGTGATGAGAATTGGATTCTTCTCCCACTTTGTTAACCTCTAACTATGAAGGTAAGTTAAGTGGATGAATTAATTCCAATTTCCAATCAACAATGAGTTTGATAAATCAAGAGTTACCAATTATTTAACCAAAGCCAAAAGGGGAAAAACTAAATCTACTAGAATAATAATATCCTCAGATTGGGAATAATAAAAAGGAACAATCATAAACTGAAATGCTTCAAATATCATTAAATAAAATATTCAAATCTTAACATGAAAAAGTTCATAAGCCAATTAGGCAACATATCTAATACAAGCAATGAAGTATCTGAAAATAGGAAATAAATATAAAGTAAAAGAACATTGAACCTGGGATCCAGAGTTACTCTTAAAACAAGAAGAAATCCTAAATCCTAAATCCTAATCCTAAAGAGAGAGAGGAGAGAACCCCTCTCAAAACTAATCTAAATCATGAGAAGTGAATTATGAGTGGCATAATAATGAATGGATGCATTCCCCCGCTTTATAGCCTCTAATCCGTGTTTTCTGGGTCGAGAACTGGGTCAGAAACAGCCCAGAATTCGCTGGTTGCGAATTCAAATTCACTGATTTTCGTCACTTGCGACGCGGCCGCATGGGGCACGCGGTCGCGTCGCCTAGCGTCAGGGTCACTATGGCAAATTATATATCAAATCGAAGCCCCGGACGTTAGCTTTCCAACGCAACTGGAACCGCGTCGTTTGGACCTCTATAGCTAAAGTTATAGTCGTTTGAGTGCGAAGAGGTCAGGCTGGACAGCTTAGCAGTTTCTCCAACTTCTTGTATTCCTTCCACTTTTGCATGCTTCCTTTCCATCCTCTGAGTCATTCCTGCCTTGTAATCTCTGAAAACACTTAACACACATATCAAGGCATCTAATGGTAATAAGAGAGGATTAATAATAAGCAAATATAAGTCCAAAGAAGCATGTTTTTAATCAAAGCACATAATTAGGAAGGGAAATGTAAAACATGCAAATAGTATGAATAAGTGGGTAAAGAGTTGATAAAATCCACTCAATTGAGCACAAGATAAACCATAAAATAGTGGTTTATCAACCTCCCCACACTTAAACATTAGCATGTCCTCATGCTAAGTTCAAGAGAAACTATAAAGATGAAGAGGAATGATAGAATGTATGAGATGCAACCTATGAATGCAACTAAATGAAAAATGTTTCTACTTACTTGGTTAAAAGCAAATAAATCCCCAAGAATAAATATGAACTGGATTTCACTAATTCAAATCATAAAAATGAAGTACAAATAGACTTGTAGAAGAAAATAGCTCATGAAAGCCGGGAACAAAGAATCGAGCATCGAAGCCTCACTTAGTAGTGTATATCACTCTAATCACTCAAGTGTTTTAGGTTCGATTCTCTCAATTCTCTACTAACCTTGCTTTCTAAGGCTTGCTCTTCATCTAACAATCAACATAAATTTAATGCACAAATACACAAATCAAGTGGTCTTTTAAGGGTTGTAATGGGGTTAGGGTCAAGGTAGGATTGTATTTGGTCAAGTGGACTAAAATCTGAATCCTTAATTAACTTAAACTTTCCACCTAACTTTAGACAATCCATGTAATCATAATACCACATCTAACTATCCATTAACCATGTTTTCTACATATTCATGCATTCCAATTTCAAGTACAGTAAATATGCATTGCTTTCACCATTTACTTTGGGGCATTTTGTCCCCTTTTTATTATTTGCTCTTTTTTTTCTTTTTCTTTTTCTCTCGTTTTTTTCATTTTTTTTCTCAATACATATAATTAATTTATTGAATGCATGAACATGTCCTAAACATTTCTTTCACATTTTCATAAAGATACATAACATACTCAATTCTCAAACCAAACATTTTCAAACCCACTTTTCCCCACACTTAATTCGTGAGCACTCTCACCAGTCTAAGCTAACCAAGGATTCAAATCAAGGACATTGTTGTTTTCCACTTAGAGTTAATGATGTGCTAATGTAAAGAACAAAGGGGTAAAATAGGCTCAAATTGGTTTGCAAAGGATAATGAAAGGTAAGGCCATGTGGGTATGTAAGCTAAGTGAAACAAAGGCCTCAATCATATAAGTGCATGCATACATCAAATTATGGAAATATAGAATTAAGCAAGACAAAGATCACAATTTTAGAGAGAAAAATATACACTAAAACAAAATTTTTGGTTGATAAAATGCAACCAATTCAAATAGGCTAAAAAATCTCACATTTTTTGTGTGTTCGAGCTCTAAACATGTTCCAATATAATATTTCTTCAAACAAGTGTAAGCAAAAATTTTATTCAAATTAGTGAAATACTTTTAAAAGGTTTCTTGAAAAAGAAAATATTACTTTAACCAAGTGGTAAAATATGCGCAAAAATCAAACAAACATGCAAATGCAACAATGAACAAACAAATAAAATAAAATATTGGTGTTGAGTCAAGAAGTAACTAACCCATGGAGATCGGTATCGACCTCCCCATACTTAAAGATTGCACCGTCCTCGGTGCATGTTGAGATTTGCAGGTGGATGGGGGTTGTGGTTCCTCAGCTGGTGCTCTCTTGTAGAGGCTTTCTCTTTACCCATTTTGGTGGCCAGCCTGAAAAAGAGAGAAGAGAAAGGCACATGAAGTCAAAGGGGTGGAGCAAAGAGGAGGGCGGTACGAGTGATAATCATGCCAAGCAAAAGAAATAGTGAATGAAAGACATGGTCGCGATTCCATGTGATCAGTTCATCAATGGAAATATAGCAAGGCATGGGGAGTATTGGATGCAAGATGTTTATTAGCATGCCGGCAAGGGCATGAGTAGCATAGATCAAGCATCAAAAGCTTTTAATGTATTGTTAGTCGTAAGAAACTAACAATAACGTTTGTAATGACAATTATATTTAATTAATAAAATAGTAAAGGGAATTTGTGAAAAGCAGGCATTTATAGTAGTAGATTAAAAGAAATCTTAAAAATAGTGCACAATGCCATACGGGCATTTTCACAAACACATATCATACTTGGTAAATAATCTATTTGAAAGTATTAAATTGAACATGCAAGCAACCCTTTAAAAATTAATATAATTGTCAAACAATTCCCTTAATAATCCACAAGCAAAATATGGTAAATAATTACCCAAATAAATTTCTAACACCAATGAAAATAATGCAATGAATGAAAGTATGCAAATGAAATAAAATAAAAAGAAAAATAAGAAGAATTAGAAGGGAAAGAAGGGAAGAAGAAAGGAGGGAGGAAAAATTAGGATTGGGGAAGAAAAGATAAGATATTTGGCAAATTAAGATAAGCTGTGCGGCGCAAGCGACGCGGACGCGTGGGGACGCGTTCGTGCGATTGCGCTTTAAGTAAGAGGACGCGGTCGCGTGACCCATGTGATGCTTCTGGTGTGGGTGCAGCCTCGCGCCTGCACAACTCTCTATTCAAATTAATTTATTTGCCAAAATTGGGGTGACGCGATCGTGTGGGTGACGCGATCGCGTGGATGGCCATTTTTGGAAAACGACGCGGACGCGTGGGGCACGCGGTCGCGTGGGAGGGCTTGGGCTTCTAGCACGAGGCCAGCCCAATTCCAGCACAACTTTCGGCCATGCACCTTTTTAACGTCGAAAATCAAGGCACGCGGCCGCGTGGGTCACGCGGTCGCGTGGGAGGCCATTATGCCCATGTGACGCGGACGCGTCAGCGACGCGATCGCGTGGGTCGATTTGTGCCACTGGCATGCCTCCAGCCACGCTCCAGCATGACTCTCTGTTCGTTTTTATTTTTCTCTTCTCCCCTTGCGACGCGGACGCGTCGCGTAGCGAAAATATTTTTTTTTTATAATCTGAAAAATGCAGAATGCAGTGTTAATATGAATGTGATGCAAAACTCCAGGTTCAATATAACAAAATAAAATAAAATTAAAAAACAAATAAAACTAAATAAAAATGAAAAAGGACGATCATACCATGGTGGGTTGTCTCCCACCTAGCACTTTTAGTTAAAGTCCTTAAGTTGGACATTTGATGAGCTTCCTGTCATGGTGGCTTATGCTTGTACTGATCCAGGAATCCCCACCAATGTTTGTATCTCCAGTAACCTCCGGGGTCCCAAACTAGGCGCAGAAAGCCTTCAAGTAAGTTAAAGCAAGTGACAAGGCCCCAAGAGTGGTGATTGGTAGAATGGATTCCGGGGTCCCAGATCTTGCCTTTGCACCCGTCTTTTAGTTTAGCATACTACAAGAAAAAGGCACATTTGTAACAAAAAATAGTGTTACAAAACGTCGATATTTTGACACAAAAGTTTTTTGTAACAAAAAAAGGGTCAATTGCAGTAAGTCCCGTTACAAAAAGTTTTTGTAACGAAAAATGAAACTGTTACAATTCAATAGCATATTTTGTAACAATTTTTTCTGATACAAAAAACCAGAAACCGTTACAAAAGTGGTAACAAATTTCGATCTTGAAGGTATTTTTCGTGACAGTCAATTTTTTTTCTATCAAAAAAATTTGTTACAAAATGTAACATGATTTGGTAACATTTTTTTTTCTTCAGTTACGAAAGCAAATTAATTATTTTGTAACAACTTTTTTTTATTACAAATTACATGCATAATTTACTAAATTATTTTTTAAATTAACTAATATATTAACGCTTTTAATAAGCAAGTTTACATGTATATAATATGCAAAAACATACATAAGTCAAACAAGATCCTTTTAGCTAAAATTGTCTTGAAACAAAATAACATTAACTAGTGAGTACATTGATTAGTTCAACCAAAACATAAAAGTTCTAACATAAAAGTTCAACCAAAACATAAAAGTTCTAACATAGATTAGTGTCTCTATGCATCAAAACATTCTTGAGCCCTCAAGGTAGCATATGGTCACTATTTCAGCACTACTGTAAACAAGAAAAATCGAAACAAAAAAGTTAGAAACAAGATATAACACTAATTATAATTTTTTCACTAAATTTTATCCAAAATGTTTAGAAAAATTTCGGCAAAATCTCCCCTAAAACTTGGATATTTCCACCGTCCATGGTTCCAACAAACACAACCAATTCACAACTTATGTCTCAGCCATACCCAACCAAATTTATCAAACCAAATAATAGGACATTTGTCATTTTTCAACCATGACGCAAGTAAAATGTGATAAATAGATCCATATACAAATTAAAGTATACTAATATAAAATGAGAATCATCTACGAAAATGTATTAAAACCATAAGCAACTTTAGAAGTACCTTTAGGGTCTATTTTGTTTCATTGTCAAAGCGCGCTATGAGAGAGTTCACAACAGCTTGTTGAGCTTCCAATTGAGCTTTCATTTGAGCTAATTCTTCCTCTTGCCGTGTTCGTTGCTCTTCAAGTTTCTCTTTGAGCACATCTATTTCCTTTGTTAGCTCCTCACGGTCTTGCATTGCCTCTTAAAATTGTGCTTGAATCCTTAACTTAGACTTTGGAGCCTTTATGTCATAACTTGCACCACTTTTCTCACCTCTCATAAGTAGAAAAGCTTCATTTGGAGTGAGAGGATTTTCCAAATACACAACCAAATTTATCAAACCAAATAATAGGACACTTGCCATTTATCAACTATGACACAAGTAAAATGTAATACATAGATCCATATACAATTAAACTATATTAATAATATATGAATCATCTATGAATATGTATTAAATTCAGTTTATTATATCTACCAAACAAGTTAATGTCTCCTCTAATTTGACAACCTTCACCTAAATTATCACATACTTAAATAATTCAGTTAGATGATTTACATGAACAAATACAGAACTTTTTTTTGTATAATTATTCATTAATAAACAGTAAATACTTCCCTAATTCCTACAAATAAAAGAATATGAATCGCAAGTATAATTAAGGGAAAAATCACAGTTAAACCAAGAATACCATATATTACCTGCTCAATAATGTTATTATCTGTCAATGGAACTTTCTGCTTCTCTATTTTCATGTGTCCCTTCTTATAGATTAGCTCCTTTATGCTCTTAAAATTTGGGTATCTACAAAAGAAACAGATTTTCAAGAAATCAAGAATAATTTTAACATCATCGGCTAAACCATTACTTACGAGTCTATACCCTCAGGCCTCATGCAATGTAATATAACTAAACACTAAGCCATTATTTAAAGATATATTCTCCAACACAGATAAGCCAAACTAATAATCTAACATCAACAATACATAAACACCCATATGTAAATTTCAATCATATTCATCATATCAACTTTCTCTAGTTTTATTTACATAACTAAGTCCTGACTCTCACGAGCATCTTAGGTTCACTCACAAACAATGTAGCTTAGTTACATGCTCTCAAGTCTAAAGTTAAAGTAAAACAACTTATAAATTTATAATTAATTAGAACTGAAATAAAATAATAATAGTTAAAATTTTCAGTACAAAATATCTTCAACATAAAAAAGCAACTACCAAATAGAGATATGAAACACCAAATAACGTATATAAGTTATCAAGTAACTTATTTGACTTTGCTATGCCTACAATTGAAGCAAAAAATTTTATCATATCAAGACATACTAAACTAGATATTATACAATCATACAATAGTAAATATTCCAACCCCAGGATGGAAGATACAATACAATCAATTGCAGTTAACTTGAAGTGATAATTCCAAATCTAATAATCCAGTACCAACACAAAACACACTCCTAATTCTATACAATTCAGTAGCTAAAAATGAAATCAACTTCAAATTTTATGGAAGCTTCGTAAAGCTACCCTGCCACTGACAGCTAAAAACATAATCACCTCATAACAAATATTTATAGTTAACTAGTTATAAAACAAATAAAAAGAAAATCAATGACAACAATATTCCTAGAAATGAAAGGAAATCAAAATCAGAGGGGAGAACGCCCTTACCGGAAGTGGATCCCAGCGAGGCAGTGCTATTTTCCGGCAACAGGGGCTCAGTGACATAACCCTGAATAGCGGCGACGACGGTGACTCCACGAACGGAGACTGGGCGCAGCAGCGCGAACAACGACTCCTCCTTCTTCCTCGGTCTTCCTCCCTCCACGCATCTATCTCTCCTGCGCGTCCTCAGCGTCGCCCGTGATGCGAGATGCGACGCGGTGGAAGCTAGCAATGATCCGCTTGCGATGAAGACGAGGACGGCGGCGGCTTCCCTCGGCGATAGCAGAACGCGAACTAACGGCGGTGACGGAGGCACATCGGCACTCCTTCCTCGCTCAGCTCTTCCTCTCGCTCAACGTCTCCCCCTTCCGGATGGCGTCACGACGGCGCGGCGGCAGTGATGCCCGCCGGCGCCTTCCTCCCTCTTCCCCCTCTCCTTCGCTTGCTCTTTGATTCCAGCTGCTCCCTTTCTTTTCCTTTCTTTCCCTGTACTGTGTGTGTGCATTTTTGTGTTGTGTGTGTGCAATTGGGCAATTGTGAATTTGTGCGTTTTTGTGTTGTGTGGCGGCTGGGAGGGTTTAGGGTTAGGATGAGTGAGGGTGAGTTAGTGTGTGTGGGTAGGATTAGGATAAAATTAGCGTTAAAATTTTTAGTTTGAGAATTAGTATTTGTTTTGGAAGAAAATGTAAAATTAGAGACTTTTGGATAAATTAATAATTGGTCATTTTAATTAAATTAGGGTATAAAGTATTAAATATTTATGCAAATTATATAGATTTTAATTAATTTTAAACTTAAAATTTTATCACTTTGATTTAATTATTTTTTGATAATTAATTTTTTAAAAATAAAATTATTAATAACTATAATAAATCACAAATAGTTTATTATTTATTTGTTAACAACCAGAAATTTTACAAGCTTAATAATGAGTGTTGGATTATGGTGGGTTTAAGATTTTATTAGAGAAAAAGAAAAAATCAGAATTCTATATTTTATTTTTAAGGAAGTTTTTTAAAAATTTATTTAAATATATAAATATGTTAAATTTTAGAGTGGTAATGAAACAAAAAATAATATTTTCTATAAATTTATTTTAAATAAAAGAAAGAGGGTAATCCAGTGAGCAATTTTACCTTCTGCAATAAGATAGCGTGACCTTGAGTGTGAGAAGTGAAGCCATAAAAATATTGAGAGTGGATGAAGGTAGCGAACAGTAGAATGAAGAGTGAAAATGAGGGTTAGAATTAAGATTTTTATTTTTTACTTTTGTTTATATTTTTTAATTTTAACTATTTTTATTTATGTTTAACAATTAATTTTTTTTAATTTAAAAATTAATTTTTAATCAACATTTAAGACTTGATAATTAGTAAAAATTATATATTAGTTTCATAAGAAAAATATAAAATAATATATACCATTTTTAAAAATTCATCATTTAGTCTTTAATTTTTAACAAAAAATAATTAATTAATATAAATAATATTTTAAAAAAATAAATTTTTAAAACAAAATAAATTTATCTTAACGATTTAATATTTTAAATTAATTTTTTTAGTTAGCAAAATTCTTGGATTTTGTGACAAATAAATAATTTGTTACCAATAATATTGAATTTTGTGATAAATTAATTTTTTGTTACAAAATAATTGGAGTTTTTGAAACAAAAAATTGTTTTGTTACAAAACAATTGGAGTTTTTGAAACAAAAAAAAATTTTACAAAATATTTCGAATTTTTGCAACTTCTTTTTTTTTGTTACACAATATTACAATATTTTGTAACAAAACACCATCTCGTTACAAAAACTAACATAATTTGTAACAAAATAAAATAGGTTGTTACAAAATATTATCATATTTTGTAACAATTTGTAATGTTGTTACAAAACATTATTCTTTTGTAACAATCATTAATTATTATTACAAAAAACCATTTTTTTGTAACAATTTTAACTTTGATACAAATTTTTTGTTACAAATGTTCCTTTTTCTTGTAGTGGCAATATTGTTCCATCCGGGTGGCAAGCAGTCTGAATTCTCACGTAAGTGGCCAAATAACTTCCTAGACCCATTCAGTTGAGCTCTATACCAACCTTTACTCTTAAACTTAAAGCTTCCAACCATGATGAGCCTTGCAGGACAATTCTTACCACTGGCCATCTTCCTCTTACTCTTAATGTCACAAAGAGCTCTAAGTTGACCATCCGTCTCCAGTAGCCCATATTCAAGTGGGATTAGAAAGCTATGGGATATGAATTTTACCCACTTGAATGTTGTGAAGGATGATGGCAACTTAGGGGGAGGTATCTTTAATGAAATTGCAAGCTCCACTCCCTTGTGCTCTTCTCTGATAATTACCACCTCTTTGCAAACTTCTTCAATTTCAACCTCTTCCTCTTGGTAGCTCTCTTTCAATTCAATCTCCTTTTCATTGCTTTCCAAGGGCATGGGAGGTTGTGCTTCTTCTTCTTGAATCTCCCTCTCTTGATCAACCTATTCCAAGTCTTCAACTATGATATGCTTTGGAGGTTGTATACCCTCCTCAGCATCAATTTCAACCGTCTTGGAAGGAGGCTCTATGTCTTGACTTTCCCATGGAGGTTCTACATCTCCTAAGTCTTCAACCAACTCTTTTTCTTGAACAATGATAGCTTCTTCTACTTGTTCTAGTATGAATTCATGCTCTGTCTCGTCCACTGGAGTTTCTGGTATCTCCTTTATGCTATGCTCTTCACTAGACTGTCCACATAGGGCTGTGGCTGATCCTTGTGTATTTAAGCGTCGAGAAGCCCATTGAATTAATACTTGCCCCAGTTGTTGAGTGGTTGCCTGAAATCGATCTATTGTTTCCTTGAGACGATCCTTTGCCTCTTGATTCACTCGGTTTTCATAAGTAGGATCATAATGCTCTTGGATTGATGGATATGGAGATGGTGAATATTGAAGTGGTGGTTCTTGTGAGTAATTGGGTTGGAATTAGGGTGGTTCTATATATGGTTCATATGGCTCATAAGGTGGTTGGTATGGTGGTTGAGGGTTAGGGTCATATGGAGGTGAATGGCGGAAAGGGGCTTGTGAGTGTGGTGGGTTGAGGTTGTGTTGAAAGGATGATCTCTGAGCATAGGGTGGGGCTTGTTGGTAGCTACAAGGTGGTCCACCATATCTATCAGCTTGGGATGCATTGTAGCCTGGTCTTTGTCCATGATATCTAGGATGGTGTTGTTGCCTAAAAGGGTTGATTAGATCCTCTTGGCTCCATCCATCCTTGATTGGTCTGACCTTGATGCATATTCCTGCTGTGGTTTCTATCTCCTTCAACAAAATTAGAACCAAACTCAAAGCGAGAGGGGTGAGAATTCATAGTAGTTAGAGAAAATAAAAACAAAATTTAATAAAAAGAAAATATTTTGAAAAAGATATAATTTTTGAAAAAGATAGGAAGAAATTTTAAATTTTTTTTTAAATATTTACAATAACCAATAATAAGGCACACGTTTGCAATTCCCCGACAACGGCGCCATTTTGACGTTAGGATTTTTTCCAGTAAAGAATGTCATAAAAACAGTCGCGTTGTAGATATAGTCTCTAAACCGACAGAAATCCCTTCGTACAAACGTTTTGGTTGTCACAAGTAACAAACCCCTTTAAAATTGATAATCGAGTATTTAAACCTCGGGTCGTCTTCTTAAGGAATTGCAGGGAGGTATGTTCTTATTATTGGTTATGGAGATTGTAAATTGGGGGTTTTGAGAATTTGAGCAATGGGCACAAGCATATTTTCAAAGCAATAAAAATAAATAAATAACTGTAAAATAAACTCTTGGCAAGGTATAAAGACTGGAGGTCCTATCCCAGTTATCCTTATCAATTGTGATGAGAATTGGATTCTTCTCCCACTTTGTTAACCTCTAACTATGAAGGTAAGTTAAGTGGATGAATTAATTCCAATTTCCAATCAACAATGAGTTTGATAAATCAAGAGTTACCAATTATTTAACCAAAGCCAAAAGGGGAAAAACTAAATCTACTAGAATAATAATATCCTCAGATTGGGAATAATAAAAAGGAACAATCATAAACTGAAATGCTTCAAATATCATTAAATAAAATATTCAAATCTTAACATGGAAAAGTTCATAAGCCAATTAGGCAACATATCTAATACAAGCAATGAAGTATCTGAATATAGGAAATAAATATAAAGTAAAAGAACATTGAACCTGGGATCCAGAGTTACTCTTAAAACAAGAAGAAATCCTAAATCCTAAATCCTAATCCTAAAGAGAGAGAGAAGAGAACCCCTCTCAAAACTAATCTAAATCATGAGAAGTGAATTATGAGTGGCATAATAATGAATGGATACATTCCCCCACTTTATAGCCTCTAATCTGTGTTTTCTAGGCCGAGAACTGGGTCAGAAACAGCCCAGAATTCGCTGGTTGCGAATTCAAATTCGCTGATTTTCGTAACTTGCGACGTGGCCGCATGGGGCACGCGGTCGCGTCGCCTAGCGTCAAAGCCACTATGGCAAATTATATATCAAATCGAAGCCCCGGACGTTAGCTTTCCAACGCAACTGGAGCCGCGTCGTTTGGACTTCTATAGCTAAAGTTATAGTCATTTGAGTGCGAAGAGGTCAAGCTGGACAGCTTAGCAGTTTCTCCAACTTCTTGTATTCCTTCCACTTTTGCATGCTTCCTTTCCATCCTCTGAGTCATTCCTGCCTTGTAATCTCTGAAAATACTTAACACACATATCAAGGCATCTAATGGTAATAAGAGAGGATTAATAATAAGCAAATATAAGTCTAAAGAAGCATGTTTTCAATCAAAGCACATAATTAGGAAGGGAAATGTAAAACATGCAAATAGTATGAATAAGTGGGTAAAGAGTTGATAAAATCCACTCAATTGAGCACAAGATAAACCATAAAATAGTAGTTTATCAGCATGCAATCCTGGTGTTCAATGCCAGATTGATGCTTGTTTTTGGCGTTGAACGCTAGCTTCATGCTTGTTTTGGGCGTTCAATGCCCATTTACAACATGTTTCTGGCGTTGAATGCCAGTTCCATGCTTGTTTCTGGCATTCAGCACCAGCTCTCCTCAGGGTGTATTCCTGGCATTTAAACGCCAAGATGCTGCTTGTTTCTGGCGTTCAACTCCAGATCCATGCTCTGTTCTGGCGTTGAATGCCAGCCATATGCTCCTTACTAGCGTTTAAACGCCAGTAAGCCCTTCCTCCAGGGTGTGCTTTTTCTTCTGCTATTTTTGATTCTGTTTTTAATTTTATTATTTATTTTGTGACTCCACATGATCATGAACCTAATCAAACATAAAGGAAAAATAAAAAAAATATAGGATTAGATAAATAAAAATTGGGTTGGCTCCCAATAAGCGCTTCTTTAATGTCAATAGCTTGACAGTGGGCTCTCATGGAGCCTCACAGGTGATCAGGTCAATGTTGTAGACTCCCAACACCAAACTTAGAGTTTGATTGTGGGGGCTCTGTTTGACTCTGTACTGAGAAAAGCTTTTCATGCTTCCTCTCCATGGTTGCAGAGGAACACCCTTGGGTTTTAAACACAAGGTAGTCCCCATTCAATTGAAGGACTAATTCTCCTCTGTTAACATCTATCACAGCTCCTGCTGTGGCTAGGAAAGGTCTTCCAAGGATGATACATTCATCCTCCTCCTTCCTAGTGTCTAATATTATGAAATCAGTAAGGATGTAAAGGCCTTCAACCTTCACTAACACGTCCTCTACCAATCTATAAGCTTGTTTTACTGACTTGTCTACCATTTGTAATGAGAATATGGCAGGCTGTACCTCAATGATCCCCAGCTTCTCCATTACAGAGAGTGGTATAAGATTTATGCCTGACCCTAGGTCACATAGAGCCTTCTCAAAGGTCATGGTGCCTATGGTATAGGGTATTAAGAATTTGCCAGGATCTTGTCTCTTTTGAGGTAAAGCTTGCTGAATCCATGTATCTAGTTCACTAATGAGCAAGGGAGTTTCACCTTCCCAAGTCTCATTACCAAACAATTTGGCATTCAGCTTCATGATGGCTCCTAGATATTGAACAACTTGCTCCCCAGTTACATCTTCATCCTCTTCAAAGGAAGAATAGTTTTCAGAGCTCATGAATGGTAGAAGGAGGTTTAATGGAATCTCTATGGTCTCTATATGAGCCTCAGATTCCTTTAGGTCCTCAATAGGGAACTCCTTCTTGCTTGAGAGACGTCCCATGAGGTCTTCCTCATTGGGATTCACGTCCTCTCCTTCCTCTCTAGGTTCGGCCATGTTGATTATGTTAATGGCCTTGCACTCTCTTTTTGGATTCTCTTCAGTGTTGCTTGGGAGAGTACTAGGTGGAGTTTCAGTGATTTTCTTACTCAGCTGGCCCACTTGTGCCACCAGATTTCTAATGGAGGACCTTGTTTCACTCATGAAACTTAAAGTGGCCTTAGACAGATCAGAGACTAAGTTTGCTAAGTTAGAGGTGCTCTGCTCAGAATTCTCTCTATCTGTTGCTGAGAAGATGATGGATAAGGCTTGCTATTGCTGAGCCTATTTCTTCCACCATTATTAAAGCCTTGTTGAGCCTTTTGTTGATCCTTCCATGAGAAATTTGGATGATTTCTCCATGATGAATTATAGGTGTTTTCATAAGGTTCACCCATATAATTTACCTCTGCTATTGCAAAGTTCTCAGGATCATAAGCTTCTTCTTTAGAAGATGCCTCTTTAGTACTGTTGGATGCATTTTGCCATCCATTCAGACTTTGAGAAATCATGTTGACTTGCTGAGTCAACATTTTATTCTGAGCCAATATGGCATTCAGAGCATCAATTTCAAGAACTCCCTTATTTTGAGGCGTCCCATTGTTCGCGGAATTCCTCTCAGAAGTATACATGAATTGGTTATTTGCAACCATGTCAATGAGTTCTTGAGCTTCTGCAGACATTTTCTTTAGGTGAATGGATCCACTTGTAGAATGGTCCAATGACATCTTGGAGAACTCAGATAGACCATAATAGAATATATCCAGAATGGTCCACTCTGAAAGCATGTTAGAAGGACACCTTTTGGTCATCTGCTTGTATCTTTCCCAAGCTTCATAGAGGGATTCACCATCTTTTTGTTTGAAAGTCTGAACATCCACTCTAAGCTTGCTCAGCTTTTGAGGAGGAAAGAACTTAGCCAAGAAGGATGCGACCAGCTTATCCCAAGAGTCCAGGCTATCTTTAGGTTGTGAATCCAACCATATTCTAGCTCTGTCTCTTACAGCAAAGGGGAAAAGCATGAGCCTGTAGACTTCAGGATCTACTCTATTAGTCTTAATAGTCTCACAGATCTGCAAGAACTCAGTTAAAAACTGGTAGGAATCTTCTGATGGAAGTCCATGAAACTTGCAGTTCTGTTGCAGTAGAGCATCTAGTTGAGGTTTCAGCTCAAAATTGTTTGCTCCAATGGCAGGGATTGAGATGCTTCTTCCATCAAATTTGGAAGTAGGTGTAGTATAGTCACCAAGCATCCTCCTTGCATTATTATTTTCGGCTGCCATCTCCTCTTCTTTTTCAAAAATTTCTGTAAGGTTGTCTCTGGATTGTTGTAATTTAGCTTCTCTTAGTTTCCTCTTCAGAGTCCTTTCAGGTTCAGGATCTGCTTCAACAAGAATGTTCTTGTCCTTGCTCCTGCTTATATGAAAAAGAAGGGAACAGAAAATAATAATAGGGATCCTCTTTACCACAGTAGAGAGATTCCTTTATGTTAGTAGAAGAAGAACGGAATAGAAGAAGGAAAAAGTAAGAATCCAAACACAAGGGTGAAGATAGATTCAGATTCTTGAGATGAAGAGAAGTGTTAGTAAATAAATAAATAAATAGAAGAAGATGAGGGGGAGAGAATTCGAAAATTAATTTTGAAAAAGGGTTAGTGATTTTCAAAAATTAAGAGAAGAAATAAAATTAAAATTAAAATTTGAAACAATTAATTAATTAAAAGAATTTTGAAAAAGAAAGAGATGATTTTCGAAAATTAGAGAGGGAAAAGTAGTTAGGTGGTTTTGAAAAAGATAAGAAACAAATAAAAAGTCAATTTGTTAGTTAAAAAAGATTTGAAAATCAATTTTGAAAAGATAAGAAGTTAGAAAAGATATTTTGAAAAAGATTTGATTTTTAATATTAAAATTTGATTACTTGACTAACAAGAAACTATAAGATATGATTCTAGAATTGAAAGAATGAACCTTTCTTAACAAGAAAGTAACAAACTTCAAATTTTTTAATCAATCACATTAATTGTTAGTAAAGTTTTCAAAATTTTGAAATAAAGATAAGAAAAAGATTTTGAAAATTTTAAAAATTTTGAAAATAATAAAAAATGAAAAAGGTTTGATTTTTGAAAAAGATTTTGAAAAGATAAGATTTTTAAATTTGAAAATTTGACTTGACTTATGAGAAATAGCTAAGTTTTAAAAAAATTTTGACTAAGTCAACTCAAATTTTCGAAATTTATGAGAGAAAAAAAGAAAAGATATTTTTTTTATTTTTGAATTTTGAATGATGAGAGGGAAAAACATAAAAATGACCCAAAACATGAAAATTTTTGGATCAAAACCAATGATGTATGCAAGAACACTATGAATGTCAAGATGAACACCAAGAACACTTTGAAGATCATGATGAACATCAAGAACATATTTTTGAAAAATTTTTGATGCAAAGAAAACATGCAAGACACCAAACTTAGAAATGTTTCATGTTTAGACACTATGAATGCAAAAATGCACATGAAAAACATCATACCACACAAAACAAGAAAATTTAAAGATCAAACAAGAAGACTTACCAAGAACAACTTGAAGATCATGAAGAACATTATGAATACAAGGATTTTCGAAAAATGCAAGAACAAGATGAATATGCAATTGACACCAAACTTAAAACATGACAAAAGACTCAAACAAGAATCACAAAATATTTTTGGTTTTTATGATTTTATGATTTTTTTTGAATTTTCTTTCGAAATTTTATAGGAAAAAGAAAATAAGAAATTCAAAATTTTTAATAAGAATTCCAGGAATCTTTCAATGTTAACCTACCGCTCCAATCCAAGGGTTGGACATGGCTTAATAGCCAGCCAGCTTTAGGATATAAATCTGGCATGCAACAGCGGATACTTCATCCAACTCCATATACATGCCTTTTATGTTGACAAGTGGAAGCCTCAATCCAAAAGAATTTGGATATGCCTTTACAGCCAACCAGGCTTCAACATGTTACCATGAAACTCTAGAATTCATTCTTAAAAATTTAGAATAATTTTTGAAAACAAAAGGAAAAATTTTTTTGAAATAATTTTGAAAAATAATTTTTTTTTGGAAAATAGAACAAAAAGAAATTTACCTAATCTGAGCAACAAGATGAACCGTCAGTTGTCCAAACTCGAACAATCCCCGGCAACGGCGCCAAAAACTTGGTGCACGAAATTGTGATCTCTAATAATGGCATTCAACTTGGTATGCGCATCTACTAACTCAGCACTTTCTTCACAACTTCGCACAACTAACCAGCAAGTGCACTGGGTCGTCCAAGTAATAAACCTTACGTGAGTAAGGGTCGATCCCACGGAGATTGTTGGTATGAAGCAAGCTATGGTCATCTTGTAAATCTCAGTTAGGCGGATTTAAATGATTATAATGGTTTTCGAATAATAATAATAAATAAACAGAAAATAAGGATAGAATTACTTATGTAAATCATTGGAGATGCTTTGTCTCTGTTGGATCTCTGCTTTCCTACTACCTTCCTTCAATCCTTCTTACTCCTTTCCATGGCAAGCTGTATGTAGGGCATCACCGTTGTCAATGGCTACATCCTATCCTCTTAGTGAAAAAAGTCCAAATGCTCTGTCACGGCACGGCTAATCATCTGTCTGTTCTCGATCATGTCGGAATAGAATCCATTGATTCTTTTGCGTTTGTCATCACGCCCAACAATCGTGAGTTTGAAGCTCGTCACAGTCATTCAATCCCTGAATCCTACTCAGAATACCACAGACAAGGTTTAGACTTTCCGGATTCTCATGAATGCCGCCATCAATTCTAGCTTATACCACGAAGATTTTGATTAAGGAATCCAAGATATATGCGCTCGGTCTAAGGTAGAACAGAGGTGGTTGTTAGTCACGAGTTCATGGGTGAGAATGATGATGAGTGTCACGGATCATCACATTCATCATGTTGAAGTGCAACGAATATCTTAGAACAGGAATAAACTGAATTGAATAGAAAATAGTAGTAATTGTATTAAAACTCGAGGTACAAAAGAGCTCCACACCCTTAATCTATGGTGTGCAGAAACTCCACCGTTGAAAATACATAAGTGATGAAGTTCCAGGCATGCCGAATGGCCAGCTCTCATGGTCTAAGAACTAAACGTCCAAAGATGTCTAATACAATAGTAAAATGTCCTATTTATACTAGACTAGCTACTAGGGTTTACAACAGTAAGTAATTGATGCAGAAATCCACTTTTGAGGCCCACTTGGTGTGTGATTGGGCTGAGCTTAAGCTCTACACGTGCAGAGGCTTCTTTTGGACTCTGGTTCGTGACGTGTTTCAGGCGTTTGACTTCAGAATGCAACATGGAACTGGCGTTGAGCACCTGTTTGCGTCATCTAATCTCGAATAAAGTATAAACTATTATATATTGCTGGAAAGCTCTGGATGTCTACCTTCCAACGCAGTTGAGAGCGGGCCATTTGGAGTTCTGTAGCTTCAGAAAATCCATTTCGAGTGCAGGGAGGTCAGAATCCAACAGCATCAGCAGTCCTTTGTCAGCCTTCTTAACAGAGTTTTGCTCAGGTCCCTCAATTTCAGCCAGAAAATACCCGAAATCATAGAAAAACACAAAACTCATAGTAAAGTCCAGAAATGTGAATTTAGCATAAAAACTAATGAAAACATCCCTAAAAGTAGCTAGATCTTACTAAAAAATACCTAAAACAGTGCCAAAAAGCGTATAAATTATCCGCTCATCACAACACCAAACTTAAATTGTTGCTTGTCCCAAAGCAACTGAAAATCAAATAGGATAAAAGAAGAGAATATACTATAAATCCCAAAATATCAATGAATATTAATTCTAATTAGATGAGCGGGACTTGTAGCTTTTTGCTTCTGAACGGTTTTGGCATCTCACATTTTCCTTTGAGGTTTAGAATGATTGGCATCTATGGGAACTTAGAATTTCAGATAGTGCTATTGATTCTCCTAGTTTAGTATGTTGATTTTTGAACACAGCTACTTTTATGAGTCTTGGCCGTGGCCCTAAGCATTTTGTTTTCCAGTATTACCACCGGATACATAAATGCCACAGACACATGACTGGGTGAACCTTTTCAGATTGTGACTCAGCTTTGCTAAAGTCCCCAGTTAGAGGTGTCCAGGGTTCTTAAGCACACTCTTTTTGCTTTGGATCACGACTTTAACCACTCAGTATCAAGCTTTTCACTTGGACCTGCATGCCACAAGCACATGGTTAGGGACAGCTTGATTTAGCCGCTTAGGCCTGGATTTTATTTCCTTGGGGCCTCCTATCAATTGATGCTCAAAGCCTTGGATCCTTTTTACCCTTGCCTTTTGGTTTTAAAGGCTATTGGCTTTTTCTGCTTGCTTTTTCTTTTTCTTTCAAATTTTTTTTTGCCAAATTTTTTTTCGCAAGCTTTTGCTATTCACTGCTTTTTCTTGTTTCAAGAATCAGATTTATGATTTTTCAGATTATCAATAACATTTCTCTTTGTTCATCATTCTTTCCAGAGCCAACAATTTTAACATTCATAAACAACAAGATAAAAAATATGCACTGTTCAAGCATTCATTCAGAAAACAAAAAGTATTGTCACCACATCAATATAATTAAACTAATTTCAAGGATAAATTCGAAACTCATGTACTTCTTGTTCTTTTGAATTAGGAACATTTTTCATTTAAGAGAGTTGAAGGATTCATGGAATTATTCATAACTTTAAGACATAGTTACTACATACTAATGATCATGAAGTAGAGACACAAAACATAAACAAACATATAGCATAAAAACCGAAAAAAAAACAATAGAGAAATAAGAACAAGGAATGAGTCCACCTTAGTGATGGTGGCGCTTTCTTCTTGATGAACCAATGATGTCCTTGAGCACTTCTATGTCTCTTCCTTGCCTTTGTTGCTCCTCCCTCATTTCTCTTTGATCTTCTCTAATTTCATGGAGAATGATGGAGTGCTCTTGATGTTCTACCCTTAATTGATCCATATTGTAACTCAAATCTTCTAGAGAAGTGTTGAGTTGTTCCCAATTTTTGTTGGGAGGAAAGTGCATCCCTAGAGGCATCTCCGGGATTTCTTGGTGATGAGCTTCCTCACGCGTCTATTGGGATCCTTGAGTGGGCTCTCTTATTTGCTCCATCCTTTTCTTAGTGATGGGCTTATCCTCATCAATGGAGATGTCTCCTTCTATGATAACTCCAGCTGAGTAACATAGATGGAAAATAAGATGAGGAAAAGCTAGCCTTGCCATGGTGGAGGACTTTTCGGCTATTTTGTTTAATTCAAGGGAGATGACTTCATGAACTTCTACTTCCTCTCCATTCATGATGCTATGAATCAAGATGGCCCGATCCACAGTAACTACGGATCGGTTGCTAGTGGGGATGATGGAGCGTTGAATGAACTCCAACCATCCTCTAGCCACAGGCTTGAGGTCCAGTCTTCTTAATTGAACCGGCTTGCCTTTGGAGTCTCTTTTCCATTGAGCTCCTTCAACACATATGTCCATAAGGACTTGGTCCAACCTTTGATCAAAGTTGACCCTTCTAGTATAGGGGCGTGCATCTCCTTGCATCATGGGCAAGTTGAATGCCAACCTTACGTTTTCCGGACTAAAATCTAAGTATTTCTCCCGAACCATTGTAAGATAATTCTTTGGATTCAGGTTCACATTTTGATCATGGTTCCTAGTGATCCATGCATTGGCATAGAACTCTTGAACCATTATGATTCTGACTTGTTGAATCGAGTTGGTCAGAACTTCCCAACCTCTTTTTTGGATTTCATGTCGGATCTTCGGGTATTTATTTTTCTTGAGTTTGAAAGGGACATCAGGGATCACCTTCTTCTTGGCCACAACTTCATAGAAGTGGTCTTGATGGGCTTTGGAGATGAATCTTTCCATCTCCGATGACTCGGAGGTGGAAGCTTTTGTCTTTCCTTTCCCTTTTCTAGAGGTTTCTCCGGCCTTAGGTGCCATCAATGGTTTTGGAAAAACAAAAAAGCTATGCTTTTACCACACCAAACTTAGAGTATTGCTCACCCTTGAGCAAATGAAGAAAGAATAGATGAAGAAGAAGAAGAGATGGAGGAGAGGAAGAGAGGGTTGTATTTCGGCCAAGGAGGAGAAGAGAAGGTTGTGTTGTGTGAAAATGAAGAGGAATAGAGGGGTTTATATAGTGGAGGGAGAGGGGTTAAGGTTCGGCCATATTGGGTGGGTTGGGTGGGAAAAGGGATTTTGAATTTTGAAGGTAGGTGGGGTTTATAGGGAAGAGTGGATAGATGTGAGTAGTGAAGAGCTGATGGGGAAGAGAGATTGAGGTGATTGGTGAAGGGTTTTTGGGGAAGAGTGTTATTGGATTGTGTGAAGTGGAGAGAAGGTGTGTTGAGGTAGGTGGGGATCCTGTGGGGTCCACATATCCTGAGATGATCCTGTGGGGTCCACAGATCCTGAGGTGTTAAGGATTACCATTCCTGGACCAATGAGGCGTGTAAAGCGCCCTCTTCATGCAATCCTGGCGTTCAACACCAGATTGATGCTTGTTTCTGGCGTTGAACGCCAGCTTCATGCTTGTTTTGGGCGTTTAACGCCCATTTGCAGCATGTTTCTGGCATTGAACGCCAGTTCCATGCTTGTTTCTGGCGTTCAACGCCAGCTTTCCTCAGGGTGTATTCCTGGCAATTAAACGCCAAAATGCTGCTGTTTCGGGCGTTCAATGCCAGATCCATGCTCTGTTCTGGCATTGAACGCCAGCCAGATGCTCCTTAAATGCTAGTAAGCCTTTCCTCCAGGGTGTGCTTTTTCTTCTGCTGTTTTTTATTCTGTTTTTAATTTTAGTATATTTTGTGACTCCACATGAACATGAACCTAAAAAAACATAAAAGAACAATAAAAGAAAAATAAAATTAGATAAATAAAAATTGGGTTGCCACCCAATAAGCGCTTCTTTAATGTCAATAGCTTGACAGTGGGCTCTCATGGAGCCTCACAGGTGATCAGGTCAATGTTGTAGACTCCTAACACCAAACTTAGAGTTTGAATGTGGGGATTCAACACCAAACTTAGAGTTTGGCTGTGGCCTCCCAACACCAAACTCAGAGTTTGATTGTGGGGGCTTTGTTTGACTCTGCACTGAGAGAAGCTTTTTATGCTTCCTCTTCATTGTTACAGAAGAACACCCTTGGGTCTTAAACACAAGGTAGTCCCCATTCAATTGAAGGACTAATTCTCCTCTATTAACATCTATCACAGCTCCTGCTGTGGCTAGGAAAGGTCTTCCAAGGATGATGCATTCATCCTCCTCCTTCTTAGTGTCTAAGATAATGAAGTCAGTAGGGATGTAAAGGCCTTTAACTTTCACTAACATATCCTCTACCAATCCATAAGCTTGTCTTACTGACTTGTCTGCCATTTGCAATGAGAATATAGCAGGCTGTACCTCAATGATCCCCAGCTTCTCCATTACAGAGAGTGGCATAAGATTTATGCCTGACCCTAGGTCACACAGAGCCTTCTCAATGGTCATGGTGCCTATGGTACAGGGTATTAAGAATTTGCCAGGATCTTGTCTCTTTTGAGGTAAAGTTTGCTGAATCCATGTATCTAGTTGATTAATGAGCAAGGGAGGTTCACCTTCCCAAGTCTCATTACCAAACAATTTGGCATTCAGCTTCATGATGGTTCCTAGATATTGAGCAACTCGCTCTCCAGTTACATCTTCATCCTCTTCAGAGGAAGAATAGCTTTCAGAGCTCATGAATGGCAGAAGGAGGTTTAATGGAATCTCTATGGTCTCTATATGAGCCTCAGATTCCTTTAGGTCCTCAATAGAGAACTCCTTCTTGCTTGAGAGACGTCCCATGAGGTCTTCCTCATTGGGATTCACGTCCTCTCATTCCTCTCTAGATTCGGCCATGTTGATTATGTCAATGGCCTTGCACTCTCTTTTTGGATTTTCTTCAGTGTTGCTTGGGAGAGTATTAGGAGGAGTTTCAGTGATTTTCTTACTCAGTTGGCCCACTTGTGCCTCCAGATTTCTAATGGAGGACCTTGTTTCACTCATGAAACTTAAAGTGGCCTTAGACAGATCAGAAACTAAGTTTGTTAAGTTAGAGGTGCTATGCTCAGAATTCTTTGTCTGTTGCTAAGAAGATGATGGATAAGGCTTGCTATTGCTGAGCCTATTTTTTCCACCATTATAAAGGCCTTGTTGAGGCTTTTGTTGATCCTTCCGTGAGAAATTTGGATGATTTCTCCATGATGAATTATAGGTGTTTCCATAAGGTTCACCCATATAATTTACCTCTGCTATTGCAGGGTTCTCAGGATCATAAGCTTCTTCTTCAGAAGATGCCTCTTTAGTACTGTTGGATGCATTTTGCCATCCATTCAGACTTTGAGAAATCATGTTGACTTGCTGAGTCAACATTTTGTTCTGAGCCAATATGGAATTCAGAGCATCAATTTCAAGAAGTCCCTTCTTTCGAGGCGTCCCATTGTTCACGGAATTCCTCTCAGAAGTATACATGAATTGGTTATTTGCAACCATGTCAATAAGTTCTTGAGCTTCTGCAGGCGTTTTCTTTAGGTGAATGGATCCACCTGCAGAACTCAGATAGACCATAATAGAATATATCCAGAATGGTCCAATGAAATCTTGGAGAACTCAGATAGACCATAATAGAATATATCCAGAATGGTTCACTCTGAAAGCATGTCAGAAGGACACCTTTTGGTCATCTGCTTGTATCTTTCCCAAGCTTCATAGAGGGATTCACCATATTTTTGTTTGAAAGTCTGAACATCCACTCTAAGCTTGCTCAGCTTTTGAGGAGGAAAGAACTTAGCCAAGAAGGCCGCGACCAGCTTATCCCAGGAGTCCAGGCTATCTTTAGGTTGTGAATCCAACCATATTCTAGCTCTGTCTCTTACAGCAAAGGGGAAAAGCATGAGCCTGTAGACTTCAGGATCTACTCCATTAGTCTTAACAGTCTCACAGATCTACAAAAACTCAGTTAAAAACTAGTAGGGATCTTCTAATGGAAGTCCATGGAACTTGCAGTTCTGTTGCAGTAGAGCAACTAGTTGAGGTTTCAGCTCAAAATTGTTTGCTCCAATGGCAGGGATTGAGATGCTTCTTCCATCAAATTTGGAAGTAGGTGTAGTATAGTCACCAAGCATCCTCCTTGCATTATTATTTTCGGCTGCCATCTCCTCTTCTTTTTCGAAAATTTCTGTAAGTTGTCTCTGGATTGTTGTAATTTAGCTTCTCTTAGTTTCCTCTACAGAGTTGTTTCAGGTTCAAGATCTGCTTCATCTAGAATGTTCTTGTCCTTGCTCCTGCTCATATGAAAAAGAAGGGAACAGAAAATAATAATAGGGATCCTCTTTACCACAGTAGAGAGATTCCTTTATGTTAGTAGAAGAAGAACGGAATAGAAGAAGGAAAAAGTAAGAATCCAAACACAAGGGTGAAGATAGGTTCAGATTCTTGAGATGAAGAGAAGTGTTAGTAAATAAATAAATAAATAGAAGATGAGGGGGAGAGAATTCGAAAATTAATTTTGAAAAAGGGTTAGTGATTTTCGAAAATTAAGAGAAGAAATAAAATTAAATTTAAAATTTGAAACAATTAATTAATTAAAAGAATTTTGAAAAAGAAAGAGATGATTTTCGAAAATTAGAGAGGGAAAAGTAGTTAGTTGGTTTTGAAAAAGATAAGAAACAAATAAAAAGTCAATTAGTTAGTTGAAAAAGATTTGAAAATCAATTTTGAAAAGATAAGATGGAAAAGATATTTTGAAAAAGATTTGATTTTTAATATTAAAATTTGATTACTTAACTAACAAGAAACTATAAGATATGATTCTAGAATTGAAAGATTGAACCATTCTTAACAAGAAAGTAACAAAAATTTTTGAATTAATCACATTATTTGTTAGTAAAGTTTTCAAAATTTTGAAATAAAGATAAGAAAAAGAGATTTTGAAAATTTTAAAAATTTCGAAAATAATAAAAAATGAAAAAGATTTGATTTTTGAAAAAGATTTTGAAAAGATAAGATTTTTAAATTTGAAAATTTGACTTGACTTATGAGAAATAGCTAAGATTTAAAAATTTTTTGACTAAGTCAACTTAAATTTTTGAAATTTATGAGAGAAAAAAGGAAAAGATATTTTTTGATTTTTGAATTTTGAATGATGAGAGGGAAAAACATAAAAATGACCCAAAACATGATCAGAAACTAAGTTTGCTAAGTTAGAGGTGCTCTGTTCAAAATTCTCTGTCTGTTGCTGAGTAGATGATGGATAAGGCTTGCTATTGCTGAGCCTATTTCTTCCACCATTATTAAAGCCTTGTTGAGGCTTTTGTTGATCCTTCCATGAGAAATTTGGATGATTTCTCCATGATGAATTATAGGTGTTTCCATAAGGTTCACCCATATAATTTACCTCTGCTATTGCAGGGTTCTGAGGATCATAAGCTTCTTCTTCAAAAGATGCCTCTTTAGTACTGTTGGTTGAATTTTGCCATCCATTCAGACTTTGAAAAATCATGTTGACATGCTGAGTCAACATTTTATTCTCAGCTAATATGGCGTTCAGAGCATCAATTTCAAGAACTCCCTTCTTTTAAGGCATCCCATTGTTAACGGAATTTCTCTCAGAAGTGTACATGAACTGGTTATTTGCAACCATGTCAATAAGTTCTTGAGCTTCTGCAGACATTTTCTTTAGGTGAATGGATCCACCTGCAGAATGGTCCAATGATATCTTGGAGAACTCAGATAGACCATAATTGAATATATACTCAGAATGGTCCACTCTGAAAGCATGTCAGAAGGACACCTTTTGGTCATCTGCTTGTATCTTTCCCAAGCTTCATGGTGCGCGAAGTCGTGATCACTACAACTTCGCACAACTAACCAGCAAGTGCACTGGGTCGTCCAAGTAATAAACCTTACGCGAGTAAGGGTCGATCCCACGGAGATTGTTGGTATGAAGCAAGCTATGGTCACCTTGTAAATCTTAGTCAGGCAGACTCAAATGGGTATAGATGATGAATAAAACATAAAGATAAAGATAGAGATACTTATGTATATCATTGGTGAGAGCTTCAGATAAGCGTATGAAGATGCTGTCCCTTCCGTCTCTCTGCTTTCCTACTGTCTTCATCCAATCCTTCTTACTCCTTTCCATGGCAAGCTTATGCAAGGGTTTCACCGTTGTCAGTGGCTACCTCCCATCCTCTCAGTGGAAATGTTCAACGCACCCTGTCATGGCACGGCTATCCATCTGTCGGTTCTCGATCAGGCCGGAATAGAATCCAGTGATTCTTTTGCGTCTGTCACTAACGCCCCGCCCTCAGGAGTTTGAAGCACGTCACAGTCATTCAATCATTGAATCCTACTCAGAATACCACAGACAAGGTTAGACCTTCCGGATTCTCTTGAATGCCGCCATCAGTTCTTGCCTATACCACGAAGACTCTGATCTCACGGAATGGCTGGCTCGTTTGTCAGGCGAGCGCTCGGTTGTCAGGCGATCAACCATGCATCGTGTTATCAGGAATCCAAGAGATAAACATTAGAGCCTCGTTTGCTTGTAGAACAAGAGTGGTTGTCAGTCACTTTGTTCATGAGTGAGAATGATGATGAGCGTCACATAATCATCACATTCATCAAGTTCTTGAGTGCGAATGAATATCTTAGAACAAGAACAAGCGGAATTGAATAGAAGAACAATAGTAATTGCATTAATACTCGAGGTACAGCAGAGCTCCACACCTTAATCTATGGTGTGTAGAAACTCCACCGTTGAAAATACATAAGAACAAGGTCTAGGCATGGCCGTGAGGCCAGCCTCCCGAAGTGATCAAAAGATCTAAAGAACAAAAGATTCCAAAGATCAGAAGATCAAAATACAATAGTAAAAGGTCCTATATATAGAGAACTAGTAGCCTAGGGTGTACAGAGATGAGTAAATGACATAAAAATCCACTTCCGGGCCCACTTGGTGTGTGCTTGGGCTGAGCAATGAAGCATTTTTCGTGTAGAGACTCTTCTTGGAGTTAAATGCCAGCTTTTATGCCAGTTTGGGCGTTTAACTCCCATTTAGGTGCCAGTTCCGGCGTTTAACGCTGGGAAATCTGAAGGTGACTTTAAACGCCAATTTGGGCCATCAAATCTTGGGCAAAGTATGGACTATCATATATTGCTGGAAAGCCCAGGATGTCTACTTTCCAACGCCGTTGAGAGCGCGCCAATTGGGCTTCTGTAGCTCCAGAAAATCCACTTCGAGTGCAGGGAGGTCAGAATCCAACAGCATCTGCAGTCCTTTTCAGTCTCTGAATCAGATTTTTGCTCAGGTCCCTCAATTTCAGCCAGAAAATACCTGAAATCACAGAAAAACACACAAACTCATAGTAAAGTCCAGAAAAGTGAATTTTAACTAAAAACTAATAAAAATATACTAAAAACTAACTAAATCCTACTAGAAACATACTAAAAACAATGCCAAAAAGCGTACAAATTATCCGCTCATCACAACACCAAACTTAAATTGTTGCTTGTCCTCAAGCAACTGAAAATCAAATAAGATAAAAAGAAGAGAATATGCAATGAATTCTAAAAACATCTATGAAGATCAGTATTAATTAGATGAGCGGGGCTTTAGCTTTTTGCCTCTGAACAGTTTTGGCATCTCACTCTATCCTTTGAAATTCAGAATGATTGGCTTCTTTAGGAACTCAGAATCCAGATAGTGTTATTGATTCTCCTAGTTAAGTATGATGATTCTTGAACACAGCTACTTATTGAGTCTTGGTCGTGGCCCAAAGCACTCTATCTTCCAGTATTACCACCGGATACATACATGCCACAGACACATAATTGGGTGAACCTTTTCAGATTGTGACTTAGCTTTGCTAAAGTCTCCAATTAGAGGTGTCCAGGGTTCTTAAGCACACTCTTTTTGCCTTGGATCACAACTTTATTTCTTTCTTTTTCTTTCTTTTTTCTTTTTTTTTCATTTTTTTCGGTTTTCTCTCTCTTTTTTTTTCGTATTCACTGCTTTTTCTTGCTTCAAGAATCATTTTTATGATTTTTCAGATCCTCAGTAACATGTCTCTTTTTTCATCATTCTTTCAAGAGCCAACATTCATGAACCACAAATTCAAAAGATATATGCACTGTTTAAGCATACATTCAGAAAACAAAAGTGTTGCCACCACATCAAAATAATCAATCTGTTATAAAATTCAAAATTCATGCAATTCTTCTCTTTTTCAATTAAGAACATTGTTTATTTAAGAAAGGTGATGGATTCATAGGACATTCATAACTTTAAGGCATAGACACTAAGACACTAATGATCATAAGACACAAACATGGACAAACATAAAGCATAAATTTTCGAAAAACAAGAAAATAAAGAACAAGGAGATTAAAGAACGAGTCCACCTTAGTGATGGCGGCTTGTTCTTCCTCTTGAAGGTCTTATGGAGTGCTTGAGCTCCTCAATATCTCTTCCTTGTCTTTGTTGCTCCTCTCTCATGATTCTTTGATCTTCTCTAATTTCATGGAGGAGGATGGAATGTTCTTGGTGCTCCACCCTTAGTTGTCCCATGTTGGAACTCAATTCTCCTAGGGAGGTGTTTAGTTGCTCCCAATAGTCTTGTGGAGGAAAGTGCATCCCTTGAGGCATCTCAGGGATCTCATGATGAGAAGGGTCTCTTGTTTGCTCCATCCTCTTCTTAGTAATGGGCTTGTCCTCATCAATGGGGATGTCTCCCTCTATGTCAACTCCAACTGAATAACAGAGGTGACAAATGAGATGAGGAAAGGCTAACCTTGCTAAGGTAGAGGACTTGTCCGCCACCTTATAGAGTTCTTGGGCTATAACCTCATGAACTTCCACTTCTTCTCCAATCATGATGCTATGAATCATGATGGCCCGGTCTAGAGTAACTTCGGACCGGTTGCTAGTGGGAATGATTGAGCGTTGGATAAACTCCAACCATCCTCTAGCCACGGGCTTGAGGTCATGCCTTCTTAATTGAACCGGCTTCCCTCTTGAATCTCTCTTCCATTGGGCGCCCTCTTCACAGATGTCAGTGAGGACTTGGTCTAACCTTTGATCAAAGTTGACCCTTCTAGTGTAAGGATGTTCATCTCCTTGTATCATGGGCAAGTTGAATGCCAACCTTACATTTTCCGGACTAAAATCCAAGTATTTCCCCTGAACCATAGTAAGCCAATTCTTTGGATCCGGGTTCACACTTTGATCATGGTTCTTGGTGATCCATGCATTGGCATAGAACTCTTGAACCATTAAGATTCCGACTTGTTGAATGGGGTTGGTGAGAACTTCCCAACCTCTTCTTCGAATCTCATGTCGGATCTCCGGATATTCACTCTTTTTGAGTGAAAAAGGGACCTCGGGGATCACCTTCTTCAAGGCCACAACTTCATAGAAGTGGTCTTGATGCACCCTTGGGATGAATCTCTCCATCTCCCATGACTCGGAGGTGGAAGCTTTTGCCTTCCCTTTCCTCTCTCTAGAGGTTTCTCCGGCCTTGGATGCCATAAATGGTTTATGGAAAAACAAAAAGCAATGCTTTTACCACACCAAACTTAAAAGGTTTGCTCGTCCTCGAGCAAAAGAAGAAAGAAGAGAGTAGAAGAAGAAGAGATGAGGAAGAAGGGAATGGCTTTGTGTTCGGCCAAAGAGGGGGAGAAGTGGTGTTTAGGTTGTGTGAAAATGAAGGAGTGAAGAAGGGTTTATATAGGAGAGGGGGGGGCTCATGGTTCGGTCATGTAAGGGTGGGTTTGGGAGGGAAAGTGGTTTGAATTTGAATGGTGAGGTAGGTGGGGTTTTATGAAGGATGGATGTGAGTGGTGAAGAGAAAGATGGGATTTGATAGGTGAAGGGTTTTTGGGGAAGAGGTGTTGAGCTGATTGGTGAATGGGTGAAGAAGAAGAGAGTGGTGGGGTTGGTGGGGATCCTGTGGGGTCCACAGATCCTGAGGTGTCAAGGAAAAGTCATCCCTGCACCAAATGGCATGCAAAATTGTGTTTTTAGCCAATTCTGGCGTTAAACGCCGGGCTGGTGCCCATTTCTGGCGTTTAACGCCAGGGTCTTGCCCTTTTCTGGCGTTTAACGCCAGTCTGGTGCCCCTTTCTGGCGTTAAACGCCCAGAATGGTGCCAGACTGGGCGTTAAACGCCCACCTGCTAGCCTTACTGGCGTTTAAACGCCAGTAGGTTCTTCCTTCAGGGTGTGCTGTTTTTCTTCCTATTTTTCATTCTGTTTTTGCTTTTTCAATGGATTTTGTGACTTCTCATGATCATCAACCTACAGAAAACATAAAATAACAAAGGAAAATAGATAAAATATAACATTGGGTTGCCTCCCAACAAGCGCTTCTTTAATGTCAGTAGCTTGACAGATGGCTCTCATGGAGCCTCACATTTTCTCAGAGCAATGTTGGAACCTCCCAACACCAAACTTAGAGTTTGAATGTGGGGGTTCAACACCAAACTTAGAGTTTGGTTGTGGCCTCCCAACACCAAACTTAGAGTTTGACTGTGGGGGCTCTGTTTGACTCTGATTTGAGAGAAGCTCTTCATGCTTCCTCTCTATGGTGACAGAGGGACATCTTTGAGCCTTAAACACAAAGGATTCTTCATTCACTTGAATGATCAGTTCACCTCCATCAACATCAATCACAACTTTTGCTGTGGCTAGGAAGGGTCTGCCAAGGATGATAGATTCATCCATGCACTTCCCAGTATCTAGGACTATGAAATCAGTAGGGATGTAATGGTCTTCAACTTTTACCAGAACATCCTCTACAAGTCCATAAGCTTGTTTTCTTGAGTTGTCTGCCATCTCTAGTGAGATTCTTGCAGCTTGCACCTCAAAGATCCCTAGCTTCTCCATTACAAAGAGAGGCATGAGGTTTACACTTGACCCTAAGTCACACAGAGCCTTCTTGAAGGTCATGGTGCCTACGGTACAAGGTATTGAAAACTTCCCAGGATGTTGTCTCTTTTGAGGTAATTTCTGCCTAGACAAGTCATCCAGTTCTTTGGTGAGCAAAGGGGGTTCATCCTCCCAAGTCTCATTACCAAATAACTTGTCATTTAGCTTCATGATTGCTCCAAGGTATTTAGCAACTTGCTCTTCAGTGACATACTCTTCCTCTTCAGAGGAAGAATACTCATCAGAGCTCATGAAAGGCAGAAGTAAGTCCAATGGAATCTCTATGGTCTCATTTTGAGCCTCAGATTCCCATGGTTCCTCATTGGGGAACTCAGTGGAGGCTAGTGCACGCCCATTGAGGTCTTCCTGAGTGGCGTTCACTTCCTCTCCTTCCTCTCCAAATTCGGCCATGTTGATGGCCTTGCACTCTCCTTTTGGATTTTCTTCTGTATTGCTTGGAAGAGTACTAGGAGGGAGTTCAGTAACTTTCTTGCTCAGCTGTCCCACTTGTGCCTCCAAATTCCTATTGGAGGACCTTGTTTCAGTCATGAAACTTTGAGTGGTCTTGATTAGATCAGAGACCATGTTTGCTAAGTCAGAGGGGTTCTGCTTAGAATTCTCTGTCTGTTGCTGAGAAGATGATGGAAAAGGCTTGCCATTGCTAAACCTGTTTCTTCCACCATTATTGTTGTTGAAACCTTGTTGAGGTCTCTCTTGATTCTTCCATGAGAAATTTGGATGATTTCTCCATGAAGAATTATAGGTGTTTCCATAGGGTTCTCCCATGTAATTCACCTCGTCCATTGAAGGGTTCTCAGGATCATAAGCTTCTTCTTCAGATGGAGTGTCCTTAGTACTGCTTGGTGCATTTTGCATTCCAAACAGACTTTGAGAAATCAAATTGACTTGTTGAGTCAATATCTTGTTTTGAGCCAGAATGGCATTCAGAGTATCAATCTCAAGAACTCCTTTCTTCTGACTTGTCCCATTGTTCACAGGATTCCTTTTAGAAGTGTACATGAATTGGTTATTTGCAACCATTTCAATTAGCTCTTGAGCTTCTGTAGGCGTCTTCTTCAGATGAAGAGATCCTCCAGCAGAGCTATCCAAAGACATCTTGGATAGTTCAGAGAGACTATCATAGAAAATACCTATGATGCTCCATTCAGAAAGCATGTCAGATGGACATTTTCTGATCAATTGTTTGTATCTTTCCCAAGCTTCATAGAGGGATTCTCCATCCTTCTGTCTGAAGGTTTGGACTTCCACTCTAAGCTTACTCAATTTTTGAGGTGGAAAGAACTTTGCCAAGAAGGCATTGACTAGCTTTTCCCATGAGTCCAGGCTTTCTTTAGGTTGTGAGTCCAACCATGTCCTAGCTCTGTCTCTTACAGCAAAAGGGAATAGCATAAGTCTGTAGACCTCAGAGTCAACCCCATTAGTCTTGACAGTGTCACAGATTTGCAAGAATTCAGCTAAGAACTGATGAGGATCTTCCAATGGAAGTCCATGGAACTTGCAATTCTGTTGCATTAGAGAAACTAATTGAGGCTTAAGCTCAAAGTTGTTTGCTCCAATGGCAGGGATAGAGATGCTTCTCCCATAGAAGTCGGGAGTACGTGCAGTAAAGTCACCCAGCACCTTCCTTGCATTGTTGGCATTGTTGTTGTTTTCGGCTGCCATGGTTTCTTCTTCCTTGAAGATTTCTGTTAGGTCCTCTGTAGAGAGTTGTGCCTTAGCTTCTCTTAGCTTTCGCTTCAAGGTCCTTTCAGGTTCAGGGTCAGCTTCAACAAGAATGCCTTTGTCTTTGCTCCTGCTCATATGAAAGAGAAAAGAACAAGAAAATATGGAATCCTCTATGTCACAGTGTAGAGATTCCTTGAGGTGTCAGAGAAGAAGAAAAATAGAAGGAAGAAGGAGAAGAATTCGAACTTAGTCAGAGAGAGTTCGAATTGTGCATTGAGAAGGAGTGGTACTCCATAAATAGAAGGATGGGAGAAGAGAGGAAGAAATTTTCGAAAATTAAGTGAAAGATTTTGAAAACATTTTGAAAAACTTTAATTGATTTTCGAAAACCAAGAGTGGGAAAGAAATCAAGTAATTTTTGAAAAAGATTTTGAAATTAGAGTTTAAAAGGATATGATTGAAAACTATTTTTTGAAAAAGATGTGATTAAAAAGATATGATTGAAAAGATATGATTTGAAAACAATTTTAAAAAGATTTGATTTTAAAAATTAATGACTTGCCTAACAAGAAAAGATATGATTCAAACATTAAACCTCTCTCAACAGAAAAGGCAACATACTTGAAATGTTCAATCAAATCATTAATTGTTAGCAAGTATCTTTGAAAAAGGAAAGAAATTGATTTTGAAAACATTTGATTGAAAAGATTTGATTTGAAAAAGATTTGATTTTGAAAAACTTTGAAAACTTGAAAAAAATTGATTTGAAAACAAAATCCTCCCCCTTGTGCCATCCTGGCGTTAAACGCCCAGAATGGTGCACATTCTGGCGTTTAACGCCCAATGCACTACCTTTTTGGGCGTTAAACGCCCAACCAGGCACCCTGGCTGGCGTTTAAACGCCAGTCTGTCCTTCTTCACTGTGCGTTTTGAGCGCCCAGCCTTTTCTGTGTAATTCCTCTGCTGCATGTTCTGAATCTTCAGTTCCCTGTACTATTGACTTGAAAATAGAACCAAGATCAAATAAACAATGCATGAAAGACACCAAACTTAAAATAAGACACTAGACTCAAATAAGAAACATAAAATATATTTTTTTGGTTTTTATGGTTTTGTAATTTTTTTGTGCTTTTTCGAAAATTATATGAAAATAGAAAATAAAGGTTTCAGAATTCTTAATTTGGATTCCAGGAATCATTGCAATGCTAGTCTAAGACTCCGGTCCAGGAATTAGACATGGCTTCACAGCCAGCCAAGCTTTCAAAGAAAGCTTCGGTCCAAAACACTAGACATGGCCAATGGCCAACCAAGCCTTAGCAGATCATTGCTCCAATAGCAAGATTGATAGAAATCAACAAGCTCTTGTGATGATCAGTTGAAACCTCGGTCCAATAAGATTAGACATGGCTTCACAGCCAGCCAGACTTCAACAGATCATCATGAAACACTAGAATTCATTCTTAAGAACTCTGAAGAAAAATACCTAATCTAAGCAACAAGATGAACCGTCAGTTGTCCATACACGAAACAATCCCCGGCAACGGCGCCAAAAACTTGGTGCGCGAAGTCGTGATCACTACAACTTCGCACAACTAACCAGCAAGTGCACTGGGTCGTCCAAGTAATAAACCTTACGCGAGTAAGGGTCGATCCCACGGAGATTGTTGGTATGAAGCAAGCTATGGTCACCTTGTAAATCTTAGTCAGGCAGACTCAAATGGGTATAGATGATGAATAAAACATAAAGATAAAGATAGAGATACTTATGTATATCATTGGTGAGAGCTTCAGATAAGCGTATGAAGATGCTGTCCCTTCCGTCTCTCTGCTTTCCTACTGTCTTCATCCAATCCTTCTTACTCCTTTCCATGGCAAGCTTATGCAAGGGTTTTACCATTGTCAGTGGCTACCTCCCATCCTCTCAGTGGAAATGTTCAACGCACCCTGTCACGGCACGGCTATCCATCTGTCGGTTCTCGATCAGGCCGGAATAGAATCCAGTGATTCTTTTGCGTCTATCACTAATGCCCCGCCCTCAGGAGTTTGAAGCACGTCACAGTCATTCAATCATTAAATCCTACTCAGAATACCACAGACAAGGTTAGACCTTCCGGATTCTCTTGAATGCCGCCATCAGTTCTTGCCTATACCACGAAGACTCTGATCTCACGGAATGGCTGGCTCGTTTGTCAGGCGAGCGCTCGGTTGTCAGGCGATCAACCATGCATCGTGTTATCAGGAATCCAAGAGATAAACATTAGAGCCTCGTTTGCTTGTAGAACAAGAGTGGTTGTCAGTCACTTTGTTCATGAGTGAGAATGATGATGAGCGTCACATAATCATCACATTCATCAAGTTCTTGAGTGCGAATGAATATCTTAGAACAAGAACAAGCGGAATTGAATAGAAGAACAATAGTAATTGCATTAATACTCGAGGTGCAGCAGAGCTCCACACCTTAATCTATGGTGTGTAGAAACTCCACCGTTGAAAATACATAAGAACAAGGTCTAGGCATGGCCGTGAGGCCAGCCTCCCAAAGTGATCAAAAGATCTAAAGAACAAAAGATTCCAAAGATCAGAAGATCAAAATACAATAGTAAAAGGTCCTATATATAGAGAACTAGTAGCCTAGGGTGTACAGAGATGAGTAAATGACATAAAAATCCACTTCCGGGCCCACTTGGTGTGTGCTTGGGCTGAGCAATGAAGCATTTTTCGTGTAGAGACTCTTCTTGGAGTTAAACGCCAGCTTTTATGCCAGTTTGGGCGTTTAACTCCCATTTAGGTGCCAGTTCCGGCGTTTAACGCTGGGAAATCTGAAGGTGACTTTGAACGCCAATTTGGGCCATCAAATCTTGGGCAAAGTATAGACTATCATATATTGCTGGAAAGCCCAGGATGTCTACCTTCCAACGCCGTTAAGAGCGCGCCAATTGGGCTTCTGTAGCTCCAGAAAATCCACTTCGAGTGCAGGGAGGTCAGAATCCAACAGCATCTGCAGTCCTTTTCAGTCTCTGAATCAGATTTTTGCTCAGGTCCCTCAATTTCAGCCAGAAAATACCTGAAATCACAGAAAAACACACAAACTCATAGTAAAGTCCAGAAAAGTGAATTTTAACTAAAAACTAATAAAAATATACTAAAAACTAACTAAATCCTACTAGAAACATACTAAAAACAATGCCAAAAAGCGTACAAATTATCCGCTCATCACTTCATAGAGGGATTCACCATCTTTTTGTTTGAAGGTCTGAACATCCACTCTAAGCTTGCTCAGCTTTTGAGGAGGAAAGAACTTAGCCAAGAAGGTCGTGACCAGCTTATCCCAGGAGTCCAGGCTATCTTTAGGTTGTGAGTCCAACCATGTTCTAGCCCTGTCTCTCACAGCAAAAGGGAAAAGCATGAGCCTGTATACTCAAGAATCTACTCCATTAGTCTTAACAGTCTCACAGATCTGCAAGAACTCAGTTAAAAACTGGTAGGGATCTTCTGATGGAAGTCCATGAAACTTGCAGTTCTGTTACATTAGAGCAACCAGTTGAGGTTTTAGCTCAAAATTGTTTGCTCCAATGGTAAGGATTGAGATGCTTCTTCCATCAAACTTGGAAGTAGGTGTAGTGTAATCACCAAGCATCCTCCTTGCATTATTATTTTTGGCTGCCATCGCCTCTTCTTTTTCAAAAATTTCTGTAAGGTTGTCTTTGGATTGTCGTAATTTAGCTTTTCTTAGTTTCCTCTTCAGAGTCCTTTCAGGTTTAGGATCTGCTTCAGCAAGAATATTCTTGTCCTTGCTCCTGCTCATATGAAAAAGAAGGGAACAGAAAATAATAATAGGGATCCTCTTTACCACAGTAGAGAGATTTCTTTATGTTAGTAGAAGAAGAGAGGAATAGAAGAAGGAAAAGGTAAGAATCCAAACACAAGGGTGAAGATAGGTTCAGATTCTTGAGATGAAGAGAAGTGTTAGTAAATAAATAAATAAATAGAAGGAGATGAGAGTGAGAGAATTCGAAAATTAATTTTGAAAAAGGTCCAAATGAGGGGGTGGGTTTTCAAAAATTTTAAAGAAAGATAAGATAGAAGATATGATTTTTAAAAGATAAATATGATAGGAAAAAGATATAATTGAAAATTGAAAAGATATAGAAGATATTTGAAAAAGATAAATCTGAATTTTAGAAAAAAAGATTTGGGATTAATTTGAAAGGATAATTGAGTTTTGAAAAAAAAAATTGAAAAGAAGTTGGATGGGGTTTGAAAAAGGATTTGTGTTTATGAATTAAGATACATTTGATATTTTTGAAAAAGGGGTTTTTGAAATTAGGATTAAAATTTTTGGAATTGAAGGATGAGAGTTTGTAGCATGTTTATGCAAGAAATCATGAACTGAAATATGAAAATTGAAAAAAATGTGAAGTAAAAACGAATTTACCTCCCCCCATAATCCTGGCGTTAAACGCCCAAACGCTGCATGTTTTGGGCGTTTAACGCCCATTTGCAGCTTCTCCTGGGCGTTCAATGCCCACCTGTTGCTTTTAGCTGGCGTTGAACGCCAGGAACTCCTTTGTCACTGGGCATTTTTCTGAACGCCTAGGACGCTGTAAATCTGGCGTTAAACGCCTAGAAGGTGATCTTTCTGGCGTTCAACGCCCAGAAGATGCTTCTTTCTGGCGTTTAACACCCAGATGGCTATCCTTACTGGTGTTGAACGCCCAGTTGATGCTTCTTTTGTCGTTCAACGCCCAAAACAGCTCTTACTGGCTTTTTCACACCAGTGAGCTTTCTTTTTGCTCTTTTATCCTGCGAATCCTTCTGTAACTTTGTGAAGTCAAGCAATTGCTATTTTACCTTGAAGATAATTGACATAAACCTGTAAAAATCAATTAATTAACAAATAATCTTTGTAAATAGCTGGGTTGTCTCCCAGCAAGCGCTTCTTTATTGTCTTTAGCTGGAATATTACTGAGGTTTAATCAAGTCTCAGTTTTGAGCATTCTTGCTCAAAATTGCTTTCAAGATAATGTTTAACTCTCTGTCCATTAACAATGAACTTTTTGTTAGAATCATTATCCTGAAGCTCCACGTATCCATACGGTGATACACTTGTAATCACATATGGACCTCTCCACCGAAATTTCAATTTTTCGGGAAATAATTTGAGCCTAGAATTAAACAGCAGAACTTTCTGTCCTGGCTCAAAGACTCTGGATGACAGTTTCTTATCATGCCATCTTTTTGCTTTCTCTTTGTAAATTTTTGCATTCTCGAAAGCATTGAGTTTGAACTCCTCTAGCTCATTTAACTGGAGCAATCGTTTTTCTCCAGCTAACTTGGCATCAAGGTTTAGGAATCTGGTTGCCCAGTAGGCCTTATGTTCCAGTTCCACTGGTAAGTGACAGGCTTTTCCATACACAAGCTGGTATGGAAAGGTCCCTATAGGAGTCTTGAATGCTGTTCTGTATGCCCACAAAGCATCATCCAAGCTTTTTGCCCAATCCCTTCTACGGTTAATCACAGTCCGTTCCAGGATTCTTTTAAGTTTTCTATTAGAGACTTCAGCTTGCCCATTTGTCTGTGGATGATATGAAGTGGCCACCCTGTGGCTAACTCCATATCAAACCAAAGCAGAGTAAAGCTGTTTATTGCAGAAATGAGTGCCCACATCACTGATTAGTACTCTAAGGATACCAAATCTGCTGAAGATGTGTTTCTGGAGGAATTTCAGCACTGTCTTAGTATCATTAGTAGCTGTTGCAATAGCTTCCACCCATTTGGATACATAATCCACTGCCACCAGAATATAAGTGTTTGAGTATAATGGTGGGAAATGCCCCATTAAGTCAATGCCTCATACATCAAACAATTCAATCTCCAAGATCCCTTGTTGAGGCATGGCATAACTGTGAGGTAGATTGCCAGATCTTTGGCAACTGTCACAATTAAGTACAAATACTCGGGAGTCTTTATAGAGAGTAGGCTAGTAGAAGCCACATTGGAGGACTCTCGTCGCTGTTCGCTCACTTCCAAAATGTCCTCCATACTATGATCCATGGCAGTGCCAGAGGATCTTCTGTGCTTCTTCTTTAGGCACACATCTACGAATTACTCCGTCTGCACATCTCTTGAAGAGATATGGTTCATCCCAAAGATAGTACTTTGCATCCGTGATCAATTTCTTGGATTGCATGCTCTTTATTTTTCCTTGATCTTCAAATTGTTCTTGTCAATTTTTCTTTGTGTAGGTAAATTTCTTTTTGTTCTATTTTCAAAAAAAAATATTTTTCAAAATTCTTTCAAAAAAATTTTTCCTTTTGTTTTCGAAAATTATTCTAAATTTTTTAGAATGAATTCTAGAGTTTCATGGTAACATGTTGAAGCCTGGCTGGCTGTAAAGCCATATCCAAATTCTTTTGCATTGAGGCTTCCACTTGTCAACATAAAAGGCATGTATATGGAGTTGGATGAAGTATCAGCTGTTGCATGCCTGATTTATATCCTAAAGCTGGCTGGCTATTAAGCCATGTCCAACCTTTGGATTGTTGGAGCTTTAGGCTAACATTGAAAGATTCCTGGAATTCTTATTAAAAATTTTGAATTTCTTATTTTCTTTTTCCTATAAAATTTTGAAAGAAAATACAAAAAAATCATAAAATCATAAAAACAAAAAATATTTTGTGATTTTTGTTTGAGTCTTGTGTCATGTTTTATGTTTGGTGTCAATTGCATATTCATCTTGTTCTTGCATTTTTCGAAAATTCATGCATTCATAGTGTTCTTCATGATCTTCAAGTTGTTCTTGGTAAGTCTTCTTGTTTGATCTTTAAATTTTCTTGTTTTGTGTTGTATGATGTTTTTCATGTGCATTTTTGCATTCATAGTGTCTAAACATGAAAGATTTCAAAGTTTGGTGTCTTGCATGCTTTCTTTGCATCAAAAATTTTTCAAAAATATGTTCTTGATGTTTATCATAATCTTTAAAGTGTTCTTGGTGTTCATCTTGATATTCATAGTGTTCTTGCATGCATCATTGGTTTTGATCCAAAAATTTTCATGTTTTGGGTCATTTTTATGTTTTTCCCTCTCATCATTCAAAATTCAAAAATAAAAAATATCTTTTCCTTTTTTCTCTCATAAATTTCGAAAATTTGAGTTGACTTAGTCAAAAAATTTTTAAAACTTAGCTATTTCTCATAAGTCAAGTCAAATTTTCAAATTTAAAAATCTTATCTTTTCAAAATCTTTTTCAAAAATCAAATCTTTTTCATTTTTTATTATTTTTGAAATTTTTAAAATTTTCAAAATCTTTTTCTTATCTTTATTTTAAAATTTTGAAAACTTTACTAACAATTAATGTGATTGATTCAAAAATTTGAAATTTGTTACTTTCTTGTTAAGAAAGGTTCAATCTTTTAATTCTAGAATCATATCTTATAGTTTCTTGTTTGTCAAGTAATCAAATTTTAATATTAAAAATCAAATCTTTTTTAAAATATCTTTTCCATCATATCTTTTTATCTTTTTCAAAAAAATTGATTTCAAAATATCTTTTCTAACTTCTTATCTTTTAAAAATTGATTTTCAAATCTTTTTCAACTAACTAATTCACTTTTTATTTGTTTCTTATCTTTTTCAAAACCACCTAACTACTTTTCCCTCTCTAATTTTCGAAAATCATATCTTTCTTTTTCAAAATTCTTTTAATTAATTAATTATTTCAAATTTTAATTTTAATTTTATTTCTTCTCTTAATTTTCGAAAATCACTAACCCTTTTTCAAAATTAATTTTAGAATTCTCTCCCCCTCATCTTCTTCTATTTATTTATTTATTTACTAACACTTCTCTTCATCTCAAGAATCTAAACCTATCTTCACCCTTGTGTTTGGATTTTTACTTTTTCCTTCTTCTATTTCGTTCTTCTTCTACTAACATAAAGGAATATCTCTACTGTGGTAAAGAGGATCCCTATTATTATTTTCTGTTTCCTTTTTTTTCATATGAGCAGGAGCAAGGACAAGAACATTCTTGTTGAAGCAGATCCTGAACCTGAAAGGACTCTAAAGAGGAAACTAAGAGAAGCTAAATTACAACAATCCAGAGACAACCTTACAGAAATTTTCGAAAAAGAAGAGGAGATGGCAGCCGAAAATAATAATACAAGGAGGATGCTTGGTGACTATACTACACCTACTTCCAAATTTGATGGAAGAAGCATCTCAATCCCTGCCATTAGAGCAAACAATTTTGAGCTGAAACCTCAACTAGTTGCTCTACTGCAACAGAACTGCAAGTTCCATGGACTTCCATAAGAAGATCCCTACCATGTTTTAACTGAGTTCTTGCAGATCTGTGAGACTGTTAAGACTAATGGAGTAGATCCTGAAGTCTACACGCTCATGCTTTTCCCTTTTGCTGTAAGAGACAGAGCTAGAATATGGTTGGATTCACAACCTAAAGATAGCCTGGATTCCTGGGATAAGCTGGTCGCGGGCTTCTTGGCTAAGTTCTTTCCTCCTCAAAAGCTGAGCAAGCTTAGAGTGGATGTTCAGACTTTCAAACAGAAAGATGGTGAATCCCTCTATGAAGCTTGGGAAAGATACAAGCAGATGACTAAAATGTGTCCTTCTAACATGCTTTCAGAGTGGACCATTCTGGGTATATTCTATTATGGTCTATCTGAGTTCTCTAAGATGTCATTGGACCATTCTACAGGTGGATCCATTCACCTAAAGAAAATGCCTGCAGAAGTTCAAGAACTCATTGACATGGTTGCAAATAATCAATTCATGTATACTTTTAAGAAGAATTCCGTGAACAATGGGACGCCTCAAAAGAAGGGAGTTCTTGAAATTGATGCTCTGAATGCCATATTGGCTCAGAACAAAATGTTGACTCAGCAAGTCAACATGATTTATCAAATTCTAAATAGATGGGAAAATGCATCCAACAATACTAAAGAGGCATCTTCTGAAGAAGAAGCTTATGATCCTGAGAACCCTGCAATAGCAGAGGTAAATTATATAGGTGAACCATATGGAAACACCTATAATTCATCATGGAGAAATCATCCAAATTTCTCATGGAAGGATCAACAAAAGCCTCAACAAGGCTTTAATAATGGTGGAAGAAATAGGCTCAGCAATAGCAAGCCTTATCCATCATCTTCTCAGCAACAGACAAAAACTTCTGAGCAGAGCACCTCTAACTTAGCAAACTTAGTCTCTGATCTGTCTAAGGCCACTTTAAGTTTCATGAGTGAAACAGGGTCCTTCATTAGAAATCTGGAGGCACAAGTGGGCCAGCTGAGTAAGAAAATCACTGAAACTCCTCCTAGTACTCTCCCAAGCAACACTGAAGAGAATCCAAAAAGAGAGTGCAAGGCCATTGACATAATCAACATGGCCGAACCTAGAGAGGAAGAAGAAGATGTGAATCCCAATGAGGAAGACCTCATGGGACGTCTCTCAAGCAAGAAGGAGTTTCCTATTGAGGACCTAAAGGAATCTGAGGCTCATATAGAGACCATAGAGATTCCATTAAACCTCCTTCTGCCATTCATGAGCTCTGAAATCTATTCTTCCTCTGAAGAGGATAAAGATGTAACTGGAGAGCAAGTTGCTCAATATCTAGGAGCCATCATGAAGCTAAATGCCAAATTATTTGATAATGAGACTTGGGAAGGTGAACCTCCCTTGCTCATTAGTGAACTAGATACATGGATTTAGTAAACTTTACCTCAAAAAAGACAAGATCCTGGCAAATTCTTAATACCTTGTACCATAGGCACCATCACCTTTGAGAAGGCCTTGTGTGGCCTAGGGTCAGGCATAAATCTTATGCCACTCTCTGTAATGGAGAAGCTGGGGATCATTGAGGTACAGCCTGCCATATTCTCATTACAAATGGCAGACAAGTCAGTAAGACAATCTTATGGATTGGTAGAGGACGTGTTAGTGAAGGTTGAAGGCCTTTACATCCCTGCTGATTTCATAATCTTAGACACTAGGAAGGAAGAGGATGAAAGCATCATCCTTGGAAGACCTTTCCTAGCCACAGTAGGAGCTGTGATAGATGTTAACAGAGGAGAATTAGTCCTTCAATTGAATGGGGACTACCTTGTGTTTAAAACCCAAGGGTGTTCCTCTGTAACCATGGAGAGGAAGCATGAAAAGCTTCTCTCAGTATAGAGTCAAACAGAGCCCCACAATCAAACTCTAAGTTTGGTGTTGGGAGGCCACAGCCAAAATCTAAGTTTGGTGTTGAATCCCCACATCCAAACTCTAAGTTTGGTGTTGGGAGTCTACAACATTGACCTAATCACCTGTGAGGCTCCATGAGAGCCCACTGTCAAGCTATTGACATTAAAGAAGCGCTTATTGAGAGGTAACCCAATTTTTATTTATCTAATCCTATATTTTTAATTTTTCCTTTATGTTTTATTAGGTTCATTATCTTGTGGAGTCACAAAATAAATACTAAAATTAAAAACAGAATCAAAAACATCCGAAGAAAAAGCACACCCTGGAGGAAGGGCTTACTAGTGTTTAAACACCAGTAAGGAGCATCTGGCTGGCGTTCAACACCAGAACAGAGCATGGATCTGGCGTTGAACACCAGAAACAAGCAGCATCCTGGCGTTTAAATGCCAGGAATACACCCTGAGGAGAGCTGGAGCTGAACGCTAGAAACAAGCATGGAACTGGCGTTCAACGCCAGAAACATGCTGCAAATGGGCGTTGAACGCCCAAAACAAGCATGAAGCTGGCGTTCAACACCAGAAACAAGCATCAATCTGGTGTTGAACGCCAGGATTGCATGCAGAGGATGTTTTACACACCTCATTGGTGCAGGGATGATAAACCTTGACACCTCAGGATCTGTGGACCCCACAGGATCATCTCAGGATCTGTGGACCCCACAGGATCCCCACCTACCTCAACTCACCTTCTCTCCTCTTCACACAATCCAATAACACTCTTCCCCAAAAATCCTTCACCAATCACCTCAATCTCTCTTCCCCATCACCTCTTCACCACTCACATCTATCCACTCTTCCCCAAAAATCCTACCTACCTTCAAAATTCAAAATCCCTTTTCCCACCTAACCCACCCAATATGGCCGAACCTTAACCCCTCTCCCTCCACTATATAAACCCCTCCATTCTTCTTTATTTTCACACAACACAACCTTCTCTTCTCCTCCTTGGCCGAAATACAACCCTCTTTTCCTCTCCTCCATATCTTCTTCTTCTTCATCTATTCTTTCTTCTTTTGCTCGAGGGCGAGCAATACTCTAAGTTTAGTGTGGTAAAAGCATAGCTTTTTTGTTTTTTCATAACCATTGATGGCACCTAAGGCTGGAGAAACCTCTAGAAAAGGGAAAGGGAAGACAAAAGCTTCCACCTCCGAGTCATGGGAGATGGAGAGATTCATCTCCAAAGCCCATCAAGACCACTTCTATGAAGTTGTGGCCAAGAAGAAGGTGATCCCTGAGGTCCCTTTCAAACTCAAGAAAAATGAGTACCCGGAGATCCGACATGAGATCCAAAGAAGAGGTTGGGAAGTTCTGACCAACCCCATTCAACAAGTTAGAATCTTAATGGTTCAAGAGTTCTATGCCAATGCATGGATCACTAGGAACCTTGATCAAAGTACCCAAATCCAAAGAATTATCTTACAATGGTTCGGGGGAAATACTTAGATTTTAGTCCGAAAAATGTGAGGTTGGCATTCAACTTGCCCATGATGCAAGGAGATGCACGCCCCTACACTAGAAGGGTCAACTTTGATCAAAGGTTGGACCAAGTCCTTTTGGACGTATGTATGGAAGGAGCTCAATGGAAAAGAGACTCCAAAGGCAAGCCGGTTCAATTAAGAAGACTGGACCTCAAGCCTTTGGCTAGAGGATGGTTGGAGTTCATTCAACACTCCATCATCCCCACTAGCAACCGATCCGAAATTACTGTGGATCAGACCATCATGATTCATAGCATCATGAATGGAGAGGAAGTAGAAGTTCATGAAGTCATCTCCCTTGAATTCTACAAAATAGCCGAAAAGTCCTCCACTATGGCAAAGCTAGCTTTTCCTCATCTTACTTGCCATTTATGTTACTCAGCTAGAGTTATCATAGAAGGAGACATCCTCATTGAGGAGGATAAGCCCATCACTAAGAAGAGGATAGAGAAAACAAGAGAGCCCACTCATGGATCCCAAGAGACGCATGAGGAAGCTCATCACCAAAAAATCTCGGAGATGCCTCAAGGGATGCACTTTCCTCCCAACAACTATTAGGAACAACTCAACACTTCTCTAGAAGATTTGAGTTACAATATGGATCAATTAAGGGTGGAACATCAAGAGCTCTCCATCATTCTCCATGAAATTAGAGAAGATCAAAGAGCAATGAGGGAGGAGCAACAAAGGCAAGGAAGAGACATAAAGGACATCATTGGTTCTTCAAGAAGAAAGCACCAACATCACTAAGGTGGACTCATTCCTTGTTTTTATTTCTCTATTGTTTTTTTTCTGTTTTTAATGCTATATGTTTGTTTATGTTTTGTGTCTCTACTTCATGATCATTAGTATGTAGTAACTATATCTTAAGGCTATGAATAATTCCATGAATCCTTCACCTCTCTTAAATGAAAGATGTTCCTAATTCAAAAGAACAAGAAGTACACGAGTTTCAAACTTATCCTTGAATTTAGTTTAATTATATTGATGTGGTGACAATACTTTTTGTTTTCTGAATGAATGCTTGAACAGTGCATATTTTTGATCTTGTTGTTTATGAATGTTAAAATTGTTGGCTCTTGAAAGAATGATGAACAAAGAGAAATGTTATTGATAATCTGAAAAAATCATAAATTTGATTCTTGAAGCAAGAAAAAGCAGTGAATAGCAAAAGCTTGCGAAAAAAAAGTGGCAAAAATAAATACAGAAAGAAAAAGAAAAAAGCAAGCAGAAAAAGCCAATAGCCCTTAAAACCAAAAGACAAGGGTAAAAAGGATCCAAGGCTTTGAGCATCAATGGATAGGAGGGCCCAAGGAAATAAATCCAGGCCTAAGAGGCTAAATCAAGCTATCCATAACCATGTGCTTGTGGCATGCAGGTCCAAGTGAAAAGCTTGAGACTAAGTGGTTAAAGTCGTGATCCAAAGCAAAAAGAGTGTGCTTAAGAGCTATGGACACCTCTAACTGGGGACTTTAGCAAAGCTGAGTCACAATCTGAAAAGGTTCACCCAGTTATGTGTCTGTGGCATTTATGTATCCGGTGGTAATACTGAAAAACAAAATGCTTAGGGCCACGGCCAATACTCATAAAAGTAGATGTGTTCAAGAATCAACATACCTAACTAGGAGAATCAATAACATTATCTGAAATTCTAAGTTCCCATAGATGCCAATCATTCTAAACTTCAAAGGAAAAAGTGAGATGCCAAAACTGTTCAGACGCGAAAAGCTACAAGTCTCGCTCATCTAATTAGAATTAATATTCAATGATATTTTGAGATTTATAGTATGTTATCTTCTTTTATCCTATTTTATTTTCAGTTGCTTGGGGAAAAGCAACAATTTAAGTTTGGTGTTGTGATGAGCGGATAATTTATACGCTTTTTTGCATTGTTTTTCGGTAATTTTTAGTAAGATCTAGCTACTTTTAGGGATGTTTTCATTAGTTTTTATGCTAAATTCACATTTCTGGAATTTACTATGAGTTTTTGTGTTTTTCTGTGATTTCAGGTATTTTCTGGCTAAAATTGAGGGACCTGAGCAAAACTTTGATAAGAAGGCTGACAAAGGACTGTTGATGCTGTCGGATTCTGACCTCCTTGCACTTGAAATAAATTTTCTGGAGCTACAGAACTCCAAAAGGTGTGCTCTCAACGGCGTTTGAAAGTAGACATCCAGAGCTTACCTGCAATATATAATAGTCCATGCTTTATTCGAGATTAAATGATGCAAACTGGCGCTCAACGCTAGTTCCATGTTGCATTCTGGAGTCAAACGTCAGAAACACGTCACAAACCAGAGTTGAACGCCAAAAACATGTTACAACTTGGCGTTCAACTCCAAAAGAAGCCCCTGCACGTGTAAAGCTCGAGCTCAGCCCAAGCACACACCAAGTGGGCCCCGGAAGTGGATTTCTGCATCAATTACTTACTTCTGTAAACCCTAGTAGCTAGTCTAGTATAAATAGGACATTTTACTATTGTATTAGACATCTTTGGACGTTTAGTACTTAGACCATGAGGGCTGGCCATTTGGCCATGCCTGGAACTTCATCACTTATGTATTTTCAACGGTGGAGTTTCTGCACACCATAGATTAAGGGTGTGGAGCTCTGCTGTACCTCGAGTTTTAATACAATTACTAATATTTTCTATTCAATTCAGTTTATTCCTGTTCTAAGATATTCGTTGCACTTCAACATGATGAATGTGATGATCCATGACACTCATCATCATTCTCACCCATGAATGCGTGATTGATAACCACCTCCGTTCTACCTTAGACCGAGCGCATATCTCTTGGATTCCTTAATTAGAATCTTCGTGGTATAAGCTAGAATTGATGGTGGCATTCATGAGAATCTGGAAAGTCTAAACCTTGTCTGTGGTATTCCGAGTAGGATTCAGGGATTGAATGACTGTGACGAGCTTCAAACTTGCGATTGTTGGGCATGATGACAAACGCAAAAGAATCAATGGATTCTATTCCGACATGATCGAGAACCGACAGATGATTAGCCGTGCCGTGATAGAGCATTTGGACCTTTTTCACTGAGAGGATGAAATGTAGCCATTGACAACGGTGATGCCCTACATACATCTTGTCATGAAAAGGAGTAAGAAGGATTGAAGGAAGGCAGTAGGAAAGCAGAGATCCAACAGGGACAAAGCATCTCCATACACTTGTCTGAAATTCTCACCAATAATTTACATAAGTAATTCTATCCTTATTTTTTGTTTATTTATTATTATTATTCGAAAACCATTATAATCATTTAAATCCGCCAAACTGAGATTTACAAGATGACCATAGCTTGCTTCATACCAACAATCTCCATGGGATCGACCCTTACTCACGTAAGGTTTATTACTTGGACGACCTAGTGCACTTGCTGGTTAGTTGTGCGGAGTTGTGAGGAAAGTGCTGAGTTAGTAGATGCGCATACCAAGTTGAATGCCATTATTAGAGACCACAATTTCGTGCACCAAGTAGCTAGATCCTACTAAAAAATACCTAAAAACAGTGCCAAAAAGCGTATAAATTATCTGCTCATCACAACACCAAACTTAAATTGTTGCTTGTCCCCAAGCAACTGAAAATCAAATAGGATAAAAGAAGAGAATATACTATAAATCCCAAAATATCAATGAATATGAATTCTAATTAGATGAGCGGGACTTGTAGCTTTTTGCTTCTGAACAGTTTTGGCATCTCACTTTTTCCTTTGTAGTTTAGAATGATTGGCATCTATGGGAACTTAGAATTTTAGATTGAGTTATTGATTCTCCTAGTTAAGTATGTTGATTCTTGAACACAGCTACTTTTATGAGTCTTGGCCGTGGCCCAAAGCATTTTGTTTTCCAGTATTACCACCGGATACATAAATGCCGCAGACACATAACTGGGTGAACCTTTTCAGATTGTGACTCAGCTTTGCTAAAGTCCCCAGTTAGAGGTGTCCAGAGCTCTTAAGTACACTCTTTTTGCTTTGGATCACGACTTTAACCACTCAGTCTCAAGCTTTTCACTTGGACCTGCATGCCACAAGCACATGGTTAGGGACAACTTGATTTAGCTGCTTAGGCCTGGATTTATTTCCTTGAGCCCTCCTATCCATTGATGCTCAAAGCCTTGGATCCTTTTTAGCCTTGCCTTTTGATTTTAAGGGCTATTGGCTTTTTCTGCTTGCTTTTTTCTTTTTCTTTCTGTATTTTTTTTTTGCCACTTTTTTTTGCAAGCTCTTGCTATTCACTGCTTTTTCTTGCTTCAAGAATCAAATTTATGATTTTTTTCAGATTATCAATAAGATTTCTCTTTGTTCATCATTCTTTCAAGAGCCAACAATTTTAACATTCATAAACAACAAGATAAAAAATATGCACTGTTCAAGCATTCATTAATAAAACAAAAAGTGTTGTCCCCACATCAATATAATTAAACTAAATTCAAGGATAAGTTCGAAACTCATTGATAAACCACTATTTCATGGTTTATATTGTATTTAATTGAGTGGTTTTATCAAGCTTTTCACCCACTTATTCATAGGATTTGCATGATTTTACAATTCCTTCCTAGTTTAGTTCTATGATTGAAAACATGCTTCTTTGGTCTTAATTTAGCTAATTTTAATCTTCTCTTATTACCATTCGATGTCTTGATCTGTGTGTTAAGTGTTTCAGGCTTCATAGGGCAGGAATGGCTTAGAGAATGAAGAGGAAGCGTGCAAAAATGGAAGGAACACAAGGAATTGAGGAGATGACCAGCGAGAAGTCACGCGGTCGCATGGCTCACGCGACCGCGCGAAATGGAAGCTGCACGAACGACGCGAATGTGTGGACGACGCGCACACGTGGTACGAAAAATGCTGAGTGACGCAATCGCGTGGACGACGAGGACGCGTGACGTGCGTGATCTGCATAATTACAAAAGTCGCTGGCAGAGATTTTGGGCCGCATTTCAACCCAGTTTTTGGCCCAGAAACACAGATTAAAGTCAGGGAACATGCAGAGACTCAACATGCTTATCATAAATCAATTTTAGGTTTTAGATGTAGTTTTTAGAGAGAGAGGTTCTCTCCTCTCTTTTAGGATTTAGGATTAGGATTCCTCTTAAAGGATTTAGGATTTATTATTATTTCAACTTAATATTCTTCTGAGCTCCAGGTTCAATATTCCTTTATTTTGACTTCTCTTATTTTTAATTATAATGTTGCCAATTTGGCTTAATGATATTCATGTTATGATTTTCTTAATTAATATTATTTGAGGTATTTCAGACTTATGATTGTTTTCTCTAATTTATGTTATTGATGCTTGGGATCTATCCAAATTATTTTCATTCAAGTAGATTTTTCTTCCCTTTTGGCTTTGGTTGATTAATTGGTAACTGATGAGTGGATAATTTATACGCTTTTTGGCATTGTTTTTAGTATGTTTTAGTTAGTTTTTATTATATTTTTTTTAGTTTTTAGTTAAAATTCACTTTTCTGGACTTTACTATGAGTTTGTGTGTTTTTCTGTGATTTCAGGTATTTTCTGGCTGAAATTGAGGGACCTGAGCAAAAATCTGATTCAGAGGCTGAAAAGGACTGCAGATGCTGTTGGATTCTGACCTCCCTGCACTCAAAGTGGATTTTCTGGAGCTACAGAAGCCCAATTAGCGCGCTCTCAAATGCGTTGGAAAGTAGACATCCTGGGCTTTCCATCAATATATAATAGTTCATACTTTGCCCGAGATTTGATTGCCCAAACAGGCGTTCCAAGTCAGCTCAAGAATTCTGGCGTTTAACGCCGGAACTGGCACAAGAATGGGAGTTAAACCCCCAAACTGGCACAAAAGCTGGCGTTTAACTCCAAGAAAAGTCTCTACACATGAAAGCTTCAATGCTCAGCCCAAGCACACACCAAGTGGGCCCGGAAGTGGATTTTTATGTCATTTACTCATCTTTGTAAACCCTAAGCTACTAGTTCTCTACAAATAGGACCTTTTGCTATTGTATTTTCATCTTTGGATCTTTGGATCTTAGAATCTTTTGATCACTTTAGATCTTAGGATCATCTTTGGATGTCTAGTTCTTAGATCAATGGGAGGCTGGCCATTCAGCCATGCCTAGACCTTGTTCTTATGTATCTTCAACGGTGGAGTTTCTACACACCATAGATTAAGGTGTGGAGCTCTGCTGTACCTCGAGTATTAATGCAATTACTATTGTTCTTCTATTCAATTCGGCTTATTCTTGTTCTAAGATATCACTTGTTCCTCAACTTGATAAATGTGATGATCCGTGACACTCATCATCATTCTCACCTATGAACGTGTGCCTGACAACCACATCCGTTCTACCTTAGATTGAGTGGATGTCTCTTAGATCCCTTAATCGGAATCTTCGTGGTATAAGCTAGAATTGATGGCGGCATTCAAGAGAATCCGGAAGGTCTAAACCTTGTCTGTGGTATTCTGAGTAGGATTCAAGGTTTGAATGACTGTGACGAGTTTCAAACTCCTGAAGGCTGGGCGTTAGTGACAAACGCAAAAGAATCACTGGATTCTATTCCAACCTGATTGAGAACCGACAGATGAGTAGCCGTGCTGTGACAGAGCGCGTTGAACATTTTCACTGAGAGGACGGGACTGTAGCCAATGACAACGGTGATGCCCAACATACAGCTTGCCATGGCAAGGAGTAAGAAGGATTGGATGAAGACAGTAGGAAAGCAGAGAGACGGAAGGGACAAAGCATCTCCATACGCTTATCTGAAATTCTCACCAATGAATTACATAAGTATCTCTATCCTCATTTTATGTTTTATTCATAAATCATCCATAACCATTTGAATCCGCCTGACTGAGATTTACAAGATGACCATAACTTGCTTTATACCAACAATCTCCGTGGGATCGACCCTTACTCGCGTAAGGTTTATTACTTGGACGACCCAGTGCACTTGCTAGTTAGTTGTGCGAAGTTGTAATAAAGAGTTGAGATTGCAATTGAGCGTACCATGTTGATGGCGCCATTGTTGATCACAATTCCACGCACCAAGTTTTTGGCGCCGTTGCTGGGGAATTAAATGTCCTAACTACAGTTTCGCATTTGTTCCCTGCAATAACAGTGCCAAGTTTTGATCCGACAACAACACCAAGTTTTTGGCGCCGTTGCCGGGGATTGTTTGAGTTTGGACAACTGACGGTTCATCTTGTTGCTTAGCTTAGGTATTTTTCTTCACAGTTCTTAAGAATGAATTCTAGTGTTTCAAGGTGATGTTCTTATCATCACAAAAGCTGATTAATTCTCATAAATTTATCTCTTGAATGTAATGTCCTGCTGAAGCTTGGCTAGCCATGTCTAATTTCTTTAGACTAAAGCTTTAGACTAACATTGCATGATTCCAGGAATTCTCATTAAGAATTTTGATATCCTTATTTTCTTTTTCACTCAATTTTCAAAAAAATCCAAAAAAAATTACAAAATCATAAAAACCAAAAATATTTTATGTTTCTTGTTGAGTCTAGTGTCTCATTTTAAGTTTGGTGTCAACTGCATGTTTCTATTCTTCTTGCATTTTTTCGAATTCATTCATGTGTCTTAATTGATCTTCAAGTTGTTCTTGATGATTTTCTTGTTCTGATCTTTAAATTCTCTTATCTTGAGTGTTTTGTTGTTTCTTATATGCATTCTCATTTTGTTAGTATCAATAGTATACAAACTTCTAAGTTTGGTGTCTTGCATGCATTGTTTATTTGATCTTAGTTTCATTTTGATTATTGCTCATTAGTAAAAATCCAAAAAGTTTTTTAATTTGTGTCTTTTCAAGTCAATAATACAGAGAATTGAAGATTCAGAACATACAGTAGAGGAATTACACAGAAAAAGCTGGGTGTTCAAAACGCCCAGTGAGGAAGGAAAACTGGCGTTTAAACGCCAGCCAGGGTGCCTGGCTAGGCGTTTAACGCCCAAAAGGGGTAAGTTTTGGGCGTTAAACGCCAGAATGGATACCATTCTGGGCGTTTAATGCCAGGATGGCACAAGAGGGAATATTTTGTTTTTAATTCAAATTTTTTTTCAAGTTTTCAAAATTTTTCAAAATCAAATCTTTTTCAAATCATATCTTTTCAATCATATATTTTCAAAATCAATTTCTTTCCATTTTCAAAAATACTTGCTAACAATTAATGATTTGATTCAACATTTCAAGTATGTTGCCTTTTCTGTTGAGAAAGGTTTAATGTCTGAATCATATCTTTTAAATTTCTTGTTAGCCAAGTCATTAATTTTCAAAACCAAATCTTTTTAAATTGTTTTTCAATCATATCTTTTTATCACAATTTTTTTAAAAATAGTTTTCAATCATATCTTTTTGATTTCTAATTTCAAAGTCTTTTTCAAAAATCACTTTATTTCTTTCCCAATCATATTTTTCGAAAATCATTCTTCAATTTTTCAAAATGTTTTTAAAATCTTTTTTAATTTATTTTCAAAAATTTCTTCCCCTTTTCTCACATCCTTCAATTTATGGACTAGCACTCCTCCTCAATGCACAATTCGAACTCTATCTTTCTTGATAAGTTCGAATTCTTCTACCTCTCCTACTATTCTTCTTTTCCTCTGACACCTCAAGGAATCTCTATACTGTGACATAGAGGATTTCATACTTTCTTGTTCTCTTCTCTTTCATATGAGCAGGAACAAAGACAAAAGCATTCTTGTTGAGGCTGACCCTGAACCTGAAAGGACCTTGAAGTGAAAGCTAAGAGAAGTTAAAGCACAACTCTCTGTAGAGGACCTAACAGAAATCTTCAAACAAGAAGAAGACATGGCAGCCGAAAACAACAACAATGCCAACAATGCAAGGAAGGTGCTGGGTGACTTTACTGCACCTACTCCCGACTTCTATGGGAGAAGCATCTCTATCCCTGCCATTGGAGCAAACAACTTTGAGCTTAAGCCTCAATTAGTTTCTCTAATGCAATAAAATTGCAAGTTCAATGGACTTTCATTGGAAGATCCTCATCAGTTTTTAGCTGAATTCTTGCAAATCTGTGACACTGTCAAGACTAATGGGGTTGACCCTGAGGTCTACAGACTTATGCTATTCCCTTTTGCTGTAAGAGACAGAGCTAGGATATGGTTGGACTTACAACCTAAAGAAAGCCTGAACTCTTGGGAAAAGCTAGTCAATGCCTTCTTGGCAAAGTTCTTTCCACCTCAAAAATTGAGTAAGCTTAGAGTGGAAGTCTAAACCTTCACACAGAAGGAAGGTGAATCCCTCTATGAAGCTTGGAAAAGATACAAACAATTGATCAGAAAGTGTCCTTCTGACATGCTTTCTGAATGGAGCATCATAGGTATCTTCTATGATGGTCTGTCTGAACTGTCCAAGATGTCATTGGACAGCTCTGCTGGAGGATCTCTTCATCTGAAGAAGATCGCCAATGAGGAAGACCTCAATGGACGTCCACTGGCCTCCAATGAGTTCCCTAATGAGGAACCATGGGAATCTGAGGCTCACACTGAGACCATAGAGATTCCATTGGATTTACTTCTGCCATTCATGAGCTCTGATGAGTATTCTTCCTCTGAAGAGGACGAAGATGTCACTGAAGAGCAAGTTGCTAAGTACCTTGGAGCAATCATGAAGTTAAATGACAAGTTATTTGGTAATGAGACTTGGGAGGATGAACCCCCTTTGCTCACCAAAGAACTGGATGACTTGACTAGGCAGAGATTACCTCAAAAGAGACAGGACCCTGGGAAGTTCTCAATACCTTGTACCATAGGCACCATGACCTCTGAGAAGGCTCTGTGTGACCTAAGGTCAAGCATAAACCTCATGCCTCTCTCTGTAATGGAGAAGCTAGGGATCTTTGAGGTGCAAGCTGCAAGAATCTCACTAGAGATGGCAGACAATTCAAGAAAATAAGCTTATGGACTTGTAGAGGATGTTCTGGTAAAGGTTGAAGACCATTACATCCCTGCTGATTTCATAGTCCTAAAGACTGGGAAGTGCATGGATGAATCCATCATCCTTGGCAGACCCTTCTTAGCCACAGCAAGGGCTGTGATTGATGTGGACAGAGGAGAATTGATCATTCAAGTGAATAAATAATCCTTTGTGTTTAAGGCTCAAGGATATCCCTCTGTTACCATGGAGAGGAAGCATGAAGAGCTTCTCTCAAAATAGAGTTAAACAGAGCCCCCACAGTCAAACTCTAAGTTTGGTGTTGGGAAGCCACAACCAACTTCTAAGTTTGGTGTTGAATCCCCACATTCAAACTCTAAGTTTGGTGTTGGGAGGATCCAACATTGCTCTGAATATCTGTGAGGCTCCATGAGAGCCCACTGTCAAGCTACTGACATTAAAGAAACGCTTGCTGGAAGGCAACCCAATGTTATATTTATCTATTTCCCTTTGTTATTTTATGTTTTCTGTAGGTTTATGATCATGTGAAGTCACAAAATCAATTAAAAAAGCAAAAACAGAAAGAAAAAATAGCACACCCTGGAGGAAAACTTGCTGGCGTTTAAACGCCAGTGAAGACAGCAAATGGGCGTTTAACGCCCAGTCTGGCACTATTCTGGACGTTTAACGCTAGAAAGGGGCACCAAACTGGCGTTTAACGCCAGGAATGGGCACCAAGCTGGCGTTAAACGCCAGGAATGGGCACCAAGCTGGCGTTAAACGCCAGAAATGGGCACCAGCTCGGCGTTTAACGCCAAGATTGGCAGAAGGAGCATTTTTGCTCGCCACTTTGTGCAGGGATGAATTATCCTTGACACCTCAGGATCTGTGAACCCCACAGGATCCCCACCTACCCCACCACTCTCTCTCTCTTCCTCACCCATTCACCAATCACCTCAACATCTCTTCCCTAAAAACCCCTCACCTATCAAATCCCACCATTCTCTTCACTACTCACATCCATCCTTCATAAAACCACAAACACCCCGTCTCCACTCCTATATAAACCCATCTTCACTCCTTCATTTTCACACAACTTACACACTACTTCTCCCCCTTGGCCGAAAAACAAAGCCACCTCCATCTCCTCTATTTTCTTCTTCTTCTACTCTCTTCTTTCTTCTTTTGCTCGAGGACGAGCAAACCTTCTAAGTTTGGTGTGGTAAAAGCATTGCTTTTTGTTTTTCCATAACCATTTATGGAATCTAAGGCCGGAGAAACCTCTAGAAAGAGGAAAGGGAAGGCAAAAGCCTCCACCTCCGAGTCATGAGAGATGGAGAGATTCATCTCAAGGGTGCATCAAAACCACTTCTATGAAGTTGTGGCCAAGAAGAAGGTGATCCCCGAGGTCCCCTTCAAACTCAAAAAGGGTCAACTTTGATCAAAGGTTGGACCAAGTCCTCATGGATACCACTAAGAAAAGGATGGAGTAAACAAGAGATCCCACTCATGGACATGAGGAAATTCCTCATCATGAAATCCCTAAGATGCCTCAAGGGATGCACTTTCCTCCACAAAACTATTGGGAGCAAATCAACACCTCCCTAGGAGAATTGAGTTCTAACATGGGACAACTAAGGGTTGAGCACCAAGAACATTCCATCCTCCTCCATGAAATTAGAGAAGATCAAAGAATCATGAGAGAGGAGCAACAAAGGCAAGGAAGAGACATTGAGGAGCTAAAGCACTCCATAAGATCTTCAAGAGGAAGAACAAGCCGCCATCACTAAGGTGGGCCCGTTCTTTAATCCCTTTGTTCTTTATTTTTCTGTTTTTCGAATTATCATGCTTATGTTTATTTTTGTTTGTGTCTTATGATCATTAGTGTCTTAGTGTCTATGCCTTAAAGTTATGAATGTCCTATGAATCCATCACCTTTCTTAAATGAAAAATGTTCTTAATTAAAAAGAGAAGAATTGCATGAATTTTGAATTTTATAACAAATTAATTATTTTGATGTGGTGGCAATACTTTGACTTCTGAATGTATGCTTGAACAGTGCATATGTCTTTTGAATTTGTTGTTCATGAATGTTGGCTCTTGAAAGAATGATAAAAAAAAGGAGACATGTTACTGAGGATCTGAAAAATCATAAAAATGATTCTTGAAGCAAGAAAAAGCAGTGAATAAAAAAAAACAAAAAAAAAGGGAAAAAGAAAAAGAAAAAATAATGAAGTCGTGATCCAAGGCAAAAAGAGTGTGCTTAAGAACCCTGGACACCTCTAATTGGGGACTCTAGCAAAGCTGAGTCATAATCTGAAAAGGTTCACCCAATTATGTGTCTGTGGCATGTATGTACCCGGTGGTAATATTGGAAGACAGAGTGCTTTGGGCCACGGCCAAGACTCATAAAGTAGCTGTGTTCAAGAATCATCATACTTAACTAGGAAAATCAATAACATGATCTGGATTCTGAGTTCCTATAGAAGCCAATCATTCTGAATTTCAAAGGATAGAGTGAGATGCCAAAACTGTTCAGAGGCAAAAAGCTAAAAGCCCCGCTCATCTAATTAATACTGATCTTCATAGATGTTTTTGGAATTCATTGCATATTCTCTTCTTTTTATCTTATTTGAGTTTCAGTTGCTTGGGGACAAGCAACAATTTAAGTTTGGTGTTGTGATGAGCGGATAATTTATACGCTTTTTGGCATTATTTTTAGTATGTTTTTAGTATGTTTTAGTTAGTTTTTATTATATTTTTATTAGTTTTTAGTTAAAATTTACTTTTCTGGATGTTACTATGAGTTTGTGTGTTTTTTTGTGATTTCAGGTATTTTCTGGCTGAAATTGAGGGACCCGAGCAAAAATCTGATTCAGAGGCTGAAAAGGACTGCAGATGCTGTTGGATTCTGACCTCCCTGCACTCGAAGTAGATTTTCTGACGCTACAGAAGCCCAATTGGTGCGCTCTCAATTTTGTTGGAAATCAGACATCCTGGGCTTTCCAGCAATATGTAATAGTCCATACTTTGTCTGAGATTTGATGGCCCAAACAGGCGTTCCAAGTCAGCTCAAGAATTCTGGCGTTTAACGCCGGAACTGGCACAAGAATGGGAGTTAAACGCCCAAACTGGCACAAAAGCTGGCGTTTAACTCCAAGAAAAGTCTCTACACATAAAAGTTTCAATGCTCAGCCCAAGCACACACCAAGTGGGCCCGGAAGTAGATTTTTATGTCATTTACTCATCTTTGCAAACCCTAAGCTATTAGTTCTCTACAAATAGGACCTTTTGCTATTGTATTTTCATCTTTGGATCTTTGGATCTTAGAATCTTTTGATCACTTTAGATCTTAGGATCATCTTTGGACGTCTAGTTCTTAGATCATTGGGACGGCCATGCCTAGACCCTGTTCTTATGTATCTTCAACGGTGGAGTTTCTACACACCATAGATTAAGGTGTGGAGCTCTGCTGTACCTCGAGTATTAATGCAATTACTATTGTTCTTCTATTCAATTCGGCTTATTCTTATTCTAAGATATCACTTGTTCCTCAACTTGATGAATGTGATGATCCGTGACACTCATCATCATTCTCACCTATGAACGTGTGCCTGACAACCACCTCCGTTCTACCTTAGATTGAGTGGATATCTCTTAGATCCCTTAATCGGAATCTTCGTGGTATAAGCTAGAATTGACGGCGGCATTCAAGAGAATCCAAAAGGTCTAAACCTTGTCTGTGGTATTCTGAGTAGGATTCAAGGATTGAATGACTGTGACGAGCTTCAAACTCCTAAAGGCTGGGCGTTAGTGACAGACGCAAAAGAATCACTGGATTCTATTCCAACCTGATTGAGAACCGACAGATGATTAGCCGTGCTGTGACAGAGCGCGTTGAACATTTTTACTGAGAGGACGGGACTGTAGCCACTGACAACGGTGATGCCTAACATACAGCTTGCCATGGAAAGGAGTAAGAAGGATTGGATGAAGACAGTAGGAAAGCAGAGAGATGGAAGGGACAAAGCATCTCCATACGCTTATCTGAAATTCTCACCAATGAATTACATAAGTATCTCTATCCTCATTTTATGTTTTATTCATAAATCATCCATAACCATTTGAATCCACCTGACTGAGATTTACAAGATGACCATAGCTTGCTTCATACCAACAATCTCCGTGGGATCGACCCTTACTCGCGTAAGGTTTATTACTTGGACGACCCAGTACACTTGCTGGTTAGTTGTGCGAAGTTGTGATAAAGAGTTGAGATTGCAATTGAGCGTACCATGTTGATGGCGCCATTGTTGATCACAATTCCGCGCACCAGTAACTCTTGAGTTATCAAACTCATTGTTGACCGAAAATTGGAATTCTTCAAGAATTAATTCGAGTTCCAATAACTCTAGCTTTTCCCAAGGAAAGACTAGGACCTGAGGAATCAAAATTAATTCATCCACTTGACTTACCTTCACAGTTAGAAGTTGACTTAATGCGAGAAAAATCCAATTCTCATCACAATTGATAAGGATAACCGGGATAAGACCTCCAGTTTTCATACCTTGCCAAGAGTTTTATTAATTATTAATTTATTAATTCCTGCAATTTATTTCTCTTGTTCAAAACCTTTTTCAAAACCCAAAAACATTGTTTTGCATAACCAATAATAATTCATACTTCCCTGCAATTTCTTGAGAAGACGACCCGTGGTTTAAATACTTCGGTTATTAATTTATTTAGGGGTTTGTTGCTTGTGACAACTAAAACGTTTGTACGAAGGGATTTCTGTTGGTTCAGAATCTATACTTACAACGCGACTTTATAAAATTCTTTACTAGCAAAAATCCCGACGTCAAAATGGTACCGTTGCCGGGGGAGTTGTAAACGTGTGCCTTAGTATTGGTTATTGTAAATATTTTTCAAAAAGAAAAAAAATTTCAGATTTTAAAATTTTTTTATCCTATCTTATCCTTTTTCAAAAATTATATCTTTTTCAAAATACTTTCTTTTTGTTAGTTTTTATTTTTATTTTCTCTCACTACTATGAACTCTCACCCCTTTGGTTATGAGTCTGGTTATAACTATGTTGCAGGAAGAGGAAGCTATAACAGGAATATGCATCAAGGTCAAAACAATCAAAGATGGACGGAGCCAAAAGGATCTGATAAACCATTTAGGCAACAACACCCTCCTAGATATCACAGACAAAGACCATTCTACAATGCATACCAAGCTGATAGATATGGTGGACTGCCTAGTAGCTACCAACAAGCCCCACCGTATCCTCAGAGACCATCCTCACAACATAACTTTGAACTACCACACTCACAAGTCCCTTTCCGCCACTCACCTCCATATGACCCTAACCCATATCCATCATACCAACCACCCTATGAACCATATGAACCATATGTAGAACCACCCCAATTACTCCCAAGAACCACCACTGCCAATTTTTGGATCGACGCAAGAATCACAGGCTCGCCTCAAGGAATCAGTAGATCAATTTCATGCAACCCTTCATCAACTGGAGCAAGCAATAAATCAATTACCTTCCAGACGTTTGGACACTCAAGGAACCCCCATGGCTTCATGTGGAGAATCTGATGAAGAACGTAGCATGAAGGAAATACTAGAAACTCCAGGGGACAGTAAGGATCATGACTTTGTACTGGAACAAGTAGAGGAAGTCGGAATTATTGAAGAAAAAGAAGTGTTCGAAGACTTAGGAGATGCTGAGCCTCCATTGGAAAGTCCAGTTATAGAGCCTCCTTCCAAGACATTTGACATTGATGTTAAAGAGGGTGTACAACCTCCAAAACATATCAGGGTTGAAGACTTTGAAGGGGATGATCAAGAGATGGATTCAATCATTAATGAATTCTTATCTACATTTGAATCCTCTCCCATTGGACTTGACATGGAGATTAAAGAAGAAGAAGCACAACCTCCCATGCCCTTGGTGAAAAATGAAGAAGAAATTGAATCGGAAGAAATCCACCAAGAGGAAGAGGTTGATATTGAAAAAGATTGCAAAGAGGTGGAAGATGTCGAAGAAGAGCACAATGGAGTGGAGCTTGCACGTTCATTAGAAACACATCCCCCTACGTTGCCATCATCCTTCACAACATTCAAGTGGGTAAAATTCATATCCCTTAGCTTTCTAATTCCACTTGAATATGGGCTACTGGAGACGGATGGTCAACTTAGAACTCTTTGCGGTATTAAGAGTAAGAGGAAGATGGTCAGTGGTAAGAATTGTCCTGCAAGGTTCATTATGGTTGGAAGTTTTAAGTTTAAACGCAAAGGTTGGTATAGAGCTCAATTGAATGGGTCTAGGAAGTTGTTTGGACGCTTCAGTGAGAATTCTAAAGCTGAGCCACCCGGATGGAACATTGATGATCAACTTGAAGACGGGTGTAAAAACAAGATTTGGGATCCAGGAATATATGAGGATCAATTTTAGGAGCTCAAAACTTGTGAAGAACTCCATCAAAGCTTGAGGAATTTACTTAGTATGGATAGAGCTTATTGGAAGACCAAGCATTGGTGGAAGTTTCAAGATGAGTTCAAGCAAAAGCCGCCATGACAAGGAGCCCACCAAATGTCCAGCTTAAGGACTTTAACTAAAAGTGCTAGGTGGGAGACAACCCACCATGGTATGATCGTTCCCTTTTCAGTTTTAATTCTAGTCTGTTTTGTTTGTTTTTGAATTTTGATTGAACCTGGAATCATGCATACTTGCATAGCGTTCATATTAAGCATTGCATTCTGCATATTGCATTAAAAAAAGTGTTCGCACGTGACGCGTCAGCGTCGCTGACGCGTCCACGTCGCAGGTGCTTTAGGGAGAAACGAAAAGTGAACAAAGAGTCCCGCGAGAGCGTGGCTGGAGGCATGCCTTTGGCACAAATTTGACCCACGCGCTCGCGTCGCTGACGCGTCTGCGTCATGTGGGAAAAATGCCTCCCACGCGAACACGTGCCCTGTAAATCGACGTAAAAAGGGTGTATGACCGAAAGTTGAGCTGGATCGTGGCTGGACTCGTGCTAGAAGCACAAGCCTTCCTATGCGGACGTATGGCTGACGCATCCGCATCAGATCCCGATAATGGTCACTCACGTGATCGCGTCGACCACGCGACCGTGTCACCCTGGAATTTGGCAATAATGAATTTTGAACAGAGAGTTGTGCGAACGCGAGGCTACCCTCGCGCCAGTAACACAAAATGCGTCACGCGTCCGCGTGACCGATGCGACCGCATCGATTAATTTAAGCGCAAGTCGCACGACCGCGTCCCCCACGCGTCCGCGTCGCTTGCGCCGCACAACTTATCCAGAGCAGCCAAATATCTTATCTTTTCTTCCCTATATCTAATTCTTTTCTTCCCTTCTTATTTCTTTTCTTCTTTCTTCTTCCTTTTCTTACTTTCTTCTTCTCATCCCTCTTCACTTTCATTTCATTTATTTGCATAGTTTCATTCATTGCATTATTTTCATTGGTGTTGGAAATTTATTTATTTTACTTGTGGATTATTCAAAGAATTGTTTGACAATTATATAGTTTTTTTAAAAGGTTGCTTGTATGTTCAACTGAATACTTTCAATAACTTAGTTACCATGCATGCTATGTGTTTGTGAAAAAGCCCATATGGCATTATGCACTTTTCTACATTATTCTATTCTACTATTCAATGCCTGCTTTTCACAAAACCCTTTCCAATATTTTATTAATTGAATATAATTGTCAATACAAACGTTATTGTTAGTTTCTCATGACTAATAATACATTATGGCTTTTAATGCTTGATTTGTGCTACTCATGCCTTTGCCAGCATGCCAATAAACATCTTGCATTTAATTGCCTCAATTTATCATGCCCTGTTTCTATTGTTGTCCTAATTTCATGGAGTCGCGACCATGTGTTAACGACATTCTTTATTTTGGCATGATTCTTACTAGTACTGCCCTCTCCCTTGCTCTACCCCTTTGACTTCATGTCCCTCTCTCTTCTCCCTTTTTCAGGCTGGCCACCGGGAAGAGTAAAGAGAAAGACTCTACAACGAGCATCGACTGAAGAACCACAACCCCCGCCACCTGCACATCTTTGCATGCACCGAGGACGGTGCAATCTTTAAGTGTGGGGAGGTTGATATCGATCTCCACGGGTAAGTTAGTCCATTCTTAACACCAATTTTTGTTTTTCATTGTTGCATTTGCATGTTTGATTGCATGTTTGTTTGATTTTGTGCATATTTTACCAGATGAAGGCAGTAGGAAAGCAGAGATTCAAAAGGAATAATGCATCTCCATACGCTTATCTGAAATTCCCACCAATGAATTGCATAAGTATCTCTATTTTTATTTTATGTTTTATATTTCTTTTAATTATCAAAACTCTATAACCATTTGAATCCTCCTGACTGAGATTTACAAGATGACCATAGCTTGCTTCAAGCCGACAATCTCTGTGGGATCGACCCTTACTTACGTAAGGTTTATTACTTGGATGACCCAGTGCACTTGCTGGTTAGTTGTACAAAATTGTGAAAAGGAGTTGAGATTACAATTGTGAGTACCAAGTTGTTGGCGCCATTGAGATCACAATTTCGTGCACCAAGTTTTTGGCACCGTTGCCGGGGATTGTTCGAGTTTGGACAACTGACGGTTCATCTTGTTGCTCAGATTAGGTAATTTTCTTCTTGTTTCAACCTTTATTTTATTTTCAAAAAGTTTTCAAAAATTTTTCAAAAAATTTTTTCTTCTTTTTCATTTTTCCAAAATAATTTTTGAAAAGTCCAAAAAATTTAATAAAATCATAAAAACCAAAAATATTTTGTGATTCTTGTTTGAGTCTAGTGTCAATTTTTATGTTTGGTGTCTTACATATTTTAATTTTTCTAAAATTTTTTTTGAAAACTCATGCATGGTGTTCTTCATGATCTTCAAGTTGTTCTTGATAAGTCTCCTTGTTTGATCTTAAAATTTTCTTTTTTTGTGTATTTTCTTGTTTTTCATATGCATTTTTGAATTCATAGTGTCTAAACATGAAAAATCTTTAAGTTTGGTGTCTTGCATGTTTTTCTTTTCTTGAAAATTTTTCAAAAATATGTTCTTGATGTTCATCATGATCTTCTAAGTGTTTTTGGTGTTCATCTTGACATTCAAAGTGTTCTTGCATGCATCATTGGTTTTGATCCAAAATTTTCATGTTTTGAGTCATTTTTGTGGTTTTTCTCTTTCCTCGTTAAATTCTAAAAATTAAAAAAATATATTTTCCTTATTTTACTCATAATTTTCGAAATCTTTGGGTTGACTTAGTCAAAAAATTTTAAATAAGTTGTTTCTTGTTAGTCAAGTCAAGATTTCAATTTCAAAAATTTATCTTTTCAAAATTTTATTTCAAAATCAAATATTTTTCATTTTTTCCTTGTTTTTCGAAAGTTTTCAAAAATCTTTTTCAAAACTTTTCAAAATATTTTTCCTATTTTTAATTTAAATTTTCGAAAATCTTTACTAATATTAATGTTTTGATTCAAAAATTTCAAGTTTGTGACTTGCCTATTAAGAAAGGCTCAATCTTTAAAATTCTAAAATCATATCTTTTAGTTTCTTGTTAGTCAAGTCATCAACTTTAATTTTAAAAATCAAATCTTTTTAATTTCCTTTTCAAATCTTTTTCATATCTTTTCAATCATATCTTTCTCAAATATATCTTTCTCAAATCATATTTTTTTCAAAATCAATTTCAAAATCTTTTCTAACTTCTTATCTTTTCAAAATTGATTTTCAAATCTTTTTCAATTAACTAATTAACTTTTTGTTTGTTTCACTATTTCTTATCTTTTTCAAAACCACCTAACTACTTTTCTCTCTCTAATTTTCGAAAATCACCTTCCTCTTTTTCAAAAATCTTTTTATTTAACTAATTATTTTAAATTTTAATTTTATTTCTTCTCTTAACTTTCGAATTCTAACTAAATTTCAAAATAAAAACAAAACATTATTTTCCTTTTCCTTTTAATTATTTTCAAAAACTATCTCTCTCATCTCTTCTTTCCCTCTCTGTGTTCGAATTTTTCATCTTTTCTCTCTACATCATTCTTCTATTCTTTTCTTCTTCTACTCACATAAAAGAAATCTATACTGTGACATAGAGGATTTCTCTTCTTTTCTGTCCTCTTCTTTTTCATATGAGCAGGAGCAAGGACAAAGACATTCTTGTTGAAGCAGATCCTGAACCTGAAAGGACTCTGAAGAAGAAGCTAAGAGAAGCTAAAGCACAATAATCCAGAGAAAACCTTACAGAGAATCTCAAAAAGGAAGTAATGGCCGAACCCAACAATAATGCAGGGAAGATGCTTGGTGACTTCACTGCACCAAATTCCAACTTCCATGGAAGAATCATCTCAATCCCTGCCATTGGAGCAAACAATTTTGAGCTAAAGCCTCAATTAGTTTCTCTGATGCAACAAAATTGCAAGTTTCATGGACTTCTATCAGAAGATCCTTTTCAGTTCTTAACTGAATTCTTACAGATATGTGATACTATTAAAACCAATGGAGTTGATCCTGAGGTCTATAAGCTTATGCTTTTCCCTTTTGCTATAAGAGACAAAGCTAGAATATGGTTGGACTCTCAACCTAGAGATAGCCTGAACTCTTGGGATAAGCTGGTCATGGCTTTCTTAGCCAAATTCTTTCCTCCTCAAAAGCTGAGCAAGCTTAGAGTGGATGTTCAAACCTTCAGGTAGAAAGAAGGTGAATCCCTCTATGAAGCTTAGGAAAGATACAAGCAACTGACCAAAAAGTGTCCGTCTGACATGCTCTTAGAATGGACCATCCTGGATATATTCTATGATGGTCTGTCTGAATTGTCTAAGATTTCATTGGACCATTCTGCAGGTGGATCTATTCACCTGAAGAAAACGCCTGCAGAAGCTCAGGAACTCATTGAAATGGTTGCAAATAACCAGTTCATATACACCTCTAAAAGGAATCCTGTGAATAATGGGATGCCTCAAAGGAAGGAAGTTCTTGAAATTGATGCTCTGAATTTCATATTGGCTCAGAACAAAATATTGACTCAGCAAGTCAATATGATTTCTCAGAGTCTGAATGGTTTGCAAAATTCATCCAACAGTACTAAAGAAACATCTTCGGAAGAAGAAGCTTATGATCCTGAGAACCCTGCAATGGCAGAGGTGAATTACATGGGTGAAGCCTATGGAAACACCTATAATCTTTCATGGAGAAACCATCCAAATCTATCATGGAAGGATCAATAAAAGCCTCAACAAGGCTTTAATAATGGTGGAAGAAACAGGTTTAGCAATATCTAGCCTTTTCTATCATCCTCTCAACAACAGACAGAGAATTCTAAGCAGAACCCATCTAGCTTAGCAAATATAGTCTCTGATCTATCTAAGGCCACTCTCAGTTTCATGAATGAAACAATGTCCTCCATTAGAAATTTGGAGGCACAAGTGGGCTAGCTGAGTAAAAGAGTCACTGAAACTCCCCCTAGTACTCTCCCAAGCAATACAGAAGAGAATCCAAAAAGAGAGTGCAAGGCCATAACCTTACTTGGTGTGGCCGAACCTAGAGAGGAGGAGGAGGACGTGAATCCTAGTGAGGAAGACCTCGTGGGACGTCCTCTGGACAAAAAGGAGTTCCCATTTGAGGAACCTAAGGAATTTGAGGCTCATCTAGAAACCATAGAGATTCCATTGAACCTACTTCTGCCATTCATGAGATCTGATGAGTATTCCTCCTCTGAAGAGGATGAAGATGTTACTGAAGAGCAAGTTGCTAAGTACCTTGGAGCAATCATGAAGTTGAATGCCAAGTTATTTGGTAATGAGACTTGGGAGGATGAACTCCCCTTGCTCACCAATGAACTGAATAACTTGATTAGCCAGACATTACCTCAAAAGAAAGAAGATCCCGGAAGGTTTTTAATACCTTGTACCATAGGCACCATGACCTTTGAGAAGGCTTTGTGTGACCTTGGGTCAGGCATAAACCTCATGCCACTCTCTGTAATGGAGAAACTGGGAATCTTTGAGGTACAAGCTATAAGAATCTAACTAGAGATGGCAGACAAATCAATGAAATAGGCTTATGGACTAGTAGAGGACGTGCTAGTGAAGGTTGAAGGCCTTTACATCCCTGCTGATTTCATAATCCTAGGCACTAGGAAAGATGAGGATGAATCCATCATCCTTGGCAGACCTTTCCTAGCCACAGCAAAAGCTGTGATTGATGTTGACAGAAGAGAGTTGATCCTTCAATTGAATGAGGACTACCTTGTATTCAAGGCTCAAGGATCTCCTTCTGTACACATGGAGAAGAAGCATGAAAAGCTTCTCTCAATACAGAGTCAAACAAAGCCCCCACATTCAAACTCTAAGTTTGGTGTTGGGAGGCCACAGCCAAACTCTAAGTTTGGTGTTGAGAGGCAACAACCAAACTCTAAGTTTGGTGTTGAGAGGCCCCAACCATGCTTTGAATATCTGTGAGGCTCCATGAGAGCCCACTGTCAAGCTATTGACATTAAAGAAGCGCTTATTGGGTGGCAACCCAATTTTTATTTATCTATATTTTTTATGTTTTCTTTAGGTTGATGATCATGTGGAGTCACAAAAACAACTGCAAAAATCAAAGCAATTTCAAAAACAGCATTAAAAACAGCACACCCTGGAGGATAAACTTACTTGTGTTTAAATGCCAGTAAGAGTAGCAGAATGGGCGTTAAACACCCAGTCTGGCACCATTCTGGGCGTTTAACGCCAGAAATGGGCACCAGACTGGCGTTTAACGCCAGAACAGAGCATCAAGTTGGCGTTAAACGCCAGAAACAAGCAATAGCTTGGCATTAAACGCCAGGAAAGATATAAAAGCTGGCGTTTAACGCCAGAAATAGGCAGCAGTCTGGTGTTAAATGCCAGAATTACAATCTAAGGGCGTTTTTACACGCCTAATTGGAGCAGGGATGAGAAGTCCTTGACCCCTCAGGATCTGTGGACCCCACAGGATTCCCACCTACCCCACCTCTCCCTCTCCTCCTCACACATCTCTATAACACTCTACCCAAAACACCACTTACTTATCAAATCATATTCTCTTCCCTATATTCTCTTCACCAATCACCTCCATCCCTCTTCCCCAAAAACCCCCACCTACCTCACTTTTAAATTCAAACACTTTTTCCTCCCAAACCCACCCAATTCCATTCGGCCACTCTCCCTCTCTTTCCCTATAAATACCCCTCTTCACTCCTTCATTTTCACACATCACAAACCCTCTCCTACCCCCTTGGCTGAATCTATCTCTCCCTCCATCTCCTCTATTTTCCTCTTCTTCCCCTCTTTCTTTCTTCTTTTGCTCGAGGACGAGCAAACCTTTTAAGTTTGGTGTGGTAAAAGCATTGATTTTTATTTTTCTATAACCATTTATGGCACCTAAGGCTGGAGAAACCTCTAGAAATAGGAAAGAGAAGGCAAAAGCTTCTACCTCTGAGTCATGAGAGATGGAGAGATTCATCTCAAAAGTCCATCAAAACCACTTCTATGAAGTTGTGGCCAAGAAGAAAGTGATCCCTGAGGTCCCTTTCATGCTAAAAAAGAATGAGTATCTAGAGATACAACATGAGATCTGAAAAAGTGGTTGGGAAGTTCTCACCAACCCCACTCAACAAGTCAGAATCTTAATGGTTCAAGAGTTCTATGCCAATGCATGGATCACTAGGAACCATGATCATACTATGAACCCGAATCCAAAGAATTGGCTTACAATGGTTCGGGGGAAATACTTAGATTTCAGTCCGAAAAATGTAAGGTTGGCGTTCAACTTGCCAATGATGCAAGAAAACACATGCCCCTACACTATAAGGGTCAACTTTGATCAAAGGTTGGACCAAGTCCTCATGGACATATGTGTGGAAGGAGCTCAATGGAAAAGAGACTCAAGAGGCAAGCCGATTCAATTGAGAAAACCGGACCTTAAGTCTGATGGTTGGAGTTCATCCAACGCTCCATCATTCCTACTAGCAACTGATCCGAAGTAATTGTGGATCGGGCCATCATGATCCATAGTATCATGATTTGGGAGGAAGTGGAAGTTTATGAGATCATACCTCTAGAACTCTACAAGGTAGCTGACAAGTCCTCTACTTTGGCAAGGTTAGCCTTTCCTTATCTCATTTGTCACCTATGCAATTTGGCTGGGATTGACATGAAAGGAGACATCCTCATTGAAGAGGACAAGCCCATCACTAAGAAAAGGATGGAGCAAACAAGAGAGCCCACTCATGGACCTCAACAAGAGCATGAGGAAATTCCTCATGAAATCCCTGAGATGCCTCAAGGGATACATTTTCCTCCACACAACTATTGGGAGAAACTCAACACCTCTTTGGAAGGCTTGAGTTACAACATGAACCAACTAAGGGTGGAGCACCAAGAGCAGTCCATCATTCTCCATGAGATTAGAGAAGAACAAAGAGCTATGAGGAAGGAGCAACAAAGGCAAGGAAGAGACAAAGAGGAGCTCAGGCATTCCATTGGATCTTCAAGAGGAAGAACTAGCCGTCATCACTAAGGTGGACCCGTTCTTTGATTTTCTTGTTCTTATTTTTCTGTTTTTTCAAATTTGATGCTTGATGTTTTATTTATGTTTGTGTCTTAATTACATGATCATTAGTGTCTAGTGTATATGCCTTAAAACTATGAATAATTCCATGAATCCTTTACCTCTCTTAAATGAAAAATGTGCTTAATTACAAAAGAATAAGAAGTATTTGGATTTCAAATTTTATCTTGAAATTAGTAAATTATTTTAATATGGTGGCAATACTTTTTGTTTTCTGAATAAATGCTTAAACAGTGCATATTTTTGATAGTGAAGTTTATGAATGTTAAAATTGTTGGCTCTTGAAAGAATGATGAACAAAGAGAAATGTTATTGATAATATGAAAAATCATAAAATTGATTCTTGAAGCAAGAAAAAGCAGTGAAAAAGAAATAAAGTAGCGAAAAAAATGGTGAAAAAAAGAAAAGAAAGAAAAAAGAAAAAGCAAGCAGAAAAAGCCAATAGCTCTTTAAACCAAAAGGCAAGGATAAAAAGGGATTGAAGGCTTTGAGCATTAATGGATAGGAGGGCCTAAAGGAATAAAATCCTGGCCAAGCGGCTAAATCAAGCTGTCCCTAACCATGTGCTTTGTGGCATGAAGGTCCAAGTGAAAAGCTTGAGATTGAGTAGTTAAAGTCGTGATCCAAAGCAAAAAGAGTGTGCTTAAGAACTCTGGACACCTCTAATTGGGGACTTTAGCAAAGCTGAGTCACAATCTGAAAAGGTTCACCCAGCTATGTGTCTGTGACATTTATGTATCCGGTGGTAATACTGGAAAACAAAGTGCTTAGGAGAATCAAGAATCAACATACTAAACTAGGAGAATCAATAACACTATCTAAAATTCTGAGTTCCTATAGATGCCAATCATTCTGAATTTCAAAGGATAAAGTGAGATGCCAAAACTGTTCAGAAGCAAAAGGCTACTAGCCCCGCTCATCTAATTGGGACTAAGTTTCATTGATATTGTGAGATTCATTGTATATTCTCTTCTTTTTATCCTATTTTGTTTTCAGGTTCTTGGGGACAAGCAACAATTTAAGTTTGGTGTTGTGATGAGCGGATAATTTATATGCTTTTTGGCATTATTTTTAGATAGTTTTTAGTAGGATCCAGATACTTTTTAGTATATTTTTATTAGTTTTTATGCAAAATTCACATTTCTGGACTTTACTATGAGTTTGTGTGTTTTTCTGTGATTTCAGGTATTTTCTGGCTGAAATTGAGGGACCTGAGCAAAAATCTGATTCAGAGGCTGAAAAAGGACTACTGATGCTGTTGGATTCTGACCTACCTGCACTCGAAATAGAATTTTTGGAGCTACAGAAACTTAAATGGCACGCTCTCAATTGCGTTGGAACGTAGACATCCAGGGCTTTCCATCAATTTATAATAGTCCATACTTTGCTTGAGTTTTGAGGATGCAAATTGGCTTTCGAACACCAATTCCCTACCCTATTCTAGCGTTAAACGCTAGAAACAAGTTACAAGCTAGAGTTAAACGCCCAAAACAGGCTGCAAACTAGCGTTTAACTCCAAGAGAAGTCTCTACACATGAAAGCTTCAATACTCAGCCCAAGCACACACTAAGTGGGCCCGGAAGTGAATTTCTGCATCATTTACTTATTTCTGTAAACCCTAATAACTAGTCTAGTATAAATAGGACCTTTTACTATTGTATTGGACATGTTGGGATCTTTGATCAGTTTTATGCTATCTTAGACGTTGGGGGCTGGCTTCACAGCCATGCATGGACCATCATCACTTATGTATTTTCAATGGTGGAGTTTTTACACACCATAGATTAAGGTGTGGAGCTCTGCTATTCCTCGAGTATTAATGCAATTACTACTATTTTCTATTCAATTCATGCTTATTCTTTTTCTAAGATATCCATTTGCACACAAGAACATGATGAATCTCATGATTATGTGATGCTCATCATCATTCTTAACCTATGAATGCGTGTCTGACAAACACTTCCATTCTACATGCAAACAAGCTTGAATGCATATCTCTTAGCCTTCTGGTTCACGATCAGAGTCTTCGTGGTATAAGCTTGAATCAATTGGCAGCATTCTTGAGATCCGGAAAGTCTAAACCTTGTCTGTGGTATTCTGGGTAGGATCTGGGATGGGATGACTGTGACAAGCTTCAAACTCGTAAGTGTTGGGCGTGGTGACAGATGCAAAAGGATCAATGGATCCTATTCCAACATGAGTGAGAACCGACAGATGATTAGCCGTGCGGTGACAGTACATTTGGACCATTTTCACTGAGAGGACGGACGGTAGCCATTGACAATGGTGATCCCGCAACATATAACTTGCCATAGAAAGGAGTATGAAGGATTGGATGAAGGCAGTAAGAAAGCAGAGATTCAAAAGGAATAACGCATCTCCATACGCTTATTTGAAATTCCCACCAATGAATTGCATAAGTATCTCTATCTTTATTTTATGTTTTATTTATCTTTTAATTATCAAAACTCTATAACCATTTGAATCCGCCTGACTGAGATTTACAAGATGACCATAGCTTACTTCAAGCCGACAATCTCCGTGGGATCGACCCTTACTCACGTAAGGTTTATTACTTGGACGATCCAGTGCACTTGCTGGTTAGTTGTGTGAAGTTGTAAAAAAGAGTTGAGATTACAATTGTGCGTACCAAGTTGTTGGCGCCATTGAGATCACAATTTCGTGCACCAGCTATCATATGAAGCAAAGAAGGTTGTGGACCACTCTTTAGGAGGCTCACTCAACAAGAAGAAGACTATTGAAGAAGCCATAGATGTCATCGAGACTGTAGCTGAGAATGAGTATTTCTATGCTTCAGAAAGAACTATTAAGAAAGGAGTGCTAGAACTCAATTCTATGGACGCCTTGTTAGCTCAAAACAAAGCAATTGTAGCACAACTAGCAGCCTTAACCAAGAAGATGGAGGCAGGCCAAGTTTCAGTTGTTCAAGCTCAAGCATCACTTCAAGAAGGAGATGCAACAGAAGTTGAAGATGAATGGGAGCAAGCCAACTATGTGAACAATTCTAGACCACTTTATTGATCCCAACTCTAAGACATACAACCCAGGTTGGAAGAACCACCCAAATTTTGGGTGGGGGAACCAACAAAGCCAGAATCAAGATCACAACAAACCTTACCCATCCAACCAATACAACACTCACAACCCCAACCATCAATCAGGCAACAATAGACCCTACCACAATTCACAAAACACATTATACCATTCCACCCAGCAAACACACAACAACCACCATCAAGACACATCAACCTCAACTATGCAAGCATGTGAGATCAAAAGCAACTTTGAGAGAGTAGAGGCTGCAATAGCACAGCTATCATCACAGCTCACAGGAGCCATTTCCACTCTCATGGAGAGGCAAACACAGACTGAAAGAAAGATAGATGCCAATCAAAAAGAATACAGATCAAATCTAAAGAATCAAGGCGCATCAATCTCAAAGCTGGAAGCACAAGTGGGGATCTTATCCAAGCAAATCCCAATGCCCACATATACATTTCCCAGTGATACCATGGCCAACCCAAGAGGGGAATGCAAGGCCATCACACTTAGAAGTGGGAAAGTGTAGAAGAAGTGACCCCAAGCCAGAGTAACCAAGAAGAAGAAGAAGCCACAAAGAAGCACGAAAACAACAAATAAGAGGTCCCTACTTCATCCTCACCAAAGCCAATCTTGAAGCCTTATGTGCCAAAGGTACCATATCCTCAGAGGCTAAGGAAAGATGGGAAGGATAGCCAGTTCTCTAGGTTCTTAGAGATCTTCAAAAAGCTCTAAATCAACATACCATTTGCAGAAGCATTAGAACAAATGCCACTTTATGCCAAATTTCTGAAATAGCTTATAACAAGAAAAATAAACTAGGGAGATAAAGAGACCATAGTGCTAACTGAGGAGTGTAGTGCCATCATACAAAAGAAGCTTCCCCAAAAGATGAAAGACCCAGGGGGTTTCTAAATCCCTTGCATCATAAGGGATATCCATATTGAGAAAGCCTTGTGTGATCTGGGAGCTAGCATCAACCTCATGTCCCTAACCATGATGAGGAGGATGAAGATTAAGAAAGCAAAACCAATGAGAATGGCACTCCAATTGGCTGACAGAACATTCAAATTTCCACATGGGGTAGTGGAGGACTTGCTGGTGAAAATGGAAGAATTTATTTTTCCAACTGACTTTGTTGTGCTGGACATGGAAGAGGAGGCGAACACCTCAATCATCCTAGGAAGGCCATTCCTAGCCACTGCTGGAGCTATCATTGATGTGCAAACAGGGGAGCTAGTCCTGAGATTGCATGAAAAAAAGATTGTCTTCAATGTCTTTAAGGCTATGAGCTACCCCAAGGAACCCATAGGAGAATGCATGATGGTAGACACTATAGAACAGATAGTTCAAGGGGTATTGGAAGAGGAACAATGTGAAGGAACTATAGAGTTAGAGCAACCAGTATCAAGAGAGGAGCTACCACAAAGAGCCATGAAGAATTCAATCATGCTGAACCACAAGGACAACAAGGAAGTAGAGGAACCAAAACTAGAGCTGAAGACTGACAAATGAATTTTTGCCGGTATATAAATTATCAAGTAGTCAATCGTAGTATAGTCTAAACCGACACAAAATCCATCATCAAACAATCTACAATCTATAATCGAGAGTATTAGTCCCGAGTCGTTCTTCCCTAGGAATGCTACAAGGATGCGTGTTATTGGTTAAGTGGTCTTTTGTGGCTTGAAGAGTGTGACATAAGAGTGCTAATAAAAGAAAACAACAATCAATCAATATTAAAAGCCTTGGCCAAGGTTGAACATTGGAAGTCCCATCACTATAGCTTCCTTCAATTGTGATAACAAAGGAGTGTTGCTTCACTTAGTTAACCCCTAATTATAGAGGAAAGTCAAGTAAAAGTAATTAACTCAAGTCACAAGTCCTAGTCTTACCCTAGGGAAGTCTAGCTTTAGTGCACTCTAAGTCAATTAGCAATCCTCAATTCTTAATCAACAATTGACATCCATTATTCAAGTGTCTCCAATGACTCAACCACTAGGCCAAGTGAGGGAATACTACTCCATATCTAAAGTTGGCATTTTCTCAAACACTTGGAGAGCAAGAATGAAAGACATAGTAAAATTGAGAAGAGATTTAGAACTAAAGCAATTCAACACAAGAGATTAACAACAATCAACAATGAACAACAATGAAAATGAGATCTTTAATGAATCAATAGAATCCAAAACAACAAAGCTAATTCTAAGATCTACAAGAATTGAACAATTACAAACACTAATTGAGATTAGAGAAGATGATCTACAATATGAACAAAGTAAATTGAGTGTTGTAATAGATCTCACCAAGGAATGGTTGAGAATTGAGAAAATGAAGATGAATCCTAGAGAGAAGTTGGAGTTTCTCTCTCTACAAATGTAACTAACTAAAAATATCTACCTAATGATCTAAAATTAGTCTATGGATGTGAATGTGTGTTAATCCCCTTCAATCATTGGCTCTTATATGCATTTTGGCGCCAAAGTTGGTTGCTGAAACCTTCCAAAATCGCCAGGCACGTGTTGTAATAAAAGAATCACGTGCGGACTACGACGCGTGCGCGCACGGTACGCGTGCGCGTCCTTGTCCTGTATCGCAATGTGCGCGCGAGCGCTTTGTGCGCGTACGCGTGCTTGGCCGAAATCAATTCTTTGGCTTTTTGTGCTTCTCTCCACTTGCATGCTTCCTTCCTTGCTTTCTTTGATCCATGCCTAGCCTATTTCAATCTTGGAATTACTAGCAAACACATCAAGGCATCTTATAGAATCAAAGAGGAACTAGAATTCATCAAAATAAGGCTTAAAAAGCATGTTTTTACTCTTAAGCACAAATACGGGAGAGACAACAAAATCATGCTAATTCCTAGGCTAAATGTGACAAAAGGTTATCAAAATACTCTAAATTCAATACAAGACAAACCCTCAAATTGGGGTTTGTCAAAGACCATACTACTAAGTTTTAAATATTCATATTTGGGTAATAACAACACTTACCCAGTAATCATCAATTCAAGCTTGAGTAAGGAGCAAGAAGAGGAGCTTATCCAAGTGCTGAAACAACACAAGGATACTATAGACTGGACACTTGCAGAAATAAAAGGAATCAGCCCTTCAATGTGCATTCACAAGATCCTACTTGAGGAAGGTGCCAAGCCCTCAAGGTAGCAATAAAAAAGGCTGTATCCAATATGAATGAAGTGGTTCAAAAAAAAGTGTTGAAGTTGTGGCAAGCAGGGGTGATTTACCCCATCTCAGATAGCCCTTGGGTAAGCCCTGTGCAAGTAGTTCCTAAGAAAGGAGGGGTCACTGTTGTACCAAATGAGAAGAATGAGTTTATACCAACAAGAATAGTGACTAGCTGGCGCATGTGCATTTACTACAGGAAGCTTAATGAAGCCACCAGGAAGGATTACTTCCCCTTACCTTTCATGGATCAGATGCTTGAAAGATTGGCCGGACATGTATATTATTGCTTCCTTGACGGTTATTCGGGTTACAACCAAATAGTTGTAGACCCCAAGGAGCAGGAGAAAACTTCATTTACTTGTCCAAATGGTGTTTTTGCTTATAGGAGAATGCCCTTTGGATTGTGCAATGCACCTGTAACATTCCAAAGGTGCATGCTCTCCATTTTCTCAGACATGATTGAGAAGTTCATAGAAGTATTTATGGATGACTTCTCTGTGTTTGGGGACTCATATTCTGAATGCCTGTGTCATCTTGCCATGGTGTTAAGGAAATGCCAAGAAACTAACCTGGTTTTAAACTGGAAAAAGTGCCACTTTATGGTGACTGAAGGGGTGGTTCTTAGTCATAAGATCTCTAAGAGTGGCATAGAAGTGGACAGGGCGAAGGTGGAAATAATTGAGAAGTTTCCCCCACCTTGCAATGTCAAGGAAATCAGAAGCTTTTTGGGACATACTGGGTTCTATAGGAGGTTTATTAAAAAATTTTCAAAGATTGCAAAACCCCTTAGTAACCTACTTGTCTCAAATACCCCCTTTGTCTTTGATAGGGAGTACATGTTGGCCTTTGATGAACTTAAAAATAGACTTTCCTATGCACCTATTATAGCACCACCTAGTTGGGACTTACCCTTTGAACTAATGTGTGATGCATTTGACTTTGCTATTGGTTCTGTTCTGGGACAAAGGAAAAACAAGCTAGTGCATGTTATTTACTATGCTAGCAAGGTCCTTAATGAGAATCAAAGGAACTACACAACTACAGAAAAGGAACTTTTGGCCATAGTCTTTGCTTTTGATAAATTTAGATCATATCTTATTGGCTCTAAAGTAATTGTATTCACTGATCATGCAGCACTCAAATACTTGCTTACCAAACAAGAATCCAAGCCAAGACTCATAAGTTGGATCCTGCTACTCCAAGAGTTTGACATTGAAATTAAAGATAGGAGTGGGGCAGAGAACAAAGTAGTTGACCACCTCTCAAGGATTCTACAAGAAGAAGAAGAGCCACACCAATTTGCAGTGAATGAGAGCTTCCCTGATGAGTAGTTGATGATGATCCAAGAGGCCCCTTGGTTTGCAGATATAGCTAACTTCAAAGCTATTGGAGAACTACCAACCAACATCAACAAACACATGAGCAGGAAGCTAATCAAAGATGCTAAACACTACATCTGGGATGAGCCCTATTTGTTCAAAAAGTGTGCTGATGGAATCTTGAGAAGGTATATTTCCCATGCGGAAGGACAAGAAGTGCTTTGGCAGTGTCATGGATCTACATATGGAGGCCATTTTATTGGGGAAAGAACTGCAGCCAAGGTGCTACAATGTAGGATCTATTGGCCAACCATTTTCAAGGATGCAAAGGAATTGGTGTCAAGACGTGATGAGTGCCAAAGAGCTGGGAACCTACCCAAGAGAAACAAGATGCCACAATAATTCATACTGGAGCTTGAACTATTTGACGTATGGGGGATTGATTTCATGGGTCTATTCCCCACCTCATACGCAAATAAGTACATTCTGGTGGCAGTGGACTATGTTTCTAAGTGGGTAGAGGCTATTGCAACCCCAACAAATGACAACAAGGTGGTCATGAACTTCCTTAGGAGAAACATCTTTAGCCGTTTTGGAGTACCTAGAGCCCTCATTAGTGATGGAGGGACACACTTCTGCAACAGACCATTGGAAGAAACTAAAAAGGATCCTAAAAAAAACTGTAGGAACATCAAGAAAGGAATGGTCGAAAAGGTTGGATGACGCTCTTTGGGCTTATAGGACAGCCTTCAAAACACCAATAGGTATGACCCCATATCAGTTGGTGTACGGAAAGGCATGTCATCTACCCCTTGAGCTTGAACATAAAGCCTTTTGGGCACTCAAGCTACTAAACTTTGATGGTGCTGCCACTGGGGAGAAAAGGATCTTGCAATTGCAAGAATTGGAAGAGCTTAGATCTCAAGCATATGAAAAGGAAAAAATTTACAAGGAGAGAGCTAAGAGATGGCATGATCAAAATATAGCAAGGAGAGAGTTTGAGGAAGGTCAAAAAGTGCTATTGTTCATTTCAAGACTAAAATTCTTTCCGGGAAAACTCAAGTCTCGATGGTTAGGACCTTTCACTGTCCTTAAGGCATCCCCATATGGTCATGTAGAGCTCATGGAGGACAAAACTCATAGGACTTTCAATGTCAATAGCCATAGGCTCAAACACTACTTGGGAGGCTCTTTGTTGGAGCAGAGAGTGAGCTATAAGCTCAACTAAAGATGGAGGAGTGTCAAGCTAGTGACAATAAAAAAGCGCTAGTTGGGAGGCACCCCAACACCTTATATCCTTTTGATTTATTGCTTTCTTAGAAGTAGTTAAGATTTGGTAGTTTAGGTAGTTAAGTTTCAATTAAAACTTTGTGTTTCATTACCTTCTGAAATTAAATTGTAGGAAGTAGAAAGTAATTTCAATTTTGGTAGTTAGGACATCCTGTTTCTTTTATTCTGGAAATGCAAGTTGATGGATACAATTACTGATGATGAGTGATTGGGCTGAGAACTAGCTAAAAATCTAAGTTTGGTGTGGCCACTAACCACTTAATCTAGGCTTACAACCATTTAGGTAAAGTAATTTTGAAGTGTAAGCCCAGAGATTAAGTTTGGTGTGGCCACCACCATACAAAGAATCACCTAGCAAGCTCAACACTACTCAATTTGAAAGCATTTAATACATTGGTGGAAACATGAACGTGGTTCAATTGTGTTCAGAAGAGGTGAGAAGAAAAAACATATGAAAGGTTGGAATCATTCTACCTTTATGAGCACATTAAAAATCCAATGATGAACCCAATTTATTGAGATGCAATAGGATTAAGTTTGGTGTCCCAAGGGACACCCATCAGTTGCAATTCCATTAACTCATATTAAAAAAGGAATGTGGAGGATTCTTTTAATGGGTTTTTGGTTTCATTTTCAGGAGAGAGAAAGGGGACCACATGATTAATAGCTCATGAAGCAAGGGAGTCAAAGTTTACTTGCACTTTGGAACTCAAAACATACAGGAAGAAGAGTGGGATAAAGATTGGCGCCTCTTCCCATGCTAGGCGCCACTCCCCAAGTGGCAAAACATTGAATTACCTTATTCCCACCCTGCGGACCACACTTTTCACCCACTATAAAAGCCCCTCACTTTCCCACCTCTCCTCACACTTCAAACCCCAACTTCACACTTCAAACCCCACGATTCCTTCTTTCTTTTCATTTCCTTCCCCTACCTTTCATCTCCTACTTCTTTTTTTTCTCTTTCTCTTGATTGGAACAATCAAGTTCTAAGTTTGGTGTTGGAGCAAAACCTTATTTTTTGCTGGCATTCCCTTGTAACATATCCCTAAAAAAATAATTTTTTTTTCAAAACCTTCAAACACCCTCTCTCAACCCAATGGCACCACCAAAATCATCAGCATCAAAGAAAAGAAAAACCAAGGAACCAACTTCTGGGTCCTCAATCTTAACCTTCAATGAGTACAAGTTCCTCTCTTTATTCAACCAAAACAAATTCTATGGTTGGGTGAGTGAGAGGGGAATCATCCCAGAGGTTGGATTCTAACTGGGAAGAAATGAGCATATTGAGATCAACAGGGAGATAAACAGTAGGAGCAGGGCAAATTTTGCAACCCACCAAGAAAAGTAGTGGAAGGCTTGGTGAGGGAGTTCTATGCCAATGCCGTTCCTCAGCCGGGACAACCCCATGGAGATCTCAGCTCTGTGAGGGGAAAATCCATAGATTATAGCCCCTCCAACATAGAGAGGATGCTAATGGTGAAGCAGACAACCTCCAACTGGAGCTATGAGGAAAGAATGAAGCAACCAGACCCATGATTTGATGAAATCCTCAATGAGATCTGTGTGTTGAATGTGCAATGGATCAATGACAATGATGGGAGGCCCAACCAGCTAAGAAGAAGGGATTTGAGCCCCCAAGCTAGAATATGGCTAGAATTTGTGAGAAGGTCCCTAATCCCCACATCCAACACTTCGAAGGTGACCAAAGAGAGGGTTGTGCTCATCTACAACATCATGAGAGGTGAGAATGTCAATGTTGGAGAGCTGATTGCCAACAATATCAACAAGGTGTTGAAAAGCACTAGCGATAACACAAAGTTGGCATTCCCCAGCATCATACAAACGTTGTGTGATGAAGCTAGAGTTGAGAAGATCAATGATGAAGTGCTAGTGAATCAAGACAAGTTAATAACTGCCAAGAAGATGGCCAAAGTGGTGGCTGTCAACCCACTTCAGAGGGCCAAGGAGCATAGAGCTCATGCTCATATGCCACAAGAAGAAGAAGAAGAAGAAGAAGAAGAAGAAGAAGAAGAAGAAGAAGAAGAAGAAGAAAAGAAGAAGAAGAAGAAGAAGAAGAAGAAGAAGAAGAAGAGGCAAAGGAGCAACCATAATTTCTAGCACTCCAACCACCACCACCATATCAACAATACCAACAATTCCCTGAAGGATTCAACTGAGAGCAACTGCAAGGAGATGTACACCAAATGAGAGGAGACCTACACCATTTGAGAGAAGATGTCAATCAATTCAAGGACGATCAACAACAACAATGAAACCAAGAGAATGAGAACATACAATAACTCCGAGAGAGTATGGAGCAGCTGAAGGAGCAACAAGGACAGTTTGATTGGGAGAGATGCAAGGTGCACTAAACAAAATAGTGGAGCAAAACAAATGGCAGCAGAGGAATCTGGCCAAGTTCAGGAACCTCTATGACGCTAGGACTATCTCAAGGAGGCAATATGATATCAACACACAAGCGAAGCTGAATCACTTGTGCAATGTTGTGGCCGCTATTAACCCCGGATACCTAACATTCATGCAAGGGATGAAGGAGTTGAGTGCTAGACCCTAATTCCTTAGACGTTCCTAGTCTCCTCTAAAATTCATTAACTGTCAATTCCTTGGTCAATTAATTCCAATTAGAGGGTGAAGTTCAAATTCCAGTTTATATGCCACAAAAATTCTAATTACCCAAAAATAAAAGGGTTATATGTCACGTATCCTGTTAAATCCAAATAATTAAAATTTAGGAGAAATTGTTTTCAAGCTGTTGTTCAAGTAAAGAGCTTTTCAAAGTTTTACAAGAACTCAAATAGAAAGAGGGTCATACTTCCATTCCACCCATATTCATAAGATGAAGAGCGAAAACAATTCTTAAATTATAAATTCATACATGAATTAAAATAGAAAAAGCAATAAAAGCAATCCATACAAATAGATAGAGCTCCTAACCTTAACAGTAGAGGTTTAGTTGTTCATGGTTCAGAGAAGAAAATAAAGATTCTGATAAAATGTATTTTGGTAGTCTCCAATTCAATGAAAAGTTCAATGTTGCATATCCTTTTATATCTAATCATAATAGATTTTGAAATCTAATTATCTAAAATTTAAAAATAATATCTTTTCCTAAAGATAAGATTTGAATTTAATTCAGAATAATCAGTAGGTCTTTAGTTGATGGGTGGGGACCACATGTTGTATCCATTCTGCAGCTTCTAATATGTGTTTTCTGAGCTGAAAACTGGGTGAAAACAGCCCAGAAATTGCCCCCAGTGTTTTTCTGCATTTTCTGCACGTGGCGCATGTCACGCGTACGCATCGCTGGTCTTCTTCGCAAGTCACGCGGACGCATCGGTCACGCGCACACGTCGCTGCGAAATTCTTCAAATCACGCGTCCGCATCAGTCACGTGCACGTGTCGCCGTGGAAAGCTCCAAATCACGTGTACGCGTCAGTCACGCGTACGCGTCGCTCCTCACTGCCATTTCCTTTGATTCTTGTGCTGCAGAAACTCCACCAAATCCAGCCGAATGCTACCTAAAATAAACAAAATTGCAAAAGACTCAAAGTAGCATCCATATTGGCTAAAAGATAATTAATTCTTTATTAAACTCAATAAATTAGATGCAAATTTACTAGGAAAAGATAGGAAAGATGCTCACACATCACATCACCAAACTTAAATTGTTGCTTGTCCTCAAGCAACCAAAATTAATATAGACTTAGGATGTGAATTTGCATGAGAATGAGAGTTCGATTAAGCCCATGTCTCTTCTTATAGTGGGGTTTACAACTGCAATCCTGAATAGTTTTGGCATCTCACTCTCCTTTGAATCAGAAGAATGTTACTGTCATCTGGAATTAGAATCCGGATAATATTATGAATTCTCTGATCTTTTGTAATTCAATTTAATCCTTGAACACAGCAATTTGTTTTTTCTTTGGTGCTTTGCACCTTGAGCCTAGCCGTTACTTTAAATGTTTTGTCTCAAGCTTTACTTGACACAGAAACACCACAAGCAATTAACTGGGGAAACTCTCTTTAAGTTCTAAATATTTTTATTATTATTATTTTATTTATTTATTTATTTATTTATTTATTTATTTATTTATTTATTTATCCCCAGATAGTGGTGCTCAAAGCCTTTGGCATACTCTGCAATTGATCTCGACTCTAAATGTTTTGTCTTAAGGATTACTTGACACAAGAACACCACAAGCATGTGACTAGGGAAACAACTCTTTGAGCTTTTAATCATGTCTGACCTCCCTAATCATTGATACTCAGAGCCTTGGACCTTGCTTTTATTTTTTCTTTTGCTGTTTCTTTTGCTTCAAGGATTAAACTTTCATTAATTTCAAGGAAATCATAATAATTCTCTAAATTCCTGTTCCTTGTACATCAACATTCTTTGATTCGAATTTAAATATGCATTGTTCATGTCATGCATTCAGAATTACAATTAATACCACCACATTCAAGTAAATAAGACTACTCTTAAAATTAACTAAATTTCTCATGCAATACATCACTTCTGGTTTTTTGATTTGAATTCAAGCTTAGTGAGTAATATATGAGACATCTTTTTAGAATTAAAGCAATTAAGAGAAAACTAAACTAGTCCTAGGATTCTAACTAATAAAGGATCATGCAACAAACAAAGAAAAATAGCAGAAAACCGGAACAAAACATAGAAAAAGAGGGGAGGAAAAAAATGAAAGGAACTCAACTGCCTTTGTTATCCTAGCGGTCGCCTTATTCTTCACGTTGTGCTCCTTAGTAAAGATAATTCGCCTCCCTTTTGGTGCCATAGGAATAAACAGAAAACCTTTAAGCGAAGCGTCAACACCAAAATTAAAGGTTTGCTTGTCCTTAAGCAATGAAGAACTGAAAATAGAAAGAGACAAATATTATGATGAAAGAAAAAGAAAAGGATAAAAGAACAAGAGAGAATTAGGATTGGGAGAGGGGGAAAGAAAATTAAAACTGGGCGACGAACTAGTGTAGTTGTGTGGCGCAAGCGACGTGTACGCACGCTGCACGCGTACGCGTGGGTCGTAGAATTTTCTTAATGACACGTGAGCGTCAGGCACGCGTCCGCGTGGATGGCCATTTGTGAAGATGACGTGCACGCGTCAGGGACGCGTACACGTGGTAAATTTTGTGCGTCTAGCACACTTCCAGCCCAAAACCAGCACAAGTCTCTACCCAAACACATATTTACATCGAATTTCAAGGTCACACTTACGCGTCACTGACGCGCACGCGTGGAAGGCGGAAATAGCCAATGATGCGCACGCGTGGGTTACGCGTACACGTGATGCGGCTTGTGCTTCCAGCACTACTCCCGCTCAACTCTCTATCAAATTTTATTTTTTACGCACATGCATATGACGCGTGCGCATCAGCGACGCTTGTGCGTCATGTGCTCCTCATCTTTTTTTTGAAGTGTCTGGTTCCTGTTATAAAATAGCTGCATGATCAGAAAATTAGTAAGAACTTAATAAAAATCAAGTAAGTAAGAAAACTACTACTACAAAAAATAAAAATAGCTAAGGATACGAAATTATCGGGTTGCCTCCCGACAAGTGATGTGTGGAAAACGATCCAACACAAAACTCACCGGCAAGTGTACCGGGTCGCATCAAGTAATAATAACTCACATGAGTGAGGTCGATCCCACAGGGATTGAAGGATTGAGCAATTTTAGTTTAGTGGTTGATTTAGTCAAGCAAACAAGGATTGATTTGAGTGATTTGTAGTAGACAGAATGTAAATTGCATGAATTATAAAGGGAGAGGGGTAATTGACTGAAAATTAAAGTGTAGAGAAATTAAAGAGGCTGAATCTTAAAGTGCAAGAAATATAAATTGCAGAAACTTAGATTGCAAGAAATGTAAATAACTGAATCTTAAAGTGCAAGAAATGTAAATTGCTTGAATCATAAAAGGAATTGGGAATTGGGATTGCAGAATTTAAACAAGCAGAAGTAAATTTCATTAAATAGAAGAGTAGAAGATGAATTGAATTGAAGTAGATCTCAAATAGTAAAGGTAGAATGCTTTGAAACGTAAAACAGAAAATGACTTGTGCTTAATTGCAGCAAAATAAAAGATGGTTGAAGATCCCAGGAGTGGAAGAGACTAGAAAATAAGTCTAGATCTTAAATCCTTTCTTGATCCAACAAGAACAATTGCAAAAGAAATAAAGAAAAGTAAATTGCAGGAAGAATAGAAGATGAAGCAGTAAACGGAAAGTGAAATTCAATTATGCAGAGAAAGTAAACAAAAGATCTCAAGGTGAGATTGAAACAGAAGTTCTTCAATTCTCCACCCAAGATCCAAAGCAAGAAACATAAAAAGTGCTCAAGCAAGAACAAGGAAGAAGAGAGATCAATTCTCCTTCCCAATTCTCTAAGATCTAAACTCAAAAGTAAAAACTCCAAAATGAAAGTTCAAAAAATTTTAAAGTGAGTCCAGAGGTAAAAGTAAAAGAAAAAATATTCAAGGTAAAGGTCCTAACTAAATCAAACTAGCTTCTATTTATACACTTTCTATTCTTGGATTTTAGAATTTGGGTGGGCTTAAAAGATGGGTGAAGAATTGAATTAAATTGGATTTTTAAGTGAATTTCCAGCCCAAGTGTTGCTCCCAGAAGGATGCTCTGCTCTTGTGGAGAGCGGAGCATTGAAGCTTATGTTGGAGATCCTTGTTGCGTGCCAAGGCTTGGAGAGGCATCAGGATAATGCTCTGCTCTTATGGAGAGCAGAGCAGTGTGTGTCTTGTGCGCTCCTTGCTTCCCTGGACCGTGTCATGATGCGTGCTTGTGTGCGCCAAGGAGTAGCGCTCTGCTCTCCTTGTGAGCAGAGCATTGGTGCTTCCAAGGGGAGGTCCCTGGTTCGATTCTTGCTGGGGACATTGCTTGGCTTTTTTTTTTCTTGGCACCAAAGTGGCTTTCTTTGCACCTGATTCACGCAAAAGGCTTGGCTTCCTAGAGACCCTTGGTTCGAAACTTGGTGGAGGAAGTTGTTGCATTTTTTCCTTGGTTTCCTTGGCACCAAAGTAGCGCCTAGGCCTTTTACTTCCTTGGAAGTCTTGTGTTCGAACCTTGGAAGTTGAAATGAAGCCAATTTTGGCTTGTTTTCCTTGCATTTGAGCGCTGCCCCCCTTCCTTCTTGTGATTGGGTTCGAAACCCATGGGGGGCATTTGGAGACATTTTCCTTCAATTTTCCTTCAAGAGAAGCCCGAAAATGCTCTCAAGGAGAGCGGAGCAATGTTCTTCCTCCCTTGTTTCTTGTTTCCCAAATTGTGCTCCGCTCTCAAGGGGAGCAGAGCATTGAGCCTTGTTTCCTTGGTCCATTGTTGTGCTTCCTTAAAAGAGTGCTCCGCTCCTGAAGAGAGCACTATGCTTCCTCCTTCCATGCGCCATGCTTCATTGTTTCCTTTGCCACACTCTTTTATTCTTTGGGCCACGCTTCTTAGGCCACGCTTTCTTATTTTCTTCTTTTCTTCACCTACAAATAATCAAAACAACCAATCAAAGTATCACCAAATTCACAAGGTTTATAAATCATTAAAAGTCAACTGAATTTAGCTTTAAACTTCATGATTTAGCATCAATTAAATGGTGGTTGTTTGATTCAAAGAAACCATGCATTTCCACTCTAAATTACTTACTTATAATGCAAGAAAGTGCATAAAAACTAGTGAAACAAGTGAAATTAGCTTGAAAAATAGGCATATGATGACTTGTCATCACAACACCAAACTTAAATCTTGCTTGTCCCCAAGCAAGCATCAAACATAAGAGGGAATGAAATGAAAAAGAGAAGCATGCATATCTGATGACAAGTCATTATATACCTATTTTTCTATGCTTTTTCATACAAGAAATTGATGATTTGTGCTTAAATATTGAATGCTTTTGTGCTTAAATGATATATTTGCTTGATCTTTTAATTTTATAAATCTTGTAGGAAATAAGAAGAAAAAGAAGCAAAGAAGCACAAAATAAGCTAAAAAGGAGAAAAAAAGAGCTTTGGGGTACACTTTGAAGTTGGAGCACACTTTGGAGCCTTAGGCCATGCTTTTAAAAGCATGGCCCATGACCAAATCAAAGGAGGAAGCAACCAGCACCCACACTGACCTGCTCTTGCCAAGGGCAGGGCAATATCGTGATGAAGCAAAGTGAGGTTGAAGCAAATTTTCGCTAAGTTAAATTTGGGGCGCTCACAACATGACCATGCCTACTTTAAAGGGCTATAACGTGAGCTACAGACGTCCAATTGATGTGCTTCTAGTTGCGTTGGAAAGCTGACATTTAGAGCTTTCCAACGATATATAGCAATCCATATTTGACGTACAATTGAGGCATAAGTGAAAGGCATCTTTAAGAGCAAAAAATAAGCGAAAATAAATCAAAGTGCTTCCACCAAGGTTCGAAGCTGGAGCCTCACTCCAAAGCAAAGTAGCGCTCATTATTCTGCTCTGCCCTCTTGGAGAGCAGGGCATTGTCGTGCTTCTCTTCATGAAAATTCAAGAAAAAATTGTAGCAACTTCCTCCACCAAGCTTCGTCCCAAGGATCTCTAGGAAGCCAAGCCTTATGCGTGAATTAGGTGCCAAGAAGAAAAAGCCAAGCAATGCACTCCATGGGATGCACTCCCCTTGGAAAGCTTTGCGCTGCCCACAAGGAGAGCAGAGCAACATTCCTTGGTGCATGGCACGCATGCTTGGACGCAAACAAAGGAGCTTGGGCATGCGCATCACAGCACGGGCAGAGGCAAGGCGTGCACAAGACACTGCTGCCCCGCTCTCCACAAGGGCAGGGCAATCCCCTGGTGCCCCTCCCACACTTGGCACGCAACATGCATCCCCACACAAAGCTTCACTGCTCTGCCCTCCACAAGAGTAGAGCAGCCTCCTGGGAGCAAACAATCATGGGCCAAAAATTCAACCAAAATTTCATTTAAATTCAATTCCTCACCAAATTGAATCAAGGCCAACCAAACCCATTTCTCCTCAAAACCAAAGCAAGCAAAGCCCACATCATCACTCAAAGGCACAAGAACAAGCTAGAATTAGGATTTTCATTTAATTTGTTTTTCATTTCAATTTTATTTTCATTTTGTAAAAAAGCCTATATAAAGGCATCACTCTCATTTCAGAAAAAAAGCTCCATTAAAAAGGCTAGCTCCACTAGGGAGCATTAGGAGTAGTAGTAGAGAGCTCTCTCTCTTTTAATTTTCCTTTCTGTTTAAATCTTGGATTGAGAAGTGAAGGAATTCTGTTTCATTCTCCCTCTGAGACTTCTCTTTGTTTGCCTTGCTGCATAATTTTAGTGAATTGCAATTTGAATCAAAGTTCTCTTACTGCTTTCATTTTCATTTTCTTCTTCAATCTGTCTGCTGTTGAATCAAGGAAGGGTTTGAGATCTAGACTTGTTTTCTAGTCTCTTTGATTCCTTGAGATCAATTTTATTTTGCAATTTAGCTGAGCTCTTTGCTACTCTTCTGTTTTTTTACTGCTTCATTGAAATTGTCAAATGCTCTTTGAGATTTGAGAATTTATCTCAGTCTTCTGCTATGTTTAATTTTCTGCAATTTCCTTTCCTGCATTCTGCACTTTCACATTTCTGTTCACATTGAGCTTGATTTAATTTCCTGCACATTTACATTTTCTGTAATTTAAATTTTCAGTTGCTTAATCTATTGCTTTCTTTAATTTCCAGCACCCAGCCCCCTTTACATTTGATTCAATTTACATTTCTTGTCATTTAAGATTTTGTCAATTTACCTTTCTTGCTCTTTAAGTTTCCTGCCATTTACATTCTGCGATTTAAGTTCATTGCTATTTACATTCTGCTGCAACAATTCTCACTCACCAATGTTAGCTTGACTAAACTAATCACCCACTAAAGTTGCTTGATCCATCAATCCCTGTGGGATCGACCTCACTCTTGTGAGTTATTACTACTTGATGCGACCAGGTACACTTGCCGGTTAGATCTATGTGTTGGAAATTCATTTTTCCACAAAACACCCATCAATATCCTTATTAAGCATATAATTGAACTTGGTTCATGGAGTTTTTATGCAGACAATGATAACTCAGTTATTGTTTGCTGTTACATAAGAGGTGTTTCCCTTAAAGGCTTATTAAACTTGCTGCTACAAGGCTTCATTTATGCTTGTTCCCTTGCTAACTTTTCTTTCTTCGTTTTGCTTAAAGAGCTTATTATTCATTGAAGGCTTGGTGGCAAATGTTGCAGCAGCCTTTGGCTTTATTTTTGCCCAACATTTCTTCACCACAGACACATGGCTAACCTTTTTCCTCCTAGGATCATTGATGCCCAGCATCTCTTTGGATAACTAAATGCTTTGTAATTAGGTTGCTCTTTATTGTGGGCTTTCAGTTGGCAATCCCAAATCAGTTGATCTAAGTGGCCAGGTTTTAAAATACTCCTCAGAACCTACTTGCCCAAGCATATCCTAACACAAAAGCGCCATAGGCATGTGTCCTAGGGTCCAAGCTATTGGTGCCTAGCCTTATTCTTTGTTTTTTCTTTGCCACTTTTGGCTTTTTCTTCTTCCTTTTCTTTCTGTTTTATTTTGTTCTCAAGGGATCATGACTTATACAAGCCTTTATGACAGCAAGCTAGTTCACACTTTAATGAAAATGACATTATGCAGCATTTATCTCATGAGTTATGCATTTAATCAAACACATACCACCACTAACTTCTATTCAAACTTATGCAACATTGGATATTTACTTTCTAATTCAAATATTTCTCTTTTATTCAGGCATATGGGAAACAAAACAACATTCAAAGCTAAGTGATGGATAACAAGTATCATGTGGATAAGCATTCTTGACAAACAATTCCACTTGCAACCAAATAAACACTTTAGCAAGACATACAAGAATTTCCAAATTAAAATGCTTCTTCAACAACAAGGATAAAGTGCAGACACAACCTTTTGGGTTGCAGCTTTTCATTCTTCCTCTTGTTGTATCCTTTTTGAGTCATAATGCAAATTGTCTTTAAATGTTGGCTAGTTTTCTGCATAATTCTCAAAAGTTGCTTGCTTCTCAAGCCCTTAAGTGAATGGTTAGTATGCATGAATTAAGTGTGTCTTTTGGATTTATTTTGGTGTGGGAACACTGATAAACCACTATTTCATGGTTTATCTTGTGCTCAATTGAGTGGATTTTATCAACTCTTTACCCACTTATTCATACTATTTGCATGGTTTTACATTTGCCTTCCTAATTATGTGCTTTGATTGAAAACATGCTTCTTTGGCCTTAAGTTCCCTATGTTTAATCATCTCTTATTACCATTAGATGCCTTGATATGTGTGTTAAGTGACTTCAGGGATTACAGGGCAGGAATGGTTTAGAGGATGGAAAGGAAGCATGCAAAAGGGGAAGCAATACAAGAAGTTGAAGGAACTGCAAAGCAGTCCAACCTGACCTCTTCGCACTCAAACGGTTATAACTTTTGCTACAGAGGTCCAAATGACGCGGTTCTAGTTGCGTTGGAAAGCTAAAGTTCGGGGCTTCGATTTGATATATAATATGCCATAGTGGCCCTGACACTAGGCGACGCGACCACGTGCTCCATGCGGCTGCGTCGCAGTGACGAAAAATCAGCGTGGCAGATTTCTTCTCCAGCGATTTCTGGGCTGTTTTCAACCCAGTTTTCGGGCCAGAAAACTCAGATTAAAGGCTATAAAGTAGAGGAATTGCATCCATTCAAATTATGCTCTCATAATTCATAATTTTAGTTTTAGATGTAGTTCTTAGAGAGAGAGGTTCTCTCCTCTCTCTTAGGATTAAGATTAGGATTAGAATTTATTTTAGGATTAGGATTTCTTATCACTTCAGGATTATTTCATCTTCAATTACAGGTTCAATGTTCCTTTTATTTATTTTCTCAATTTAATTTGTGGATTTCTATATTCAACTCAACTTCTTTATTTGGCTATAACTGCCCATGTTACATTTGATTGAGTTATTAATTTATGATTTTGAGGTATTTCAGATTGATGATTGCTGTCTTTTATTTATATAAATAATTTGGATTTTCCTGTTACCCTTTTGGCTTTGATTGAGTAATTGGTGACGCTTGAGCTGTCAAATAAAGCAATGGTTGAAATTGGGAGTTGCTAATTAATTTGAGTTCCAATAACTCTAGCCTTTCCAAAGGAAAGACTAGGACTTTAGGTATCAAATTAATTAGTCCACTTGACCTTCCTTTGTTTAGTAAAGGTTAACTAAGTGGGATTAAAATCCAATTCTCATCACAATTGATAAGGATAGGACTTCCAATTCTTATACCTTGCCAAGAGTTTATTTTACAGTTATTCATTTATTTTTATTGCTTTGAAAATATACCTGTGCCCATTGTCCAAATTCCAAAAACCCCAATTTTACCTTTTTCATAGCCAATAATAAGAACATACCTCCCTGCAATTCCTTGAGAAGACGACCCGAGGTTTAAATACTTCGGTTATCAATTTATTTAGGGGTTTGTTACTTGTGACAACCAAAACGTTTGCACGAAGGGATTTTTGTTGGTTTAGAAACTATATCTACAACGCAACTATTTTTATAAAATTCTTTACTAGCAAAAATCCTAACGTCAAACACCAAACTTAATTCCTTGCCACTGCCTCTGATGCAACAAGTTAACCTATTATGAATTCTCTTGGCCTTGCTAAAGGTTATGGAACTAAAAATTAGAAAACAGCCAACTGGTTAAATGAACTGTCTGATTGCTTGGAGCTAGCATTATGCAGAGAGTGAGAATGTGTCTTTAGATAAGATTTTGGTAGAACACCAAACTTAGAATCCTTCATTCTCTCTTAATTTGTTCTGGTGTGAAACACCAAACTTAGCTCCTTGCAATACATACCAATTGTTTAACCTTTTTATTGAAAAAGCTATGAAAAGAAAGTTACCTCAGGTTGGGTTGCCTCCCAACAAGCGCTCTTTTAATGTCACTAGCTTGACATCTTGTTCTTTGATCATGGAGGCTGAAAATCATAGTGCCTTAGCTTTTCTCCTCTTACTGTGAACTTCCTTCCGGTCTCCTCTTTGATGATCTCTAGGTGTTCAAGTAAAAGGATCCGGTTCACAGTATAGTGTTCAGATAATTATGGAGACACCTTCATTGCTTGGGTGTTTAACACCACTTTATCCCCTGGTGAAAAGCCTTCAGTAGGGATCTTCTTATTTCTCCACCCTCTTGGCCTCTTCTTCTTTTCTTTCTCAAGAGATACTCCCTGCCTTGGTGGTTCTTTATCTGGGATGTTGAATTTCTCATCTGGGGGTTTTGGATCTAGTTCCTCCTTGACTTCTTTGTTTTGTTGCACCATCTCTACTGCTTTCAAGCATGAATTTAGAAATCTTGGAGTTAACTCATTGACTGCCTCCTTCAAACTTTGATCTCGGGCCTTATCCTTCATAAAATCTTCTTCTTGAATGGGTTCATGCAAGGTTTTAAAAACATGGAATGCTAGATGCTCATCATGCACTCTCAGCAACAATTCCCCTTTTTCAACATCTATCAATGCTCTGCCCGTAGCTAGGAAAGGCCTTCCCAGGATGATGGGAGTGTCAGGGTCCTCTTCTATATCTGAGATAGCAAAGTCAACAAGGAGAAAAAATTTTTCCACTTTTACCAACACATTCTCCATAACTCCCAGTGCTTGCTTAGTGGATTTGTCACGCTCAAAAATTTTTAGTTTCCTCATTAGAGACAAAGGCATCAAGTTTATGCTTGCACCGAGGTCACAGAATGACTTCTCAATTGTTATGTTTCCTATGGTGCAAGGTATGTAAAAACTCCCAGGATCATCTTTCTTCTCTGGCAACTCTCTTTGGAGGATAGCACTACATTCCTTTGTCATCTCAGCAATCTGTCCTTCCTTCAGGGATCTTTTCTTTGTCAGCAATTCCTTCATGAATTTGGCATATAGTGGCATCTGTTCAAGTACTTCCAAGAAAGGAATATTGATGCTGAGTGTCTTGAATATGTCCAGGAATTTTGAGTATTGCTTATCCTCATTTTCCTTTTTAAACCTCTTAGGGTATGGAAGTTTGGGGACACAAGGATTCACTCCTTCCCTCTTCTCTTGTAGTTGTGATTCAAGGATATTCTTGTATCCCTTTGAAATTTGTGCATTTTTAGTTTCTTGATCCTCTTTACTTTTCCCTTCTGTCTCTTCTTGTGGAACTTCTCTGTTGTGTTTGTCCTGATTGATGGCTTCCTTCTTCATAGTCTTCTCACTTTCCACTGTGATTGCTTTGCACTCCTCCCATTTTGTGGCTTTTTCTTTGGTCCTTGGGTGTTCTTCAGTGACATTGGGGAAGGCATTTGCTCTCTTCTCATCCATTTCTGAAATTTGCTTAGCCATTTGCCCCATGTGTCTCTCAAGGTTTCTGATTGAGGCCTCGTGGTTTTTGAATGCCAGGGCCTGATCTTTCCTTGCAGCTTCCTGATCTTGTCTTGCCATCTCTTGATTTTTCATGAGTTTCTCCATTATTTTCTCTAGACTTGAGATTCTTTGAGAGTCTGGATTTGGTTGTGGTTGTGTGAAATGAGATGGTTATTGTTGGAAGTTGTTTGAATTAATTGTGGGGGTACTTTATGGGTGGGATGTGGATGTGGAAAAGTTATTCTGGTGGTTTTGTGAGTTGTTATGGGGTTGGTGGTATGTGTTTTGTGGGTTTTTAAACTGGTTAGTATTATTGGATGAATGGCTTTGATTGTTTGTGTTGCTAATGCTGCTATAGTTGAAGTCCCTTTGTTCTTGATTCTGGTGCTCACCCCACCTCGAGTTAGAATGAGTCTTCTAGGATGGATTGTGTACATCACTATGGAAGTTATGCTGGAGTGAACTTGAGGTGTTATTCATGTATTGCATCTGCTCAGGGCCTTATTGCTCATAAGTGAGTGTCTCAGTACCTTCTTTAAATTGATTCCATCCATGTTAGACTTGAGATTGGCCTTGTGTGTTTACTGCAACGATTTGCAGTCCATCAATTTTCTTAGCCATCTGCTCAAATTGTTGCTGAATTTGTTGATGCATCACTTTGAAGATGGTATCCACACCTTCCAGCTCCAATACACCCCTTCTCTGGGTTGGTTGGCGTTGTCTTTGATGAGCAAAGAAGTATTGATTGTTTGCCACCATCTCTATAAGGTTTTGGGCTTCCTCTGCTGTCTTCATTAGCTGCAATGAGCCTCCTGCTGAATGATCTAATGCTTCCTAAGCTTTCTGGGTCAACCCTTCATAGAAGTTTTGGAGTCTATCCCACTCACTAAACATTTCTGGGGGACACTTCCTGATTAAGGCCTTGTATCTCTCCCAGGCATCATACATCGACTCTCCATCCATTTGAATGAATGTTTGCACCTCTGCTTTCAGCTTGATGACCCTCTGAGGTGGGTAGAACTTGGCTAGGAATTTGCTCACCAATTCATCCCAATTGTTGATGCTCTCTTTGGGAAAGGTTTCCAGCCATTGAGTAGCATTGCCCCTCAAAGAAAATAGGAACAGAAGTAATTTGTAAATGTCAGGATGAACCCCATTTGTCTTGATCGTTTCACAAATCCTTAAGAAAACAGACAAATGTTGGTTGGGGTCTTCAAGAGGGCCACCTCCATAAGCACAATTGTTCTGCACCAAGGTGATTAGTTGAGGCTTCAACTCAAAGTCATTTGCCTGAACATTTTGGGTGAGAATGCTGCTCCCATAATGTCTGGGATTGGGGATAGTGTAAGAGGCCAACACCCTTCTTACAGGCTGGGTATTGTTGCTCACTCCCTCTTCACGCACCTCAGCCTCCATGACTTGCAAAAATCACAAACAAACCAAATGAAACATGGACATTCTAGTGCCAGAATGGGGTTAGAGAGTTAGGTGACACAATGTGTCAAACAATTGATGCGCTTAGTAAAAATAAAGAAAAATAAAGAAAAAATGCTTAATCTAGACCACCACCTTACTTAATCATTGTCAATCTAATTCAATCCCCGGCAACGGCGCCAAAAACATGATGTGTGAAAAACGATCCAAAACAAAACTCACCGACAAGTGTACCGGGTCGCATCAAGTAATAATAACTCACATGAGTGAGGTCGATCCCACAGGGATTGAAGGATTGAGCAATTTTAGTTTAGTGGTTGATTTAGTCAAGCAAACAAGGATTGATTTGAGTGATTTGTAGCAGACAGAAGGTAAATTGCATGAATTATAAAGGGGGAGGGGTAATTGACTGAAAATTAAAGTGCAGGAAAATTAAAGAGGCTGAATCTTAAAGTGCAAGAAATATAAATTGCAGAAACTTAGATTGCAAGAAATGTAAATAACTAAATCTTAAAGTGCAAGAAATGTAAATTGCTTGAATCATAAAAGGAATTGGGAATTGGGATTGCAGAATTTAAACAAGCAGAAGTAAATTTCATTAAATAGAAGAGTAGAAGATGAATTAAATTGAAGTAGATCTCAAATAGTAAAGGTAGAATGCTTTGAAACGTAAAACAGAAAATGACTTGTGCTTAATTACAGCAAAATAAAAGATGGTTAAAGATCTCAGGAGTGGAAGAGACTAGAAAACAAGTCTAGATCTCAAATCCTTCCTTGATCCAACAAGAACAATTGTAAAAGAAATAAAGAAAAGTAAATTGCTGGAAGAATAGAAGATGAAGCAGTAAACGGAAAGTGAAATTCAATTATGCAGAGAAAGTAAACAAAAGATCTCAAGGTGAGATTGAAACAGAAGTTCTTCAATTCTCCACCCAAGATCCAAAGCAAGAAAAATAAAAAGTGCTCAAGCAAGAACAAGGAAGAAGAGAGATCAATTCTCCTTCCCAATTCTCTAAGATCTAAACTCAAAAGTAAAAGCTCCAAAATGAAAGTTCAGAAAATTTTAAAGTGAGTCTAGAGGTAAAAGTAAAAGAAAAAATATTCAAGGTAAAGGTCCTAACTAAATCAAACTAGCTTCTATTTATACACTTTCTATTCTTGGATTTTAGAATTTGGGTGGGCTTAAAAGATGGGTGAAGAATTGAATTAAATTGGATTTTTAAGTGAATTTCCAGCCCAAGTGTTGCTCCCAGGAGGATGCTCTGCTCTTGTGGAGAGCGGAGCATTGAAGCTTATGTTGGAGATCCTTGTTGCGTGCCAAGGCTTGGAGAGGCATCAGGATAATGCTCCGCTCTTGTGGAGAGCAGAGCAGTGTGTGTCTTGTGCGCTCCTTGCTTCCCTGGACCGTGTCATGATGCGTGCTTGTGTGCGCCAAGGAGTAGCGCTCTGCTCTCCTTGTGAGCAGAGCATTGGTGCTTCCAAGGGGAGGTCCCTGGTTCGATTCTTGCTGGGGGCATTGCTTGGCTTTTTTTTTTCTTGGCACCAAAGTGGCTTTCTTGGCACCTGATTCACGCACAAGGCTTGGCTTCCTAGAGACCCTTGGTTCGAAACTTGGTGGAGGAAGTTACTGCATTTTTTCCTTGGTTTCCTTGGCACCAAAGTAGCGCCTAGGCCTTTACTTCCTTGGAAGTCTTGTGTTCGAACCTTGGAAGTTGAAAACAAGCCAATTTTGGCTTGTTTTCCTTGCATTTGAGCGCTGCCCCCCCTTCCTTCTTGTGATTGGGTTCGAAACCCATGGGGGGCATTTGGAGACATTTTCCTTCAATTTTCCTTCAAGAGAAGCCCGAAAATGCTCTCAAGGAGAGCAGAGCAATGTTCTTCCTCCCTTGTTTCTTGTTTCCCAAATTGTGCTCCGCTCTCAAGGGGAGCAGAGCATTGAGCCTTGTTTTCTTGGTCCATTGTTGTGCTTCCTTAAAAGAGTGCTCCGCTCCTGAAGAGAGCACTATGCTTCCTCCTTCCATGCGCCATGCTTCATTGTTTCCTTTGCCACACTCTTTTATTCTTTGGGCCACGCTTCTTAGGCCACGATTTCTTGTTTTCTTCTTTTCTTCACCTACAAATAATCAAAGCAACCAATCAAAGTATCACCAAATTCACAAGGTTTATAAATCATTAAAAATCAACTGAATTTAGCTTTAAACTTTATTATTTAGCATCAATTAAATGGTGGTTGTTTGATTCAAAGAAACCATGCATTTCCACTCTAAATTACTTACTTATAATGCAAGAAAGTGCATAAAAACTAGTGAAACAAGTGAAATTAGCTTGAAAAATAGGCATATGATGACTTGTCATCAACAAGCGCTTCTTTACCATCATTAGCTTGACGGTCAGCTCCTTTAAGGAGGAGGATCATAGGGGCTCAGCTCTTCACCCCTTACTTTGAACTTCTTTCCTGTGTCTCCATAACGTAGCTCAATATGCTCCAGAGAGAGGATTCTGATTACTGTAGAAACCCCTGCTGGATTGCTGGTCAACACCACCTTCATTCTTGGGGAGAAACCTTCAGTGGGGATCTTTTTGTTTCTCCATCCTCTAGGTTCTTTCTTCTTTTTGGGAACCTCCTCCTTGGTTGATGATGCATTCCCAACACCAAACTTAGGTTTGATGTCAGGAGAAATTTTATTGATTGTTGCCAAGGAAGGTTTGAGCTGCAGATTCTGCTGTGTATCATCAGGGGTGTTTTTGAAGGGTTGGATCAATAAGCTCAGTCTGCATGCATCTCTCTTCTTCACCTGCTGAATGTACATCTTTAAAAACATGAAAGACCAGTTGCTCATTATGCACTCTGAGCACTAATTCACCCACTTCTACATCAATCAGATCTCTTCCAGTGGCTAGGAATGGTCTTCCTAGAATTATAGAGGCATTCTCATCCTCCCCCGTGTCAAGAATCACAAAGTCTGCTGGGAAGAAGAACTTACCTACTTTGACCAAGATATTCTCCACTAATCGGTATGCAGGCTTCATAGATTTGTCTGCCATCTGTAATGCTATCTTTGTGGGTTATTCCTCTTGGATTTCAAGCTTCTTCATCACAGATAAGGGCATTAGATTTATGCTTGCCCCCAGATCACATAAGGCTTTCTCAAAGGTTGTGCTCCCAATGGTGCATGGAATTTGAAAGCTCCCTGGATCTGACATCATTCTTGGCAAGTTATTCTAAATTACAGCACTACATTCTTTAGTCAGGACTACTGTCTCATCTCCCTTTAAACGCTTCTTCTTTGACAACAGCTCCTTTATGAACTTGACATAGATAGGCATTTGTTCCGAAACCTCAGCAAAAGGAATATTTATTTGCAACTTTCTAAAGACTTCCAAGAACTTTGAAAACTGCTTATCCTTGGTCTCTGATGAGCGGATAATTTATACACTTTTTGGCTTTGTTTTTAGTATGCTTTTAGTATGTTTTAGTTAGTTTTTATTATATTTTTATTAGTTTTTATTTAAAATTCACTTTTCTGGACTTTACTATGAGTTTGTGTGTTTTTCTGTGATTTCAGGTATTTTCTGGCTGAAATTGAGGGACCTGAGCAAAAATCTGATTCAGAGGCTGAAAAGGGCTGCAGATGCTGTTGGATTCTGACCTCCCTGCACTCGAAGTGGACATCCAGGGCTTTCCAGCAATATATAATAGTCTATACTTTGCCCGAGATTTGATGGCCCAAACAGGCATTCCAAGTCAGCTTCAGAATTTTCAGCGTTAAACGCCGGAACTGGCACAAAAGTGGGAGTTAAACGCCCAAACTGGCACAAAAGCTGGCGTTTAACTCTAAGAAAGGTCTCTACACATGGAAGCTTCAATGCTCAGCCTAAGCACACACCAAGTGGGCCCGGAAGTGGATTTTTACGTCATTTACTCATTTCTGTAAACCCTAGGCTACTAGTTCTCTATAAATAGGACCTTTTGCTATTGTATTTGAGAATCTTTCAATCTTCAGATCATCTTTTGATCATGTTTTTATGATTGAACCCTCTTTGGGAGGCTGGCCATTCGGCCATGCCTAGACCTTGTTCTTGTGTATTTTCAACGGTAGAGTTTCTACACACCATAGATTAAGGTGTGGAGCTCTGCTGTACCTCGAGTATTAATGCAATTACTATTGTTCTTCTATTCAATTCAGCTTATTCTTGTTCTAAGATATCACTTGTTCCTCAACTTGATGAATGTGATGATCCGTGACACTCATCATCATTCTCACCTATGGACGTGTGCCTGACAACCACATCCGTTCTACCTTACATTGGGTGGATATCTCTTGGATTCCTTAATCAGAATCTTTGTGGTATAAGCTAGAATCCATTGGCGGCCATTCTTGAGAATCCGGAAGGTCTAAACCTTGTCTGTGGTATTCTAAGTAGGATTCAGGGATTGAATGACTGTGACGAGCTTCAAACTCGCGATTGTGGGGCATTAGTGACAGACGCAAAAGAATCACTGGATTCTATTCCGACATGATCGAGAACCGACAGATGAATAGCCGTGCTGTGACAGAGCGCGTTGAACATTTTCACTGAGAGGACGGGACTGTAGCCATTGACAACGGTGATGCCCAACATACAGCTTGCCATGGAAAGGAGTAAGAAGGATTGGATGAAGACAGTAGGAAAAAGCATCTCCATACGCTTATCTGAAATTCTCACCAATGAATTACATAAGTATCTCTATCTTTATTTTATGTTTTATTCATCTTTTAATTATCAATCCTCCATAACCATTTGAATCCGCCTGACTGAGATTTACAAGATGACCATAGCTTGCTTCATACCAACAATCTCCGTGGGATCGACCCTTACTCGTGTAAGGTTTATTACTTGGACGACCCAGTGCACTTGCTGGTTAGTTGTGCGAAGTTGTGATAAAGAGTTGAGATTGCAATTGAGCGTACGATGTTGATGGCGCCATTGATTATCACAATTTCGTGCACCAAGTTTTTGGCGCCGTTGCCGGGGATTGTTTGAGTTTGGACAACTGACGGTTCATCTTGTTGCTTAGATTAGGAAATTTTATTTTATGTTTTAGCTTTTTACTTTTCAAAAATTTTTCAAAAATACAAAAAAATATTTCTATTTTGATCTTCAGAGTTTTTAAGAATGGATTCTAGAGTTTCATGATGATTTGTTGAAGTATGGCTGGTTGTGAAGCCATGTCTAATCTTTTGGACCGAGGTTTCAACTTATCATCACAAGAGCTTGTTGATTTTTATCAATTTTGCTGTTGTGAGCAATGATCTGCTAAAGCTTGGCTGGCCATTGGCCATGTCTAGTGTTTTGGACCAGAGCTTTCACTAAAAGCTTGGCTGGCTGTGAAGCCATGTCTAATTCCTGGACCGGAGTCTTAGCCTAGCATTGCAATGATTCCTGGAATTCTCATTAAGAATTTTGAACCCTTGTTTTTCTTTTCCACTCAATTTTTGAAAAAGCACAAAAAATTTATAAAATCTTAAAATCAAAAATATTTTTATGTTTCTTGTTTGAGTCTAGTGTCTAATTTTAAGTTTGGTGTCAATTGCATGTCTTTATTCTTCTAATTTTCGAAAATTACATGCATTAAATTCTCTTGTCTTGAGTGTTTTGTTGTTTCTCATATGCATTCTCAATTTGTTAGTGTCAATAGTATACAAACTTCTAAGTTTGGTGTCTTGCATGCATTGTTTATTTGATCTTAGTTTCATTTTGATTATTCCTCATCATTAAAAATTCAAAAAAATTTTTAATTTGTGTCTTTTCAAGTCAATAATACAGAGAATTGAAGATTCAGAACATGCAGCAGAGGCATTACACTGGCGTTTAACGCCAGGATGATACAAGAGGGAAGATTTTGTTTTTAATTCAAATTTTTTTTCTTTTTTCAAGTTTTCATAATTTTTCAAAACCAAATCTTTTTCAAATCATATCTTTTCAATCATGTATTTTCAAAATCAATTTCTTTCCATTCTCAAAAATACTTGCCTACAATTAATGATTTGATTCAACATTTCAATTATGTTGCCTTTTCTGTTAAGAAAGGTTTAATGTTTGAATCATATCCTTTAAATTTCTTGTTAGCCAAGTCATTAATTTTAAAAATCAAATCTTTTTAAATTGATTCTCAATCATCTCTTTTCAATCATATCTTTTTAAAACCATATCTCTTTAATCATATCTTCTTAATCACATCTTTTTTCAAATAATTTTCAATCTTTTTTATTTCTAATTTTAAAATCTTTTTCAAAAATCACTTTATTTCTTTCCCAACTTTAATTTTCGAAAATCATTCTTCAATTTTTCAAAATTTCTTCAAAATCTTTTAATTTATTTTCGAAAATTCTTCCCCTCTTCTCACATCCTTCTATTTAAGGACTAACACTCCTCCACTATCAACAATTCGAACTCTATCTCTCTTGATAAGTTCGAATTCTTCTTCTTCTACCTCCTTCTTCTATTCTTCTTTTCCTCTGACATCTCAAGGAATCTCTATACTGTGACATAGAGGATTCCATATTTTCTTGTTCTCTTCTCTTTCATATGAGTAGGAGCAAAGACAAAAGCATTCTTGTTGAGGCTGACCCTGAACCTGAAAGGACCTTGAAGCGAAAGCTAAGAGAAGCTAAAGCACTAATCTCTGTAGAGGACCTAACAGAAATATTCAAACAAGAAGAAGACATGGCAGCCGAAAACAACAACAATGCCAACAATGCAAGGAAGGTGCTGGGTGACTTTACTGCACCTACTCCTGACTTCTGTGGGAGAAGCATCTCTATCCCTGCCATTAGAGCAAACAACTTTGAGCTTAAGCCTCAATTAGTTTCTCTAATGCAACAGAATTGCAAGTTCCATGGACTTCCATTGGAAGATCCTCATCAGTTTTTAACTGAATTCTTGCAAATCTGTGACACTGTCAAGACCAATGGGGTTGACCCTGAGGTCTACATACTTATGCTATTCCCTTTTGTTGTAAGAGATAGAGCTAGGATATGGTTGGACTCACAACCTAAAGAAAACCTGAACTCTTGGGAAAAGCTAGTCAATGCCTTCTTGGCAAAGTTCTTTCCACCTCAAAAATTGAGTAAGCTTAGAGTGGAAGTCCAAACCTTCAGACAGAAGGAAGGTGAATCCCTCTATGAAGCTTGGGAAAGATACAAACAATTGATCAGAAAGTATCCTTCTGACATGCTTTCTGAATGGAGCATCATAGGTATCATCTACGATGGTCTGTCTGAACTGTCCAAGATGTCATTGGACAGCTCTGCTGGAGGATCTCTTCATCTGAAGAAGACGCCGGCAGAAGCTCAAGAACTCATTGAAATGGTTGCAAATAACCAATTCATGTACACTTCTGAAAGGAATCCTGTGAACAATGGGACGAATCAGAAGAAAGGAGTTCTTGAGATTGATACTCTGAATGCCATATTGGCTCAGAACAAAATATTGACTCAGTAAGTCAATATAATTTCTCAAAGTCTATCTAGAATTCAAGCTGCACCAGGCAGTACTAAGGACGCTTCATCTGAAGAAGAAGTTTATGATCCTGAGAACCCATCAATGGAAGAGGTGAATTACATGGGAGAACCCTATGGAAACACCTATAATCCTTCATGGAGAAATCATCCAAATCTCTCATAGAAGAATCAACAGAGACCTCAACAAGATTTCAAGAACAATAATGATGGAAGAAACAGGTTTAGCAATGGCAAGCCTTTACCATCATCTTCTCAATAACAGACAGAGAATTCTAAGCAGAGCCACTTTGACTTAGCAACCATGGTCTCTGATCTAATCAAAACCACTCAAAGTTTCATGACTGAAACAAGGTCCTCCATTAGAAACTTGGAGGCACAAGTGGGTCAGCTGAGTAAGAAAGTTACTGAACTCCCTCCTAGTACTCTTCCAAGCAATACAGAAGAGAATCCAAAAGGAGAGTGTAAGGCCATCAACATGGCCAAATTTGGAGAGGAGGAAGAGGCAGTGATCACCACTGAGGAAGACCTCAATGGACGTCCACTGGCCTCCAATGAGTTCCCTAATGAGGAACCATGGAAATCTGAGGCTCACACTGAGACCATAGAGATTCCATTGGATTTACTTCTACCATTCATGAGCTCTGATGAGTATTCTTCCTCTGAAGAGGACAAAGATGTCACTGAAGAGCAAGTTGCTAAGTACCTTAGAGCAATCATGAAGCTAAATGACAAGTTATTTGGTAATGAGACTTGGGAGGACGAACCCCCTTTGCTCACCAAAGAACTGGATGACCTGACTAGGCAGAGATTACCTCAAAAGAGACAGGACCCTGGAAAGTTCTCAATACCTTGTACATTAGGCACCATGACCTTCGAGAAGGCTCTGTGTGACCTTGGGTCAAGCATAAACCTCATGCCTCTCTCTGTAATGGAGAAGCTAGGGACCTTTGAGGTACAAGCTGCAAGAATCTCACTAGAGATGGCAGACAATTCAAGAAAACAAGCTTATGGACTTGTAGAGGATGTTCTGGTAAAGATTGAAGACCATTACATCCCTGCTGATTTCATAGTCCTAGAGACTGAGAAGTGCATGGATGAATCCATCATCCTTGGCAGACCCTTCCTAGTCACAGCAAAGGCTGTGATTGATGTTGACAGAGGAGAATTGATCATTCAAGTGAATGAAGAATCCTTTGTGTTTAAGGCTCAAGGATATCCCTCCGTAACCATGGAGAAGAAGCATGAAGAGCTTCTCTCAAAACAGAGTCAAACAGAGCCCCCACAGTCAAACTCTAAGTTTGGTGTTGGGAGGCCACAACCAAATTCTAAGTTTGGTGTTGAACCCCCACATTCAAACTCTAAGTTTGGTGTTGGGAGGTTCCAACATTACTCTGAACATCTGTGAGGCTCCGTGAGGGCCCACTGTCAAGCTACTGACATTAAAGAAGCGCTTGTTGGGAGGCAACCCAATGTTATATTTATCTATTTTCCATTGTTATTTTATGTTTTCTATAGGTTGATGATCATGTGAAGTCACAAAAATAATTGAAAAAGCAAAAATAGAATGAAAAACAGAAAGAAAAATAGCACACCCTGGAGGAAAAGCTTGCTGGCGTTTAAACGCTAGTAAGGGTAGCAAATGGGTGTTTAACGCCCAGTCTGGCACCATTCTGGGCATTTAACGCCAGAAAGGGGCACCAGACTAGCGTTTAATGCCAGAAAGGGGCACCAGACTGGCGTTTAACGCCAGAAAAGGGCAGCAGCCCGGCGTTTAATGCCAGGATTGGCAGAAAGGGCGTTTTACACGACACTTGGTGCAGGGATGAGCTATCCTTGACACCTCAGGATCTGTGGACCCCACAGGATCCCCACCTACCTCATCACTCTCTCTCTTCTTCACCCATTCACCAATCACCTCAATACCTCTTCCCTAAAAAAAAAACCCCTTACCTATCAAATCCCACCATTCTCTTCACCACTCACATCCATCCTTCATAAAACCCCACCTACCCCACCATCCAAATTCAAACCACTTTCCCTCTCAAACCCACCCATAATGGCCGAACCCTACCCCTCTCTCCACCCCTATATAAACCCTACTTCACTCCTTCGTTTTCACACAACCTAAACACTACTTCTCCCTCTATCTCCTCTATTTCCTCTTCTTCTACTCTTTTCTTTCCTCTTTTGCTCGAGGATGAGCAAACCTTCTAAGTTTGGTGTGGTAAAAGTGTTGCTTTTTGTTTTTTCATAACCATTTATGGCACCTAAGGCCGGAAAAACCTCTAGAAAGAGGAAAGGGAAGGCAAAAGCTTCCACCTCCGAGTCATGGGAGATGGAAAGATTCATCTCAAGGGTGCATCAAGACCACTTCTATAAAGTTGTGGCCATGAAGAAGGTGATCCCCGAGGTCCCTTTCAAACTCAAAAAGAGTGAATATCTGGAGATCCGACATGAGATCCGAAGAAGAGGTTGGGAAGTTCTTACCAACCCCATTCAACAAGTCGGAATCTTAATGGTTCAAGAGTTCTATGCCAATGCATGGATCACCAAGAACCATGATCAAAGTGTGAACGCGGACCCAAAGAATTGGCTTACAATGGTTTGGGGGAAATGCTTAGATTTTAGTCCGAAAAATGTAACGTTGGCATTCAACTTGCCCATGATGCAAGGAGATGAACACCCCTACACTAGAAGGGTCAACTTTGATCAAAGGTTGGACCAAGTCCTCATAGACATTTGTGAAGAGGGCACTCAATAGAAGAGAGATTCAAGAGAGAAGCCGGTTCAACTGAGAAGGCATGACCTCAAGCCCGTGGCTAGGGGATGGTTGGAGTTTATCCAACGCTCAATCATTCCCACTAGCAACCGGTCCGAAGCTACTATAGACCGGGCTATCATGATTCATAGCATCATGATTGGAGAGGAAGTAGAAGTTCATGAGGTTATATCCCAAGAACTTTATAAGGTGGCGGACAAGTCCTCTACCTTGGCAAGGTTAGCCTTCCCTCATCTCATTTGTCACCTCTGTAATTCAGTTTGAATTAACATAGAGGGAGACATCCTCATTGATGAGGACAAGCCCATCACTAAGAAGAGGATGGAGCAAACAAGAGATCCCACTTATGGACATGAGGAAATTCCTCATCATGAAATCCCTGAGATGCCTCAAGGGATGCACTTTCCTCCACAAAACTATTGGGAGCAAATCAACACCTCCCTAGGAGAATTGAGTTCCAACATGGGACAACTAAGGGTGGAGCACCAAGAACATTCCATCCTCCTCCATGAAATTAGAGAAGATCAAAGAATCATGAGAGAGGAGCAACAAAGGAAAGGAAGAAACATTGAGGAGCTCAAGCACTCCATAAGATCTTCAAGAGGAAGAACAAGCTGCCATCACTAAGGTGGACCCGTTCTTTAATCTCCCTGTTCTTTATTTTTCTATTTTTCAAAAATTATGCTTTATGTTTTATTTATGTTTGTGTCTTATGATCATTAGTATCTTAGTGTCTATGCCTTAAAGTTATCAATTTCTTATGAATCCATCACCTTTCTTAAATGAAAAATATTCTTAATTGAAAAAGAGAAGAATTGCATGAATTTCGAATTTTATAATAGATTAATTATTTTGATGTGGTGGCAATACTTTTGATTTCTGAATGTATGCTTGAACAGTGCATATGTCTTTGGAATTTGTTGTTCATGAATGTTAAAATTGTTGGCTCTTGAAAGAATGATGAAAAAGGAGACATGTTACCGAGGATCTAAAAAAATTATAAAAATGATTCTTGAAGCAAGAAAAAGCAGTGAATTCAAAAAAAAAAAAGAGAGCAAGCAGAAAAAGCCAATAGCCCTTTAAACCAAAAGGCAAGGATAATAACAAGGATCCAAGGCTTTAAGCATCAGTGGATAGGAGGGCCTACAGGAATAACATCCTGGTCTAAGCGGCTAAACCAAGCTGTCCCTAACCATGTGCTTATGGCGTGAAGGTGTCAAGTGAAAACTTGAGACTAAGCGGTTAAAGTCGTGATCCAAAGCAAAAAGAGTGTGCTTAAGAACCCTGGACACCTCTAATTGGGGACTCTAGCAAAGCTGAGTCACAATCTGAAAAGGTTCACCCAATTATGTGTCTGTGGCATGGATGTATCCGGTGGTGATACTGGAAAACAGAGTGCTTTGGGCCACGGCCAATACTCATAAAGTAGCTGTGTTCAAGAATCATCATACTTAACTAGGAGAATCAATAACACTATCCGGATTCTGAGTTCCTATAGAAGCCAATCATTCTGAACTTCAAAGGATAAAGTGAGATGCCAAAACTGTTCAGAGGCAAAAAGCTAAAAGCCCCGCTCATCTAATTAATACTGATCTTCATAGATGTTTTTGGAATTCATTGTATATTCTCTTCTTTTTATCCTATTTGATTTTAAGTTGCTTAGGGACAAGCAACAATTTAAGTTTGGTGTTGTGATGAGCGGATAATTTATACGCTTTTTGGCATTGTTTTTAGTATGCTTTTAGTATGTTTTAGTTAGTTTTTATTATATTTTTATTAGTTTTTATTTAAAATTCACTTTTCTGGACTTTACTATGAGTTTGTGTGTTTTTCTATCATTTCAGGTATTTTCTGGTTGAAATTGAGGGACCTGAGCAAAAATCTGATTTAGAGGCTGAAAAGGGCTGCAGATGCTATTGAATTCTGACCTCCCTGTTGGATTTTCTGGCGCGCTCTCAATTGCGTTGGAAAGTAGACATCCAGGGTTTTCCAGCAATATATAATAGTCCATATTTTGCCCGAGATTTGATGGCCCAAACAGGCGTTCCAAGTCAGCTTCAGAATTCCCAGTGTTAAACGCCGGAACTGGCACAAAAGTGGGAGTTAAACGCCCAAACTGGCACAAAAGCTGGCGTTTAACTCCAAGAAAAGTCTCTACACATGGAAGCTTTAATGCTCAGCCCAAGCACACACCAAGTGGGCCCGGAAGTGGATTTTTACGTCATTTACTCATTTCTATAAACCTTAGGCTACTAGTTCTCTATAAATAGGACCTTTTGCTATTGTATTTGAGAATCTTTCAATCTTCGGATCATCTTTTTATCATGTTTTTATGATTGAACCCTCTTTGGGAGGCTGGCCATTCGGCCATGCCTAGACCTTGTTCTTGTGTATTTTCAACGGTAGAGTTTCTACACACCATAGATTAAGGTGTGGAGCTCTGCTGTACCTCGAGTATTAATGCAATTACTATTGTTCTTCTATTCAATTCAGCTTATTCTTGTTCTAAGATATCACTTGTTCCTCAACTTGATGAATGTGATGATCCGTGACACTCATCATCATTCTCACCTATGGACGTGTGCCTGACAACCACATCCGTTCTACCTTACATTGGGTGGATATCTCTTGGATTCCTTAATCAGAATCTTTGTGGTATAAGCTAGAATCCATTGGCGGCCATTCTTGAGAATCCGGAAGGTCTAAACCTTGTCTGTGGTATTCTAAGTAGGATTCAGGGATTGAATGACTGTGACGAGCTTCAAACTCGCGATTGTGGGGCATTAGTGACAGACGCAAAAGAATCACTGGATTCTATTCCGACATGATCGAGAACCGACAGATGAATAGCCGTGCTGTGACAGAGCGCATTGAACATTTTCACTGAGAGGACGGGACTGTAGCCATTGACAACGGTGATGCCCAACATACAGCTTGCCATGGAAAGGAGTAAGAAGGATTGGATGAAGACAGTAGGAAAAAGCATCTCCATACGCTTATCTGAAATTCTCACCAATGAATTACATAAGTATCTCTATCTTTATTTTATGTTTTATTCATCTTTTAATTATCAATCCTCCATAACCATTTGAATCCGCCTGACTGAGATTTACAAGATGACCATAGCTTGCTTCATACCAACAATCTCCGTGGGATCGACCCTTACTCGCGTAAGGTTTATTACTTGGACGACCCAGTGCACTTGCTGGTTAGTTGTGCGAAGTTGTGATAAAGAGTTGAGATTGCAATTGAGCGTACGATGTTGATGGCGCCATTGATTATCACAATTTCATGCACCAGTCTCCTTTTGAAGTTTCTGAGGATATGGCATCTTAGGCTTGTACTCAGGAGTCTTTGGCAATGTAGGATGAGTGTCAAGAGAGTCCGGGAATGGGTTGTCTGCACGCTTTGGAGGGGCGTGCTCTACTTCTTCCTTCTTCTCCTTTGGAGCTTCTTTTTCAACTAACTCTTCATTGAGTTTGGTCTCATAGCCAGCTACTTTACCACTTCTTAGTTGAATAACCTTGCAATCTTTTTCAACTGGCTTTTCAGCAACTTGTGCTTCCATACTTGCCACTTTTGTGGCTAATTGACCCATCTGAATCTCTAAGTTCTTGGTTGATGCTCTGGTTTCCTGTCTAAAACTTATCAACATTGCTTCCAAATCATTATTCTGTTAGGGCTGAGAAGTTACTTACCGAGATGACTGAAACTGGTGGTTATTAAAATTATTTTGTTGAAAACCACCCTGAGAATTATGATTAAAATTTTGTGGCCTCTAAGGTTGCTCTCTCCACCCAAAATTTGGGTGATTTCTCCACCCCTGATTATAGGTCTTAGAATAGGGATCATTGTTGGGATTTCTAAGAGCACTCCCCATTTAATTGACATGTTCAGAAGAAAATTGAGAATAATCATAGTTATCGTTTTGCACAAAATTACCCGTCATGTCATAAGAGGCTTCTTGAGGTGGATTTTGGGTGTTGATAGATGTGACTTGCATGCCACTCATCTGTTGAGTAAGTCGACTTATTTGCTGAGACATAAGCTTGTTCTGAGCAAGAAGAGCATTAAGAGTTTCTACTTCCAACACGCCTCTCTTCTGAGAGGTCTCAGAGTTCACAGGATTCCTGTTAGATGAGTACAAGTATTGGTTGCTAGCAACTAATTCAATAAGCTCAATAGTCTCTTTTGGTGTCTTCTTCTTGTGCAATGAACCTCCTGCAGAATTATCTAAGCACATCTTGGACATTTCACCCAAACCTTCATAAAAGATGTCTAGTTGTATCCATTTCGAGAACATGTCTAGAGGGCATTGCCTAGTCAGTAGCTTGTATCTCTCCCAAGCTTTATACAGAGTTTCACCATCCTTCTGTTTGAAGGTCTGAACTTCCACTCTAAGCTTAGTGAGCTTCTTTGGTGGGAAAAATTTAGTAAAAAACTCAGTAACAACCTTGTCCCAAGTATCCAAACTCTCCTTGGGTCGGGAATCTAGCCATAGCTTTGCTCCATCCCTCAGGGCAAACGAGAAGAGCATGAGTTTGTATACCTTTAGGTTCACTCTATTTGTCTTTACAGTGTCACAAATCTACAGATAACTAGAGATAAACTGATTTGGGTCTTCGTGGAAAAGACCATGATACTGCCAGTTTTGTTGCACCAGGGTGACTAGTTGTGGCTTCAACTCAAAGTTGTTCGCATCTATAGGAAGCACCACAATGCTTTTTCCATAAAGATCTGTAGTAGGAGCAGAATAAGAGCCAAGAACTCTCCTTTGTTGCTCATCCCCATTTGGATTTGCCACATTGGCATTATTAGCATTATTAGGATCCATAATGGGTTCTGCAGCCTTGTAAAGTCTTGCCTGTTGTAAACGTCACCTGAAAATCCTTTCAGGTTCAGGATCAAAGTCTAAGAGATGTTCTTTGTCTTTGTTCCTGTGCATAAACAAACAGAAAACAAGATGGGAATCTCTACGTTAGAGTGTAAATAATTCCCAGTGAGGTAACTTGTGTAAAGAAAAAAAATATTTATTTAAATTTTTTTATTTTTATTTTTTTTGAAAATATATAAAAAAAATTGGATTTTAATAAAATTAAAAATAAAACGCCTAATATAAGCAATCAAACAACTAATAGTTGTTAATCACTGTCAATCCCCGGAAACCAGCGCCAAAAACTTAGTGCAGTGTTTTTACAACCACAGACTAACCGGCAAGTGCACCGGGTCGTACCAAGTAATACCTTAAATGATTTGCTTAGTTAGGCAAGCAGAAAAGGGTTTTGAGATATTCAAAAGGTTTAAATAAGTTGATAGCTAAGAAGGTAGGCACGGAAGTAAATAAGTTGAAGGATAAAATATTAGAGAAAATAGTTAAGGTTTTAGAGTTATCTATTTTTCTGGATTAACTTTTCTTACTAACTATTTTAATCATGTGGGATTTAATTTCTGGCAAACTATATGTGACTACACCCTAATTTCTTAGACCTTCCTAGTCTCCTCTAAAATTTATTAACTGCCAATTCCTTGGTCAATTAATTCCAATTAGAGGGTGAAGTTCAACTTCCAGTTTATATGCCACAAAAATTCTAATTACCCAAAAATAAGAGGGTTATATGTCACGTATCCTGTTAAATCCAAATAATTAAAATTTAGGAGAAATTATTTTCAAGCTGTTGTTCAAGTAAAGAGCTTTTCCATGTTTTACAAGAACTCAAATAGAAAGATGGTCATACTTTCGTTCCACCCAAATTCATATGATGAAGAGCGAAATCAATTCTTAAATTATAAATCCATACATAAATTAAAATAGAAAAAGCAATAAAATCAATCCATACAATAGACAGAGCTCCTAACCTTAATAGTGGAGGTTTAATTGCTCATGGTTCAGAGACAAAAATAAGGATTCTGATAAAATATATTTTGGTAGTCTCCATTTCAATGAAAACTTCAATGTTGCATATCCTTTTATATCTAATCCTAATAGATTTTGAAATCTAATTATCTAAAATTTAAAAATAATATATTTTCCTAAAGATAAGATTTGAATTTAATTCAAAATAATCAGTAGGTCTTTAGTTGATGGGTGGGGACCACATGTTATGTCCATTCTATAGCTTCTAATATGTGTTTTCTGGGCTGAAAACTAGGTAAAAATAGCCCAGAAATTGCCCCCAGCATTTTTCTGCGTTTTTTGCACATGGCACATGTCACGCGTACACGTTGCTGGTCTTCTTTGCAAGTCACGAGGATGCGTCGGTCACGCGCACGCGTCGCTGTGAAATTCTTCAAATCACGCGTCCGCATTAGTCACACGCACGAGTTGCCGTGGAAAGCTCCAAATCACGCGTATGCATCAGTCACACGTACGTGTACCTGTCAGTCACGCGTATGCGTACGCGTTAGTCACGCATACGCGTCGCTCCTCGCTGCCATCTCCTTTGATTCTTGTACTGCAGAAACTCCACCAAATCCAGCCGAATGCTACCTAAAATAAAGAAAATTGCAAAAGACTCAAAGTAACATCCATATTGGCTAAAAGATAATTAATTATTTATTAAACTCAATAAATTAGATGCAAATTCACTAGGAAAAGATAGAAAAGATGCTCACGCATCACACGCCAGCTGGGAGATCACGTTTTTTGAGTTTCTTTTCCCTCTAAATTGTAATTTTCCTTTTCCACTTTTGTATTTCTTTCATTTTGAGAGTTAGGAATAGTATAAATAACCCCAAGAAGTACTGAAAAGGGGTTTAAGCAGTTAGAAGAGCTTTTAGTTTTACTTTTCACTCCATCTCGAGTAATTTTCTCTAAGCTATGAGTAGCTAAATTTCTTCTCATTGAGAGAGGGAGCTCTATTGTGCTTGATGGATGATAGTAAATCTTCTTCTTTTCATCTTCTCTTTGATTTGCTAGAAGGAATTTCGTTCTTCATGCTTAGTGTTCAATCATCTTGGGAAAAAGGTTGAATGCAAAATGGGTTTCATGGGAACCTTGGAAAAGGAAACATGAAACCGTGCTAGAAATCCCTTCTCACACTTGAGTAGAATCTGGGTTTTGGTGTTTGGATATGGTAACATACAATCCTCCCTCTACCTGGACCTTTGATGATGTGTGGTATAATCAAGGACCAAGCATATCTCTCTTCATGAGCAATTAGACCAAGGAATTGGCTATTGATCAAGATCTGAGAGATTGAGTCACCATGGGATATAAGCTGGATTTAATCCAAAGAGACAACATCTCCTGATCTCAATGAATTCCCCCTATTCTCATCTATCACTTTCTTTATAGCTTTCTTTTACATTCTGCAAATCCCTAATCCCTGTTTATAATTCAGTCATTTATGTTTCTTGATACGTAAAAATTTAGATTTCACGTACAACCGGCAAGTATACCGGATCGTATCAAGTAATAAGACTCACTAGGAGTGAGGTCGATCCCACGAGGATTGGTAGATTAAGCAACTTTAGTTAAAAGGTAAATTTAGTCAAGCGAACATAATTTTGATTTTATGAGCAATGTGACTTTTGAATATAACTGCAAGAATTTAAATGGCAAGGAGTTTAAGAACAGGAATATAGAAATAAAATGAAAGTAAATAACTGAAACTTAAATTGCAAGAAACTTAAATGACATCAAAGATAAATGGCAAGGAATTAAAGGGTGCAGAAATTTAAAGAACATAAGAGTAAATATCAAGAATTAAAGGAACAAAATGTAGATGACAAGAATAATAAATTGACAGAATGTAAAAGGGAATTGGGTTATGGGTAATCAAACAACTAGAAGCAAAAGAAATAAGAAGTAATGATAGAGAGGATCATTAGGGATCAGAGATGCAAGTTTTCATGAATTGATGTTAGTCAAATCCTTCTCAATCATGGGTGTAGATCCATGGCAAGTGGGTAATTGAATCCCAATCTCTTGGTGATTCAATTTCTCTCAACATGACCAATTGCCACTCTCGTGATCTAAGTGTTCATGAGAAGAGATGAAGCTTAATTCTATTCCAGCCACACAACTCCCATAATCTCAACCAAGGAAAGTTACATCTCACATACTAACCAAGGTGTATTGATCAAGGAAATCATGAAAGGATGAACTCTAAACTGAATTATGTGGCTCATTCATCAAATTTACCACACAATTCACATAGATTAACCCCTCTCTTGATGGTGGTTGAATCTTTGAAGATCAAGAGTTTCCTCTTTGGATTAACCACTAGAATTGAGGAGGAAAAGAGGAGTTCATCAATGCATTCAACAAGCAGAGCTCTTCCCCCTAATGAATGGGGTTTAGTGAATCATAGCTCCAATTTCAACCATAATTGCTATCAACAAAAATTAAACTAAGTGTAAAGAAAGAAGAAGAATAATGAAATGCTTAAAACTTAAAACTCAAGAAGAAAAGTTCCAAAAGAAAAACTAAAATTAGCTCTCCGGGTATACTCCCGGAAGTACTAGAGAACTCTCAAGTAAAAGTGCTAAAAGTATATAAAAGTTCTAAGTGTCAAAAAGTCCCCCTAAAGTACAAACTCAATCTCTATTTATATTAGTCCTAAAACTCCTTCAAAGATCTTCAATTGGGCTAGCTATGTGGGCTTTCTCTTTGTTGAATTTCTGGTTCAATTGAAGAAGTTGCTGGCCTTTGTGAGGAATAGAGGAAGCGGAGCAAGTTGGCAACAATTCTGGCCCATTGAGGGGCGTTATTGGCAATAACTCTAGGCTTAATGCACGTTGGCAACGTGCAAGTGTCTTTCCTGGAAGTGAGCTTTGAGACTTGGGCGTTGTTGGCCCAAGTTGTTGCTAACAACTTGCTCTTCTTCTTATTGACTCTTCTCTCATGCCTAATGTTGCCCAGAATTTGAGTGTTAATCCTCTGCTTCAATATGGACTATTATACATCATTGGAAAGCTCTTGATGTCTTCTTTCCAATGCCACTGGAATCACCTCATTTGGACTTTCCTAGCTCAAGTTATGCTTCCTCAAAGAAGGTAAGGTCAAGCTGCCAAGTTGTTGCCAAAAACGCACTCATTCTCCCACGTTGGCAACGTGCCCGTGCCTAGCCTCCCAAGGCAGAGATGTGAGGCTGGCGTTGTTGCCAAACACGCCTCCTTGCTAGCACGTTGGCAACGTGCCCGTGCCCCCTCCAGGGCTCATCTCTAGCCTCCATTTTTGCTTGTCACGTTGCCCTCAAACACGCCTTTGAAAGCTGGCGTTGGCAACGTGCTACCTCCATTCTTCACCATCCAAAGCTTCCTGGCGTTGTTACCAAACACGCCAATGCTTTCTTGAGTTGGCAACGTGCTCGATGCTCTTTCCTAGCTCCAAATATTGCTTCCCACGTTGCCATTGAACACGCCTATAGAAGCTGGCGTTGGCAACGTGATTGGCAGCTCTTCCTGGCGTTGGCAACGTGGTTGGCACTGAGACTTGGCGTTGGCAACGTGGTTGGCACTAAGACTTGGCGTTGGCAACTTGGTTGGTACCAGGACTTGGTGCCTAGCCAAGCAAGCATTCCTGGCGTTGCCTTAGAACACGCCCATGGTTCCTAGCTCAACAACGTGCTCGAGCTCCCCTTTGGTGCCAAAGTTACTTGCTACGTTGCCAAGGAACACGCCTTCATAACTTGGCGTTGGCAACGTGCATCTCCTTTTCCTGGGCCAAGCCTTGCTTGTGTGCGTTGCTTGCCTGCGTTGTCCTCAAACACGCCCCTCGTCTGTAGGCCAGCAACGTGCTCGAGGCTCTAAACTAGCTCCCCAAGAATGCTTGGCGTTGCTTTGAATAACGCCTATGGTTTTTGGCGTTGGCAACGCCAGCTTCTCCTCCTCTTGGGCCAAGTTTGCTTGTGTGCGTTGCCTTGAATAACACTTCTTCATTCCCACGTTGGCAACGCCTCGAGCTCTCCTTGGCTCAGCTCTTCTAGCCTTGCGTTGCCTTCAACAACGCCCTCCTTTCTCCAAGTTGGCAACGCCAACTTGTGCTTCTCCAGGGCTGCCTGGCGTTGCCTTCAACAACGCCCTCCATTCTCCAAGTTGGCAACGCCAACTTTTGCTTCTCCAGGGCTGCCTGGCGTTGCCTTCAACAACGCCCTCCATTATCCAAGTTGGCAACGCCAACTTTTACTCTCCAAGGCTGCCTGGCGTTGCCTTCAACAACGCACCCTTTTCCCTAGTTGGCAACGCCAACAACTTTTCTTCTTCTTGCCCAGCTTGCATCATTCTTGCTTCCATGCTTCCTTGTTTCATCACCTATCATCAACAAAGGAAATAGCTTCAAAGTCTTACCAATTCATGCAATAAATTTCATGATATTCATTCATACTCATTCATGTATGTATTCTTTAAATCATTTGCATGAATTTGGCTAGAATCAACATGTTCCTTGGTATTCTCATGCATGAAGATAAAACTCATAAAAGGACTTGTTTATTTAGAGAAAATGAGTGAAATTAAGCTAAAACCAACTAAACTAACTAGCTAATATAACAAATATGCAATTGCATCACAACACCAAACTTAAAGTGTTGCTTGTCCTCAAGCAAAATATAAAAAAAACTTTGTCACAAGAATCCAAGATGTGAGACTTGAATGTTCTACCAGAGAGTAATTTTTCATTGAACATGTCATCCTCATTTGTGTGGTCCTTGATTCATTGTAAATGAACATGGCTATTCAATTTTTCAATTAAAATGCTTGCTTTAATACTAAATTGGTTAACTTCACTAGACTTCTTTTTCTATACCGTAGCACCTGATCCTTGAACCATTCTTTTTTTCTGCTTCTTTTTTTTTTCTCCTTTTTTTTTTTTCAATTGAGCTCGAAATCTTGTCTTAAGGCGGCTCTTTAGCATAAGCTTTCAATCAACAATCCCAAACCAGTTGGTTCAAGTTGTTAAGTGTTGAGACACTCTTAATGATTTACTAACTCAAGCCTCTCTCCTTAACACATTCAATCACAGGCATATAACATTGAAATTTTTGTTTGAATAGTGGTGTCCAGCACCTCTTTGGGTTGCTAAATGTTCTGTTATAGAGCTACTCTTGATTGTGAGTTTTCAATCGATAATCCCGAGTTAGTTAACTCAAGTTATCGGGTGATGAAGCACCCCTCGGATTTACTAGCCCAAGTATGTCTCCTAACATCAATCATCACAGACACATATCCAAACTTTGTCATTGATGCCTAGCCTTTCATTCTTTGTCTTCTGTTTTCTTTATTGTCAAGGTTATTTGTGCTATTACTGATAAAGTCTTTGTGACCCTTAACCGAACTAGTCTTGTATAAGCAAGCATTCTTTTGAACTTATTGAGCCTTGATTCTTTCACAATAAATGTATATATACTAGCACTTTTCTCATGGGACAACATGATTCTTTTTAAACTAGAATTCTCTCTGTTCTTGCTCAAACTACATCTTTTATTCCATTGACAAGTAAAAGTACTTAAGACAAGCAACCATTCCAAACCTGTGAGTGATGATGCATGGAATGGGCAACATAAAAGAAAATGCTTCAAACAGAAAATGCATCCTAGAAGGTATACCATATTTCAGACATACATCTTCTTTATTTACTAAAGCATAAAGAAAAACAAAGGAACTTCACCACCTTTAGTCTTCATGTCCCTTTTTCTTTGCTTGATTCTCCTTGCTTTCCTTTGCCCTTTGGATCTTCTTTCTTTTTCTTCCTCAACTCTCCTTGTTGTTTTGTTGTTGAATCCCCCTTTGGATCTTCTTTCTTTTTCCTTCTCAGCTCTCCTTGTTGCTTTGTTGTTGAATCCCCCTCTTCTCTTTGCCATACTCCTGCGCTTATCATTGTCTCCTTTAGCCTCTGTTGATTAAATCTCACCCGTGCAAGTTCCTGCTCTTCAAATATCTTGCGAGCTTCATTAAAGGTTTTAATTTGTGGGTTGAGTAATGGGGGTGCTCCACAGAGGTAACTGAGCTTTTCTTGGGTGCATATATCATAGTCAAGTCTGTCCTTATGCCTGGCTTCCCTGAACATTCTGCTTTCATTGAACTCTTTGTGAAATGTATCATGTCTAGCATCCAACCTATGGAGAAGCTCCCTTTGCTGAGCTTGTTCTTTCCTTAGTTGAGCTTGTTCTTGTATTACTTTCTCCATGGCTTTTTCATGTTCCACAGTTGAGTTGTTGATGGCTTCCTGCATCTTGGCATATTGTTCTTGTTGTAGTTCCATCATGTGTGCTTGGTATTCATTTTGTTGGTCCATCCATTGAACTTGAATCCCTCTTTGTTGATCCATCAACTGCCAAAGGTCCCTTTGTTGCTGAGCTTGTTCCTCTTGGCTTCTTTGAATTTGTGAATATTGCCCAGAAATTCCTTCCAAAGCGGCTTGGAGTTGATTCATGTTTAAGGTATGAGGTTCTTCCATTTCTTGAGGCTCCTCCTCTTGTCTTGCTTCTTTCCTTTTCTTCCTTCTTGCTAAAGGTTGCCTTTCCAATTGGGTTGTGGTGATAAATTCCAACCTTTCTCGGGTAAGAGGTTTTCCAATAGAGACCACATCAGTTTCTTCAAATTCTTCCAGAGGCACTCCAGCTTCTTCACATAGGCGTAGAATAGTACTAGGATATCCTAGCCAGCTGTCCTGTTTGACCTTTTGAGCTATGTCAATGATATTCTTGGCTATAATGTCTCCAACATTGATTTCCCCTCCTTTCATTATACAATGGATCATTATTGCTCTATTCACCGTTACCTCAGAATTATTTGAAGTGGAGATCAATGATCTCCTCACTATGTCATGCCATCCTTTTGCTTGAGGTATGAGATCACCTCTCCGAAGTTTGAGTGGTTGTCCATGTGAATCCAACACCCAATCCGTGCCTATTCTGCATAAGTCACTCACCACATCCACATATCTTGGGTCATTTTCAACCCTTTCTTCATAGCTAGCTCGTTTGAACCGTTTTGGCTTGACCTTTAGCACCCTGTTGATGGTGTCCGGGCTAAAATCAACAGTCACACCTCTTACATAACTCATATATGGTTCTTCATCATCATACTCTCTTATCACATTAGTGTAGAACTCATGGATGAGAAGCATGCTTACTTTTTGAGGTTGGTTACAGAGAAGCTCCCATCCCCTTTTTCTGATTATTTTTTGTATTTCAGGGTATTCATCTTTTCTTAGCTTGAAGGGTAACTCCGGAACAACATCTTTGCTTGACATCCAACTAAAGATACGCTCATTGTGTTTGGATTTGAACCTTCTTTGATCAAAGGTGTCTTGTCCTTCATCTTCTCTCCTATCCCTTGATGATGAAGCCATTGAAATTCACTTGCAAGGGTTGAATCTCCCACACCAAACTTAGATCAATGCGTGTCCTCAAGCATGAAGAAAATAGTTGTGAATGGGAGAGGTATATGATGAGCAAGGTGACTTAGAGAAGATAGAAAATGATGGTGAAGGGGGGTGGAGTGTTTCGGTTATGTGGAGAGATGTAATGCTTCAAGAGTTTTGTTGGGTAAAGATTAGGCCTAAGGTGAGAATATGGGAAACATGGAATGAGTTGGAGGTGGGGTGTGACTTCGGGTGATGAAATGGGGTTATGGGGGGAGAAGGATGAGTGAGGGAAAGTGAGGTTTGATGAATATGGTTGAAGTATTTAAAGTGAACTTTGGTGGGGATGCATGATTCTAGTGAGTTCCGTGGAGATATGCATGGTTCTAAGGGTTCGGTCATAGCATGGGGAGCATGCTTCCTTGTGCCCAATGCATGTTGAGTTGTTTTTCCCCATGCACAAAGTTCAAGACTCATGTGACTTCCCTTCCTTGTGTATCCGTGACCTCCCTTCCAAGATTCCCCATCACTTCTTTCTTTCTTTCCTGCAACAAAATTCCAAAAGCTTGAGATTCTTAAAGTGACATTACTAGCTAACAACTTATGATGATATTCCTATGCAAAATTGACTAAGCAAAAATTAAAATTTATGAATTGATTCCCTAATCTATTTTTTTCTAGCATTATTAATGTAAGTAAAGACACCAAACTTAGTTTGTGACTAAGTGTTCTATGGAATTAATTCCAAAGATAGCCACATCAAACTTAGTATTTTACCTATATTATGTGCTATTTCAACGTTTTTTTTATATATATAACTAAAATAGATGATTGTACTTTCATAGTCTAGCATTTTCGTGTATGTATGGACACCAAACTTAGTTTGTGGCTAAGTGTTGTAGAACACACTTTTGCCATTACTTCAAGATTGGCCACACCAAACTTGGTGCCTTGCATACACTATGTACTAGTCTACTTAATCATTATTGATTACTAAAGTATGAAAATAAAAGACTCCCTGTGCATGGGTTGCCTCCCATGAAGCGCTTGTTTATTGTCCTTAGCTTGACAATGCAACTTCCTTGCTTATGTTAGCATTTGCACACTTTCTTCCTTGCTCCAGGGGCCACCAAAATAGTGCTTCACCCTATGTCCATTAGCTGTGAAGGTTTGTTGGTGCGCGAAATTGTGAACTATACTTTTTCACAACTCTCATAATCCCTGGTAATGGCTCCAAAAACTTGGTGCGCATAATACCATGGCATTACACAACTTCGTACAACTAACCAGCAAGTGCACTGGGTCGTCCAAGTAATAAACCTTACGTGAGTAAGGGTCGATCCCACGGAGATTGTTAGTATTGAAGCAAGCTATAGTCATCTTGTAAATCTTAGTCAGGCAAACTCAGATATATATGGTGATGAACGAAAATAACATAAAAGATAAAGATAGTGATACTTATGTAATTCATTGGTAGGAACTTCAGATAAGCGCATGAAGATGCCTTCCCTTCCGTCTCTCTGCTTTCCTACTGTCTTCATCCAACCCTTCTTACTCCTTTCCATGGCAAGCTCGTATAGGGTCTCACTGTTGTCAGCAGCTACCTCCCATCCGCGCAGTGAAAGCTAATGCACACACTCTGTCACAGTGCTGCCAATCACCGGTTTGGTTCCCTCCCCTACCGGAATAGAATAACTCTTTTGCGTCTATCACTAACGCCCAGTAGGTTACAGGTTTGAAGCACGTCACAGTCATTCAATCATTGAATCCTACTCAGAATACCACAGACAAGGTTAGACCTTCCGGATTCTCTTGAATGCTGCCATCAGTTCTTGCCTATACCACGAAGACTCTGATCTCACGGAATGGTTGGCTCGTTTGTCAGGCGAGCACTCGGTTGTCAGGTGATCAACCATGCAGCGTGCAATCAGGAATCCAAGAGATATTCACTAAGCCTCAGATGCTTGTAGAACAAGAATGGTTGTCAGTCACCTTGTTCATGGGTGAGAATGGTGATGGGCGTCAATCATCACCTTCATCATGTTGAAGAACAAGTGATATCTTGGTAAAAGAACAAGCGGAATTTGAATGAAAGAACAATAGTAATTGCATTAATACTCGAGGTACAGCAGAGCTCCACACCTTAATCTATGGTGTGTAGAAACTCCACCGTTGAAAATACATAAGCATAAGGTCTAGGCATGGCCGAATGGCCAGCCTCCCAATGATCTAAGAACTAAAATGTCCAAAGATGATCTAGAGATCTAAAAGTGATCAAAAGATTTCTATACAATAGTAAAAGGTCCTACTTATAAGAAACTAGTAGCCTAAGGTGTACAGAAATGAGTAAATGACATAAAAATCCACTTCCGGGCCCACTTGGTGTGTGCTTGGGCTGAGCAATGAAGGAATTTCGTGTAGAGACCTTTTCTGGAGTTAAACGCCAGCTCTCATGCCAGTTTGGGCGTTTAACTCCAAATTTTATGCCAGTTCCGGCGTTTAACGCTGGAATTTCTGTAGGTGACTTTGAGCGCCGGTTTGGGCCATCAAATCTTGGGCAAAGTATGGACTATTATATATTGCTGGAAAGCCCAGGATGTCTACTTTCCAACGCCGTTGAGAGCGCGCCAATTGGGCTTCTGTAGCTCCAGAAAATCCGCTTCGAATGCAGGGAGGTCAGAATCCAACAGCATCTGCAGTCCTTTTTGGTCTCAGGATCAGATTTTTGCTCAGGTCCCTCAATTTCAGCCAGAAAATACCTGAAATCACAGAAAAACACACAAACTCATAGTAAAGTCCAGAAAAGTGAATTTTAATTAAAAACTAATAAAAATATACTAAAAACTAACTATATCATATCAAAAACATACTAAAAACAATGCCAAAAAGTATACAAATTATCTACTCATCACAACACCAAACTTAAATTGTTGCTTGTCCTCAAGCAACTGAAAATCAAATAAGATAAAAAGAAGAGAATATGCAATGAATTCCAAAAACATCTGTGAAGATCAGTATTAATCAGATGAGCGGGGCTTTTAACTTTTTGCCTCCGAACAGTTTTGGCATCTCACTCTATCCTTTGAAATCCAGAATGGTTGGCTTCTTTAGGAACTTAGAATCCAGATAGTGTTAATGATTCTCTTAGTAAAGTATGATGATTCTTGAACATAGCTATTTATTGAGTCTTGGCTGTGGCCCAAAGCACTCTGTCTTCCAGTATTACCACCGGATACATACATGCCACAGACACATAATTGGGTGAACCTTTTCAGATTGTGACTCAGCTTTGCTAAAGTCCCCAATTAGAGGTGTCCAGGGTTCTTAAGCACACTCTTATTGCCTTGGATCACAACTCTTATTCCTTTCTCTTTTTTTTTTCGTTTTTTTGTTTTTTTTTTCGGTTTTTTTTTTTTTTCGGAATGCTTTTTCTTGCTTCAAGAATCATTTTATTGATTTTTCAGATCCTCAGTAACATGTCTCCTGTTTCATCATTCTTTCAAGAGCCAACATTCATGAACCACAAATTCAAAAGACATATGTACTGTTTAAGCATACATTCAGAGAACAAAAATATTGCCACCACATCAAAATAATTAAACTATTATAAAATTCAGAATTCATGCAATTCTTTCCTTTTCAATTAGGCACGTTTTTTTTTTTGAAGAAAGGTGATGGATTCATAGGACATTCATAACTTTAAGGCATAGACACTAAGACACTAATGATCACAAGACACAAACATGGATAAACATAAGCATTAAAATTCGAAAAACAGAAGAATAATAACAAGGAAATCAAAGAACGGGTCCACCTTAGTGATGGCGGCTCTTTCTTGCTCTTGAAGATCCTATGGAGTGCTTGAGCTCCTCAATGTCTCTTCCTTGTCTTTGTTGCTCCTCCCTCATGATTCTTTGATCTTCTCTAATTTCATGAAGGATGATGGAGTGTTCTTGATGCTCCACCCTCAGTTGTCCCATGTTGGAACTTAGTTCTCCTAGGGAGGTGTTTAGTTGCTCCCAATAGTTTTGTGGAGGAAAATTCATCCCTTGAGGAATCTCAGGGATCTCATGATGAGTGAGATCTCTTGTGTACTCCATCCTTTTCTTGGTGATGGGCTTGTCCTCATCAATGGGAATGTCTCCCTCTATGTCAACTCCAACTGAATAACAGAGGTGACAAATGAGATGAGGAAAGGCTAACCTTGCCAAGGTGGAGGTCTTGTCCGCCACCTTATAGAGTTCTTGGGCTATAACCTCATGAACTTCCACTTCTTCTCCAATCATGATGCTATGAATCATGATGGCCCGGTCTATGGTAACTTCGGACCGGTTGCTAGTGGGAATGATTGAGCGTTGTATGAACTCTAACCATCCTCTAGCCACGGGCTTGAGGTCATGCCTTTTCAATTGAACCGGCTTTCCTCTTGAATCTTGCTTCCATTGTGCGCCCTCTTCACATATGACTGTGAGGACTTGGTCCAACCTTTGATCAAAGTTGACCCTTCTAGTGTAAGGATGCTCATCTCCTTGCATCATAGGCAAGTTGAACGCCACCCTCACACTCTCCGGACTAAAATCCAAGTATTTCCCCCGAACCATAGTGAGATAATTCTTTGGATTCGGGTTCACACTTTGGTCATGGTTCTTTGTGATCCATGCATTGGCATAGAACTCTTGAACCATCAAGATTCCGACTTGTTGAATGGGGTTGGTAAGAACTTCCCAACCTCTTCTTCGGATCTCATGGCGGATCTCCGGATATTCACCCTTTTTGAGTGAAAAGGGGACCTCGGAGATCACCTTCTTCAAGGCCACAACTTCATAGAAGTGGTCTTGATGCACCCTTGAGAGGAATCTATCGATCTCCCATGACTCGGAGGTGGAAGCTTTTGCCTTCCCTTTCCTCTTTTTAGAGGTTTCTCCGGCCTTGGATGCCATAAGTGGTTATGGAAAAACGAAAAAGCAACGCTTTTACCACACCAAACTTAAAATGTTTGCTCGTCCTCGAGCAAAAGAAGAAAGAAGAGAGTAGAAGAAGAAGAAATGAGGAAGAAGGGAGATGGTAGTGTGTTCGGCCAAGAAGGGTAAGAAAGTGGGTTTAGGTTGTGTGAAAATGAAGAGTTGAAGAAGGGTATTTATAGGAGAGAGGGGGGTAAATGGTTCGGCCATGATGGGTGGGTTTGGGAGGGAAAGTGGTTTGAATTTGAAGGGTGAGGTTGGTGGGGTTTTATGAAGGATGGATGTGAGTGGTGAAGAGAAAGATGGGATTTGATAGGTGAGGGGTTTTTGGGGAAGAGGTATTGAGGTGATTGGTGAATGGGGGAAGAAGAGAGAGAGTGATGGTGGGGTCCTGTGGGGTCCACAGATCCTGTGGTGTCAAGGAAAAGTCATCCCTGCACCAAATGTTGCTCAAAATCACGTTTTGAGCCTTTTCTGGCGTTAAACGCCGGGCTGGTGCCCATTCCTGGCGTTTAACGCCAGGTTCTTGCCCTTTACTGGCGTTTAACGCCAGTCTGGTGCCCCTTTCTGGCGTTAAACGCCCAGAATGGTGCCAGACTGGGCGTTAAACGCCCAACAGCTAGCATTACTGGCGTTTGAACGCCAGCTTCTTCTCCTCCAGGGTGTGCTGTTTTTCTTCCTGTTTTTCATTCAGTTTTTGCTTTTTTTCATTGTTTTTGTGACTTCTTATGATCATCAACCTACAAAAAAGATAAAATAACAAAAGAAAATAATTAATTATAAAACATTGGGTTGCCTCCCAACAAGCGCTTCTTTAATGTCATTAGCTTGACAGAGGGCTCTCATGGAGCCTCAGAAATGCTCAGAACCGTGTTGAAACCTCCCAACACCAAACTTAGAGTTTGAATGTGGGGTTTCAACACCAAACTTAGAGTTTGGTTGTAGCCTCCCAACACCAAACTTAGAGTTTGACTGTGGGGGCTCTGTTTGGCTCTGTTTTGAGAGGAGCTCTTCATGCTTCCTCTCCATGATGACAGAGGGATATCCTTGGGCCTTAAACACCAAGGATTTTTTATTCACTTGAATGATTAACTCTCCTCTGTCAACATCAATCACAGCCTTTGCTGTGGCTAGGAAGGGTCTGCCAAGGATGATGGATTCATCCATGCACTTCCCAGTCTCTAGGACTATGAAATCAGTAGGAATGTACTGGTCTTCAACTTTAACCAGAACATCCTCTACAAGTCCATGGGCTTGTTTTCTTGAGTTGTCTGCCATCTCTAATGAGATTCTTGCAACTTGCACCTCTAAGATCCCTAATTTCTCCATTACAGAGAGGGGCATGAGGTTCACACTTGACCCTAAGTCACACAAGGCCTTCTTGAAGGTCATGGTGCCTATGGTACAAGGTATAGAAAACTTCCCAGGATCCTGCCTCTTTTGAGGCAGTTTCTGCCTAGACAAGTCATCCAGTTCTTTGGTGAGCAAGGGAGGTTCATCCTCCCAAGTCTCATTTCCAAATAACTTGTCATTTAGTTTCATGATTGCTCCAAGGTATTTAGCAACTTGCTCTTCAGTAACATACTCATCCTCTTCAGAGGAAGAATACTCATCAGAGCTCATGAATGGCAGAAGTAAGTCCAATGGAATCTCTATGGTCTCATTTTGAGCCTCAGATTCCCAAGGTTCCTCATTGAGGAACTCAGAGGAGAGTGGTGCACGCCCACTGAGGTCTTTCTCAGTGGCGTCTTCTTCCTCTCTTTCCTCTCCATATTCGGCCATGTTGATGGCCTTGCACTCTCCTTTTGGATTTTCTTCTGTATTACTTGGAAGAGTACTAGGAGGGAGTTCAGTAATTCTCTTGCTCAGCTGACCCACTTGTCCTTCCAAATTTCTGATGGAGGACCTTGTTTCATTCATGAAACTTTGAGTGGTCTTTATTAGATCAGAGACCATTGTTGCTAAGTCAGAAGTATTCTGCTTAGAACTCTCTGTCTGTTGCTGAGAAGATGATGGAAAAGGCTTGCCATTGCTAAACCTGTTTCTTCCACCATTATTGTTATTGAAACCTTGTTGAGGTCTCTCTTGATTCTTCCATGAGAGATTTGGGTGATTTCTCCATGAAGAATTGTAGGTATTTCCATAGGGTTCTCCTAGGTAATTCACCTCTTCCATGGAAGGGTTCTCAGGATCATAAGCTTCTTCCTCAGATGAAGCATCCTTAGTACTGTTTGGTGCATTTTGTATTCCAGACAGACTTTGAGAAATCAAATTGACTTGTTGAGTCAATATCTTGTTCTGAGCCAGAATGGCATTCAGAGCATCAATCTCAAGAACTCCTTTCTTCTGACTAGTCCCATTGTTCACAGGATTCCTTTCAGAAGTGTACATGAATTGGTTATTTGCAACCATTTCAATCAATTCTTGAGCTTCTGCAGGCGTCTTCTTCAGATGAAGAGATCCTCCAGCAGAGCTATCCAAGGATATCCTAGATAGTTCAGAGAGACCATCATAGAAAATACCTATGATGCTCCATTCAGAAAGCATGTCTGAGGGACATTTTCTGATTAATTGTTTGTATCTTTCCCAAGCTTCATAGAGGGATTCTCCATCCTTCTGTCTGAAGGTTTGGACTTCCACTCTAAGCTTACTCCATCTTTGTGGTGGAAAGAACTTTGCCAAGAAGGCATTGACTAGCTTTTCCCAAGAGTCCAGGCTTTCTTTAGGTTGAGAATCCAACCATATTCTAGCTCTGTCTCTTACAGCAAAAGGGAATAGCATCAGTCTATAGACCTCAGGGTCTACCCCATTAGTCTTGACTGTGTCACAGATTTGCAAGAATTCAGCTAAAAACTGATGAGGATCTTCCATTGGAAGTCCATGGAACTTGCAATTCTGTTGCATTAGAGAAACTAATTGAGGCTTAAGCTCAAAGTTGTTTGCTCTAATGGCAGGGATAGAGATGCTTCTCCCATAGAAGTCGAGAGTAGGTGCAGTAAAGTCACCCAGCACCTTCCTTGCATTGTTGGCATTGTTGTTGTTTTCGGCTGCCATTTGTTCTTCTTCCTTGAAGAATTCGGTCAGGTCCTCTAAAGAGAGTTGTGCTTTGGCTTCTCTTAGCTTTCTCTTCAAGGTCCTTTCAGGTTCAGGGTCAGCTTCAACAAGAATGCCTTTGTCTCTGCTCCTGCTCATATGAAAGAGAAGAGAAAAAGAAAATGTGGAATCCTCTATGTCACAGTATAGAGATTCCTTGAAATGTCAGAGGAAAAGAGAAATAGAAAGAAGAAGGAGAAGAAGAATTCGAACTTTAATTAGATAAGGTTCGAATTGTGCATTAAGAAGGAGTGGTACTCCATAAATAGAAGGATGTGAGAAGGAGGGAAGAGGATTTTCGAAAATTCAATTAAAAGATTTTGAAAACATTTTGAAAATTTGATTGATAATTTTCGAAAATTAAAAGTGGAAGAGAAATCAAGTGATTTTTGAAAAAGATTTTGAAATTAGAAACTAAAAAGATTTGATTGAAAACCAATTTGAAAAAGATATGATAAAAAAAATTATGATTGAAAGGTTATTGTCTTAAAAAGATGTGATTGAGAAGATATGATTTGAAAACCATTTTAAAAGATATGTTTTGAAAATTATTTTAAAAGATTTGATTTGGAAAATTAGTGACTTGCCTAACAAGAAAAGATATGATTCAAACATAAAACCTTCCTTAACAGAAAAGGCAACAAATTTGAGATGTTCAATCAAATCATTAATTGTTAGTAAGTATCTTTGAAAAAGGAAAGAAATTGATTTTGAAAACATTTGATTGAAAAGATATGATTTGAAAAAGATTTGATTTTGAAAAACTTGAAGAAAATTGATTTGAAAACAAAATCTTCCCCCTAGCACCATCCTGGCGTTAAACGCCCAGAATGGTATACATTCTGGCGTTTAACGCCCAAAATGCTACCTTTTTGGGCGTTAAACGCCCAACCAGGTGCCCTGGCTGGCGTTTAAACGCCAGTCTGCCTTCTTCACTGGGCATTTTTGAATGCTCAGCTTTTTCTGTATAATTCCTCTGCAGTGTGTTCTGAATCTTCAATCCCTTGTATCATTGACTTGAAAAGACACAAATTAAAAATATTTTTGGATTTTTAATAATTAAAATGCAACAAGAATCAAATAACAATGCATACAAGACACCAAACTTAGCAGTTTGTATACTACTGACACTAATGAACTGAAAATGCATATGAGACACACAAAATACTCAAGTCAATAGAATTCAAAGATCAGAGCAAGTGAATCATCAAGAACATCTTGAAGATCACTAAGACATATGAATGCATGCAATTGACACCAAACTTAGGATGAGACACTAGACTCAAACAAGAAATATTTTTGAATTTTATGATTTTGTAATTTTTTTGTGTTTTTCGAAAATTAAGTGGAAAAGAAGGTATCAAAATTCTTAATGAGAATTCCAGGAATCAGTGCAATGCTAGTCTAAGACTCCGGTCCAGGAATTAGACATGGCTTCACAGCCAGCCAAGCTTCCAAAGAAAGCTTCGGTCCAAAACACTAGACATGACCAAAGGTCAGCCAAGCCTTAGCAAATCACTGCTCCAAAAGCAAGATTGATACGAAATCAACAAGCTCTTGTGGTGATAAGTTGAAACCTCGGTCCAATCAGATTAGACATGGCTTCTCAGCCAGCCAGATTTCAACAAATCATCATGAAACTCTAGAATTCATCTTCAAGAATTTCGAAAAAAAAAATACCTAATCTAAGCAACAAGATGAACCGTCAGTTGTCCAGCCTAAACAATCCCGGGCAATAACACCAAAAATTTGATGTTGTTGCCGGATCTTGGCACTGATGTTACCAAAGGCTTGCTCAAAACTAGAACAATCCCCGGCAACGGCGCCAAAAACTTGGTGCGCGAAATTGTGAACTATACTTTTTCACAACTCTCATAATCCCTGGTAATGGCTCCAAAAACTTGGTGCGCATAATACCATGGCATTACACAACTTCGCACAACTAACCAGCAAGTGCACTGGGTCGTCCAAGTAATAAACCTTACGTGAGTAAGGGTCGATCCCACGGAGATTGTTAGTATTGAAGCAAGCTATGGTCATCTTGTAAATCTTAGTCAGGCAAACTCAGATATATATGGTGATGAACGAAAATAACATAAAAGATAAAGATAGTGATACTTATGTAATTCATTGGTAGGAACTTCAGATAAGCGCATGAAGATGCCTTCCCTTCCGTCTCTCTGCTTTCCTACTGTCTTCATCCAACCCTTCTTACTCCTTTCCATGGCAAGCTCGTATAGGGTCTCACTGTTGTCAGCAGCTACCTCCCATCCGCGCAGTGAAAGCTAATGCACACACTCTGTCACAGTGCTGCCAATCACCGGTTTGGTTCCCTCCCCTACCGGAATAGAATAACTCTTTTGCGTCTGTCACTAACGCCCAGTAGGTTACAGGTTTGAAGCACGTCACAGTCATTCAATCATTGAATCTTACTCAGAATACCACAGACAAGGTTAGACCTTCCGGATTCTCTTGAATGCTGCCATCAGTTCTTGCCTATACCACGAAGACTCTGATCTCACGGAATGGTTGGCTCGTTTGTCAGGCGAGCACTCGGTTGTCAGGCGATCAACCATGCAGCGTGCAATCAGGAATCCAAGAGATATTCACTAAGCCTCAGATGCTTGTAGAACAAGAATGGTTGTCAGTCACCTTGTTCATGGGTGAGAATGGTGATGGGCGTCAATCATCACCTTCATCATGTTGAAGAACAAGTGATATCTTGGTAAAAGAACAAGCGGAATTTGAATGAAAGAACAATAGTAATTGCATTAATACTCGAGGTACAGCAGAGCTCCACACCTTAATCTATGGTGTGTAGAAACTCCACCATTGAAAATACATAAGCATAAGGTCTAGGCATGGCCGAATGGCCAGCCTCCCAATGATCTAAGAACTAAAATGTCCAAAGATGATCTAGAGATCTAAAAGTGATCAAAAGATTTCTATACAATAGTAAAAGGTCCTACTTATAAGAAACTAGTAGCCTAAGGTGTACAGAAATGAGTAAATGACATAAAAATCCACTTCCGGGCCCACTTGGTGTGTGCTTGGGCTGAGCAATGAAGGAATTTCGTGTAGAGACCTTTTCTGGAGTTAAACGCCAGCTCTCATGCCAGTTTGGGCGTTTAACTCCAAATTTTATGCCAGTTCCGGCGTTTAACGCTGGAATTTCTGTAGGTGACTTTGAGCGCCGGTTTGGGCCATCAAAGCTTGGGCAAAGTATGGACTATTATATATTGCTGGAAAGCCCAAGATGTCTACTTTCCAACGCCGTTGAGAGCGCGCCAATTGGGCTTCTGTAGCTCCAGAAAATCCGCTTCGAATGCAGGGAGGTCAGAATCCAACAGCATCTGCAGTCCTTTTTGGTCTCAGGATCAGATTTTTGCTCAGGTCCCTCAATTTCAGCCAGAAAATACCTGAAATCACAGAAAAACACACAAACTCATAGTAAAGTCCAGAAAAGTGAATTTTAATTAAAAACTAATAAAAATATACTAAAAACTAACTATATCATATCAAAAACATACTAAAAACAATGCCAAAAAGTATACAAATTATCCGCTCATCATTTGTTTTGAGGCTTCATCAAGTAATTCGACATAGCCATGAGGTGATACTTTGATGATGGTGTATGGGCCAGTCCATCTAGACCTCAGCTTCCCAGGGAAAATCTTCAATCTCGAATTGAATAACAACACCCGTTGGCCTGGTTCGAATGTTCTTTGAGAGATCCTCTTATCATGCCATCTCTTTGCTCTCTCTTTGTATATTTTGGCATTTTCATATGCCTCCAATCTGAACTCCTCAAGTTCATTGAGTTGTAGCAACCTCTTCTCTCCTGCTGCTTGAGCATCTAAGTTCAGAAGTTTGGTGGCCCAAAAGGCCTTATGTTCAAGCTCCACAGGGAGGTGGCATGCCTTTCCATACACCAGCTGAAATGGAAATTTTCCTATGGGTGTCTTGAAGGCTGTCCTATATGCCCAAAGTGCATCATCCAGCTTCCTAACCCAATCCTTTCTTGTTGTTCCCACAGTTTTCTCCAAAATCCTTTTTAGCTCTCTGTTGGCAAGTTCAGCCTGCCCATTGGTTTGTGGGTGATATGGGGTAGCTACTTTGTGAGTAACACCATATTTGTGGAGTAAGGAGTTTAGTTGCTTGTTGCAGAAGTGGCTTCCCCCATCACTTATAAGTCCTTTGGGCACTCCAAATCTAGTGAAGATGTTCTTCTTGAGGAATTGCAAGACCACGTTGGTATCACATGTGGTGGTGGCTATTGCTTCTACCCATTTGGAGACATACTCTACTGCTACCAAGATGTATTTGAATGTGTAAGATGGAGGAAAAGGTCCCATGAAATCTATTCCCCACAGATCAAAGAGTTCCACTTCTAAAATGAACTTCTGAGGCATCTCATTTTTCTTTGACAAACCCCCTGTTCTTTGACATTCATTGCATTGGCTCATAAACTCCCTAGCATCCTTGAAGATTGAAGGCCAGTAGAAACCACTTTGAAGGACCTTTGCAGCTGTTCTTTCAGCTCCAAAATGACCACCATAACTAGAGTTGTGACAATGCCAAAGTATGTCCTTCATCTCACCTTCTGACACACATCTTCTTATCATTCCATCTGGGCATCTTTTGAACAAGAATGGCTCATCCTAGAAGAAGAACTTAGCCTCATGCAGCAGCTTCTTGACTTGTTGTTTTGTGTACTCTTGTGGAATGATTCTTCCCGCCTTGTAGTTGGCCATGTCTGCAAACCAAGGGACATGTTGAATTTGCAAGAGGTGCTCATCTGGAAATTCGTCATTTATTGATGGAAGGTTGTCTTGGCATGCATCTTGTGGTACCCTTGATAAGTGATCAGCAACTTGATTTTCATTGCCCTTTCTATCTTTTATCTCAATGTCAAACTCTTGTAGGAGTAGCACCCATCTGATTAGCCTTGGTTTGGCATCCTGTTTTGACATAAGATACTTAAGAGCAGCATGGTCAGTATACACTAAGACTTTAGATCCAATCAAATATTGTCTAAACTTATCAAAAGCATATACCACAGCTAGCAGCTCTTTCTCTGTTGTGGTGTAGTTTTTTTGAGCTTCATTCAATACCTTACTTGCATAGTAGATAACATGAAGCTTCTTTTCCTTCCTCTGCCCCAACACAGCACCAATTGCAAGGTTACTTGCATCACACATGAGTTCAAAAGGTAGTCCCCAACTTGGGGGTGTGATGATTGGTGCTGTGGTGAGCTTAGCCTTTAGAGTTTCAAAAGCATGTTTGCATTCATCATCAAAGATAAAGGGATTGTCTACCACCAGCAAATTGCTTAGTGGCTTTGCTATTTTGGAAAAATCTTTGATGAATCTCCTATAAAATCCAGCATGTCCTAAGAAACTTCTAACGGCTTTCACACTAGTTGGCAAAGGAAGTTTTTCTATAATTTCTACTTTTGCCTTGTCAACTTCTATACCCTTTCTTGAAATTTTATGACCAAGAACGATGCCTTCGGGTACCATGAAATGGCATTTCTCCCAATTCAAGACTAAATTGGTTTCTTGGCACCTTTTCAAGACTAAGGTAAGATGGTGCAAGCAAGTATTGAAAGAATCACCAAAAACAGAGAAATCATCCATAAATACTTCAATAAATTTTTCTACCATGTCTGAGAAGATTGATAGCATGCACCTTTGAAAGGTAGCTGGAGCATTACACAGTCCAAATGGCATTCTCCTGTATGCAAAGACTCCAAAGGGACAAGTAAAGGAGGTCTTCTCTTGATCCATGGGGTCAACCACTATCTGGTTATACCCAGAATATCCATCAAGAAAACAGTAATAGGCATGGCCAGCCAACCTTTCAAGCATCTGGTCAATGAAAGGGAGAGAAAAGTGATCTTTTCGTGTGGCATCATTCAGCCTCCTATAGTCTATGCACATTCTCCACCCTGTCACTGTTCGTGTTGGAATAAGCTCATTCTTCTCATTAACAATGACGGTCATCCCCCCTTTCTTAGGTACTACTTGCACTGGACTGACCCACGGGCTGTCAGATATAGGGTAGATGATCCCAGCTTTACACAACTTCAGAACTTCCTTTTGAACAACCTCCTTCATTGTGGGATTCAATCTTCTTTGGGGTTGTACCATTGGTTTGGAATTCTCCTCTAAAAGTATCTTGTGCATGCATACGGCAGGGCTTATGCCTTTCAAGTCATCAATGGTCCAACCCAACGCCTCTTTGTGAGCTTTCAAAACCACAAGGAGCTTTTCTTCTTCCTCTGCACTCAATGTGGAATTGATGATCACTGGGAAGCTGTCCTTCTCACCAAGGAATGCATATTTAAGATGAGGGGGTAGTGGTTTCAACTCTTGTTGTGGTGCCTCTTCTTTCATAGCTTCACTTGGTTCCTCTGATGCTTCCAATTTGTTCTCTTCTTGTCCTTTAACATTCTAGACTTCCTCCTGTTTCACTTGATGGTTTGTGTCAAGTACCTCTTCAACCAACGAATCCACTACATCAATCCTCATGCAACTTTCTTTCTCAATAGGGTGTTGCATTACTTTGAAGACATTTATGGTCATTTGCTCATCATGCACTCTGAAAATCATCTCTCCCTTTTCCACATCAATGATTGTTCTAGCTGTAGCCAAAAAGGGTCTACCAAGAATGACTGAATTGTTTCCCTCTTCATCCATGTCTAGGACCATAAAATCAGCTGGGAATATGAAGTTTCCCACCTTCACCAAGAGGTTCTCAACTACTCCATTTGGTATTTTGATGGATCTGTCAGCAAGTTGGAGTGACATCCTTGTGGGTTTAAGCTCTTCAATCATCATTTTCTTCATCATGGTAAGGGGCATTAGGTTAATGCTTGCTCCCAGATCACAAAGTGATTTGTCAACGGCCATGCTCCCAATCGTGCAGGGTATGAGGAAGCTGCCAGGATCTTTGAGTTTTGGAGGTAGCCCTTTTTGAATGATGGCACTACACTCTTGATTGAGAACCACCGTTTCTTTTTCTTGCCAACTTCTCTTCTTGGTGATCAATTCCTTAAGAAATTTTGCATATAATGGCATCTGTTCCAGAGCTTCTGCCAATGGGATGTTGATTTCAAGTTTCTTGAAGATTTCTAAGAACCTTGGGAATTGTTGGTCCTTTGCTCCTTTATGTATCCTAGTTGGGTATGGAAGCTTGGGTACATAGGCTTTTACTCCTTCATTTTTGTTTTCTTGTTGTGGATTCACACTCTCATTGCTATCATGGTTGCTTCTTTGTCTGGGTGGGTTGCCTTGTGGCTTGACAACTTCTTTGCCTTTGTTAGATTTTGAAACCTTTTCTTCATCTTGCCTTTCCACATGAATTTCCACTATGTCTTGCTCTTTGGGTTTTATTGCTTCTTTATTCGAACTTTCACCAACTACCTTGCCACTCCTTAACTGCAGAGCTTTACATTCTTCTCTTGGGTTGGGTATTGTGTCACTTGGGAGAACATTGGTTGGTCGCTCAGCTTGTTTGGCTAATTGTCCCACTTGTCTCTCAATATTCTTCATGGTGACCTCATGTTCCTTTTGTCCCTTAGCTAAGACTTGAGTGGTTTGAGCAAGTGCTTGCAAGGTTGCTTCAAGACTTGAAATTCTAGTCTCATGATGGTCAATTGGGGATATGATGGGGGTTGATTGTTGTTGAAAGTTGTTGGGTGGATTAGTGTGGTAACTCTGTGCGTTGGATGTTGGTGCAGGAAAGTTGCTTTGGTGAGTTTGTGAGTTATTATGAGGTGGTTGATATGTGTTTTGTGTTTTTCTATATTGGTTAGTGTTGTTGGCATGGTGATTTTGGTTATTTGTGTTGCGGGTGTGATTGTGGTTGTTATTCTTTTGCCAATGGTTTTCACCCCACTTTAGATTGGGATGATTTCTCCAGGATGAGTTGTATGTATCACCATGAAATTCATCCTGAGAATTTGAAGTATTCTGCATGTATTGAACTTGTTCTTGTGGTTGTTCAACAGTGGTCCCTTCACCTTGGCTCCATTCAAGTGATGGTTGATTTGTTGTGTTCACTGCTGCAAGTTGCAAACCATCCATTCTCTTTGTTATCATCTCCATTTGTTGTTGGATTTGTTGGTGCATTAACTTGTTTTGTGCCAAGATAGTATCAACACCTTCAAGCTCCATTACACCTTTCTTTGGGGTCGGATTATGCTGCCTCTCTGATGAGTAATAATATTGATTGTTTGCCACAATCTCAATGAGGTCTTGAGCTTCCTCAGCAGTTTTCATCATGTTGAGTGATCCTCCTGATGAGTAGTCTAGTCCTTTCCTTGCTTCTAAGCTTAAACCTTCATAGAAGTTTTGGAGTTTGACCCAGTCACTAAACATGTCAGGTGGACATCTTCTCATGAGTGCCTTATATCTTTCCCAGGCTTCATACAATGACTCCCCTTCCATTTGCCTGAAAGTTTGTACCTCTGTCTTCAACTTGATGATTCTTTGAGGTGGGTAAAACTTTGCTAGAAATCTGCCCATCACATCATTCCAATTTTTGAGGCTTTCCTTGGGGAATGACTCTAGCCATTGAGTGGCCTTGTCCCTCAAAGAGAATGGAAATAGTAGCAGTTTGTAGACATCTGGATGCACTCCATTTGTCTTCACTGTATTGCATATCCTCAGAAAAATAGATAGATGTTGATTTGGGTCTTCAAGAGGTCCCCCCCCATAAGAGCAGTTGTTCTGTACCAAAGTGATAAGCTGAGGTTTCAACTCAAAGTTATGAGCATGGACATTTGGTGTAGCAATACTGCTCCCACAATGTCTTGGATCAGGGATAGTATATGAAGATAACACCCTTCTAGGTGGTCCATCATTGTTGTTGGCCCCTCCAGGAGGATTTTGCATCTCATCCTCCATGGCTTGATCTTCTCCCTCTGACTCCTCTTCACCAACTATTCCCTTTCCTCTTTCTGCTCTCCTTATCCTTCGGAGAGTTCTCTCGTCCTCAATATTACGTCTATTAGTTCCTGACATACACAAACAAAACCAAAATCACAAGTGAGACACTCTAAAACTAGAGTGGAATTGGGGTTAGTGAAACAAAGTATCAAACAGTTAGTGGGCTTAACAAAAACACTAAAAAAAAATGCTTAATCTAAACCACCTTTCACTTAATCATTGTCAATCTTTTCCAATCCCCGGCAACGGCGCCAAAAACTTGATACGTAAAAATTTAGATTTCACGTACAACCGGCAAGTATACCGGATCGTATCAAGTAATAAGACTCACTAGGAGTGAGGTCGATCCCACGAGGATTGGTAGATTAAGCAACTTTAGTTAAAAGGTAAATTTAGTCAAGCGAACATAATTTTGATTTTATGAGCAATGTGACTTTTGAATATAACTGCAAGAATTTAAATGGCAAGGAGTTTAAGAACAGGAATATAGAAATAAAATGAAAGTAAATAACTGAAACTTAAATTGCAAGAAACTTAAATGACATCAAAGATAAATGGCAAGGAATTAAAGGGTGCAGAAATTTAAAGAACATAAGAGTAAATATCAAGAATTAAAGGAACAAAATGTAGATGACAAGAATAATAAATTGACAGAATGTAAAAGGGAATTGGGTTATGGGTAATCAAACAACTAGAAGCAAAAGAAATAAGAAGTAATGATAGAGAGGATCATTAGGGATCAGAGATGCAAGTTTTCATGAATTGATGTTAGTCAAATCCTTCTCAATCATGGGTGTAGATCCATGGCAAGTGGGTAATTGAATCCCAATCTCTTGGTGATTCAATTTCTCTCAACATGACCAATTGCCACTCTCGTGATCTAAGTGTTCATGAGAAGAGATGAAGCTTAATTCTATTCCAGCCACACAACTCCCATAATCTCAACCAAGGAAAGTTACATCTCACATACTAACCAAGGTGTATTGATCAAGGAAATCATGAAAGGATGAACTCTAAACTGAATTATGTGGCTCATTCATCAAATTTACCACACAATTCACATAGATTAACCCCTCTCTCGATGGTGGTTGAATCTTTGAAGATCAAGAGTTTCCTCTTTGGATTAACCACTAGAATTGAGGAGGAAAAGAGGAGTTCATCAATGCATTCAACAAGCAGAGCTCTTCCCCCTAATGAATAGGGTTTAGTGAATCATAGCTCCAATTTCAACCATAATTGCTATCAACAAAAATTAAACTAAGTGTAAAGAAAGAAGAAGAAGAATAATGAAATGCTTAAAACTTAAAACTCAAGAAGAAAAGTTCCAAAAGAAAAACTAAAATTAGCTCTCCGGGTATACTCCCGGAAGTACTAGAGAACTCTCAAGTAAAAGTGCTAAAAGTATATAAAAGTTCTAAGTGTCAAAAAGTCCCCCTAAAGTACAAACTCAATCTCTATTTATATTAGTCCTAAAACTCCTTCAAAGATCTTCAATTGGGCTAGCTATGTGGGCTTTCTCTTTGTTGAATTTCTGGTTCAATTGAAGAAGTTGCTGGCCTTTGTGAGGAATAGAGGAAGCGGAGCAAGTTGGCAACAATTCTGGCCCATTGAGGGGCGTTACTGGCAATAACTCTAGGCTTAATGCACGTTGGCAACGTGCAAGTGTCTTTCCTGGAAGTGAGCTTTGAGACTTGGGCGTTGTTGGCCCAAGTTGTTGCTAACAACTTGCTCTTCTTCTTATTGACTCTTCTCTCATGCCTAATGTTGCCCAGAATTTGAGTGTTAATCCTCTGCTTCAATATGGACTATTATACATCATTGGAAAGCTCTTGATGTCTTCTTTCCAATGCCACTGGAATCACCTCATTTGGACTTTCCTAGCTCAAGTTATGCTTCCTCAAAGAAGGTAAGGTCAAGCTGCCAAGTTGTTGCCAAAAACGCACTCATTCTCCCACGTTGGCAACGTGCCCGTGCCTAGCCTCCCAAGGCAGAGATGTGAGGCTGGCGTTGTTGCCAAACACGCCTCCTTGCTAGCACGTTGGCAACGTGCCCGTGCCCCCTCCAGGGCTCATCTCTAGCCTCCAGTTTTGCTTGTCATGTTGCCCTCAAACACGCCTTTGAAAGCTGGCGTTGGCAACGTGCTACCTCCATTCTTCACCATCCAAAGCTTCCTGGCGTTGTTACCAAACACGCCAATGCTTTTTTGAGTTGGCAACGTGCTCGATGCTCTTTCCTAGCTCCAAATATTGCTTCCCACGTTGCCATTGAACACGCCTATAGAAGCTGGCGTTGGCAACGTGGTTGGCAGCTCTTCCTGGCGTTGGCAACGTGGTTGGCACTGAGACTTGGCGTTGGCAACGTGGTTGGCACTAAGACTTGGCGTTGGCAACTTGGTTGGCACCAGGACTTGGTGCCTAGCCAAGCAAGCATTCTTGGCGTTGCCTTAGAACACGCGCATGGTTCCTAGCTCAACAACGTGCTCGAGCTCCCCTTTGGTGCCAAAGTTACTTGCTACGTTGCCAAGGAACACGCCTTCATAACTTGGCGTTGGCAACGTGCATCTCCTTTTCCTGGGCCAAGCCTTGCTTGTGTGCGTTGCTTGCCTGCGTTGTCCTCAAACACGCCCCTCGTCTCTAGGCCAGCAACGTGCTCGAGGCTCTAAACTAGCTCCCCAAGAATGCTTGGCGTTGCTTTGAATAACGCCTATGGTTTTTGGCGTTGGCAACGCCAGCTTCTCCTCCTCTTGGGCCAAGTTTGCTTGTGTGCGTTGCCTTGAATAACACTTCTTCATTCCCACGTTGGCAACGCCCTCGAGCTCTCCTTGGCTCAGCTCTTCTAGCCTTGCGTTGCTTTCAACAACGCCCTCCTTTCTCCAAGTTGGCAACGCCAACTTGTGCTTCTCCAGGGCTGCCTGGCGTTGCCTTCAACAACGCCCTCCATTCTCCAAGTTGGCAACGCCAACTTTTGCTTCTCCAGGGCTGCCTGGCGTTGCCTTCAACAACGCCCTCCATTATCCAAGTTGGCAACGCCAACTTTTACTCTCCAGGGCTGCCTGGCGTTGCCTTCAACAACGCACCCTTTTCCCAAGTTGGCAACGCCAACAACTTTTCTTCTTCTTGCCCAGCTTGCATCATTCTTGCTTCCATGCTTCCTTGTTTCATCACCTATCATCAACAAAGGAAATAGCTTCAAAGTCTTACCAATTCATGCAATAAATTTCATGATATTCATTCATACTCATTCATGTATGTATTCTTTAAATCATTTGCATGAATTTGGCTAGAATCAACATGTTCCTTGGTATTCTCATGCATGAAGATAAAACTCATAAAAGGACTTGTTTATTTAGAAAAAATGAGTGAAATTAAGCTAAAACCAACTAAACTAACTAGCTAATATAACAAATATGCAATTGCATCATTTCTGCCATTTACATTCTCACCATTTCCATTTTTGCACTTTAATGTCTTTCTTTACTTTTGAGTCATTTATAATTCTGCTCATTTACAATTCTGCAATTACAACCTATTCTGTTTAGCTTGACTGATTCACCAATTAATTAAAGTTGCTCAAATCAACCAATCTCTGTGGATATGATCCCACTCCATTATGGGTTATTACTTGACGATAATTTTGGTGCGCTTGCCAAAAGAGCGGATTCATAATTAAAAATTTTATGGATAGTGAAATCCGCATTGGGTTGAGGTTAGTGCACGCAATGCTCAACAAAACCGCATTGTCCCCTTTACTGTACTCCCATCTCACTTCAGGCTGGCCTATTTTCTCTAGGACCACATCCAGAGATATCTTGCCCGTTGTAACGTCCCTCATTACTTGAGTGTAAGCGTCGCGAGCCAAAAGAATATGTGGAGTATCTAAGAGGGCCTCTAAAGCAGTATCAGAGGTGTCCAAGGTGACACCTCTTAGAAAAATAGTTTTGGCATCCCTCTTGAGGAGATTTGCGTAAAATTCCTTGACCTGGTGTTCATTTACTTCCACCGGGTCGGATTTTACAAATCCCCAATGATAAAAATCAAGTCGGTTAAGGATTGCATCCGCATATTTCTCAGGCAGGTTTAGCTTTCTCTCATAATGAAAGGCACGTTTTTCTAATTTCTTATATTGCTCTTGGGCGTCAAAGTTAATGAATGTGTTTGGTTGGTCACTTGGGGGCGCAGGAGGAGGATGAGCCAAAGGATTGGCTTTTTCCCGCCCCTTGCGAGTCATCCTGAAGAAGGAAAAATAGAATATAACTCAAGAGAACAGATAAAAGTCACAGAAATTTAGAGGAGATAATCAAACAATTAATTAAGAGCCAATGTGGTAAACAGATACCAATTCAAGGGGAAAACATGTATGCAGCAGTTAAATGGTCAAAAGGGAAATGTGTTTCACCAAATCAAGCAACCTAAGTAGCAAATGAATGAGTGAACAAACAATGGAAGCATATACATGACTTAGGTGTATTAATGCAAGTGAATTGAATTGAAAAGGAATTGATTAGTCAAAGATTTTGAAAAGTTTGTAGAAATGAGCACAAGGGTTAATAATCAAAGATTGTAGTGAGAGCATGAGATATTCATGTTTAAGAGCAAAACAAAAGATCGCATATGCATAGCTTCTTGTCCAAAGCAATATCCGATTGAAAAATGGATTGCATTGCTCAAAAACTTAAAGAAACAAGTTGCTATGTATAGGGTCACGAATGTTAAAGAAACATGAATATGAAATTGGTCAATTCACAAAGAAAGCAATATATGTACTGCTGCTCATGACACCAAACTGGTTTCCAATTTTTTCAAGTTTAATGCTGGTTTGGTGTCTTAGGCCAAAAGAAAAGAGCATTCAGTACATGATGCAACTATTCAGCACAGTATGCACTTAGAAGTACCAAATGGAATGGTCAAAGCTGTAAATTTCAGTCCCATTTGGTCTCAAAAACAAAATCAGCAATGAAGTGCATAGGTAGCAAACTAATCAGTGGAGGATGATGTGAACATTAAAATTGATATCAAACAAGATAATCGCACACCAAAGTGAAGATGAGTTTGATATTTCAGCATGAAAATAAAGTGCAATAATCATCTCGGCGGCATTTCAAATCAATAGGAACTTGCACAATTATAAAGCAATAATGCAGAATCAAAACAAGCTTTAAAATCTGTGTTGATCAGACACAGAAGATGACTAAAAAAAATGTATTCAGCATTTCAACAAGTATAATGTGTGCAAAATAAGCAGCAGCCATCACAGTCACTACTAATAACATTCATAGCGCAGGAAAACAACAGCATTCAATCTCAGCAACATTCATAATAAGCCAGTCACATATATTCAGTCCAAAAATCACAAGTCATCTAGCCATTAGCCACCTAATAACTAAAGCAAAATAAAAAAGCAGAAGCAAAGAGAAGCAATAAAAAGAATCAGAAAAGAATTGAAATAGAGCAGGGGAAACAGGGGTGAAACCTGTAATGCATAAGGAGCGGAAAGGGGAAAATAGACTGAGAAGGGGGTGGCGGCTGGCGCGGCTGTGATCGGTAGCACAGAAGTTTGCTGGAACAAGGAGCGCGGCCTAGGGCAGGGCGCTGGCACGGAGGCAGAGACAGAGACGATGGGGGAGAAGGGCAAAATGTAGGTGAGATGGGGAAAAAAGAAAAGGAAGAGAGAAGGAGAGAAAGGGAGGCAACGGTGGCGCAGTGGTCGCCGGTGGTGGCTGGTCACAGAGGAGGGAGAAGGGTTGAGAGGGGTTGAGTGGTGGTTGTAGGTTCAGAGAAGAAGAAAAGGAAAAGGTTGGGGTGGTAGGAGGAAACTGAAGCGCGAGTCCACTTTCTTTCTGAATTAACGTTCGAAAAGTGACCTGTGCGAGCGCACAAGGTTGTGTGTGGACGCACACAAGGAGGAAAGAAGGGTTATGCACACGCACTGGGTCGTGCGGACGCTGCGAGCAGAAGGTGTAAGGCAACCTGTGCGGGCGCACAAAGGGTGTGCGTGTGCACATAAGGGAGGGAAGGAACTGCATGCGCACGCACAGCTTGTGCGTGCGCTGTGAACAGAAGGTTGGTTAAGGCTGTGCGGACGCTCAAGGGGTGTGCGCTCGCACAGAAGGAGAAAGGCGTGGCATGCGATCGCACAAGACGTGCGGTCGCTGCGACCAGAGAGGCTTGTTCAGGCTGTGCGGGCGCACAAACGGTGTGCGCTCGCACGTCTGGCTCTCTCTCTTGTTTCTTTTTTTTTTGAAAGGGAAAAACGTGTGCAGCCGCATGCATGGTGTGCGGACGCATGGAGTGAGAAGCATAGTGTTCCTACGCATAGCCTGTGCACGTGCTGGGAACAGAGGGGGTAGTTAAGGGCATGTGTGCGCACGTTCCTGTGCGTACGCACAGGAACTGAAAAACAGGGGACCTGTGCAGACGCACAAGGCTGTGCGTACGCACAGGTCTCTGTTCCTACAATAAAAATTATGCCTCCAGGGAATCAAACTTAGCATCCAAAACATGTTTTCAAGTCCCAAAACACCACAAAACTCCCAAAAACACATTATTTCACTAAAATCATCTAACAAAATCCAAAATAAAACCAACCAACCAAGCAAACTAACCCATTATTCATGGAGTAAAAGCTAAAAGAGAGAAGGTTAGAAGGATATTACCATGGTGGGGTGTCTCCCACCTAGCACTTTGGTTTATAGTCCTAAGTTGGACATGGTGAGGAGATCCTTGTTAGGGCAGCTTATGCTTCCACTCCTCCTTGAATCTCCAACCAAGTTTGCTATTGAATTGACCTCCAGGGTCCCATATGAAATTCATCAAACTCTCAAGAGACTTCAAGCTGGTAACTAGGATCCTTAATTGTTGACTCTTAAGACCAACGCTTGGATCCCATACTCGAGTTCTTCTATCACCATTGACATGCTTGTGCACTACTCAAAATCCACTAATCTAATTCTTGCACCAAAATTGAGCTTCAAATGTCAAGTTGGCCCTTATGATGAACTTTCCATTCCATTGCCAATTATCATTTTTCCCATCACCATCTACTACTCCAAAAAAGGTTCGAAGTTGATTATCCATTTCTATAACAGCATATTGATGTGGGCCTAGAAAACTTGTTGGAGAATTCTTCACCAACTCGTCTTGCATAGACGCCTTCACATCTTGGCAACAAAAATCCTTTTCAACCTCTTCAAAATCTTCTTCATCATCACTCGAGTCAAAAATTGGAGGTTGTGTGAAGTCCACGTCAACATCTCCTTCCAAATCTAACACGGGAGGCTCATGAAGGTCATTGAAGGAATTACCCAAGTTGGGAAAAAAATCTTGAATGATGAAATCCTCTTGATCAATTCCCACTAATTCTTCATTTGTCTTCTTTTGCAATTCATCTCGCGACTTGACATCATCTTCTTGATTTAGCAATCCTTCCGGCACTCCACACTGTTCACTTGTTTCCACACATTCATCCACTAGAAATTCTTGCTTGTGGCATGAACACGATGAAGCTAAATGATCCAAAGCTTTTGCTAAGGTAGACATGACTTGCTCTTGCTTCTCACGGAACTCTTGTTGTTCTTGAATGAGCATGAGAAGTACTTCTTGTGTGGCGTGATCCATAATTGAGGATGGAGATTGAGGTGATGAGAGTTTGATAAACCCCAATTTTGTAGTTTATCCTGTGCTTAATTTGAGGGTTTTTGTCAATATTTCTCGCATTTATTCACAAGAAATGTATGGTTTTGTGTTCACTTCCTAATATTGCTCCATAATAGAAAACATGCTTATTTTGCCGTAGAATTGCTATATTTTGATCCTCTTTATTGCCATTCGATGCCGTGATGTATTTGTTGAGTGATTTCAGAATTAATAGGGTAAGAATGGTCTAGAAGAGAGAAAAAAAGCATGCATAAGAGGAAGGGACATGATGATTTGGATTTTGGGAACTGCAGCACCGACGCGCACGTGCACAACTCGCGCACGCGTGGATGAGGATAGCTGGAAGCGGCGCACAAGGATGGACGCATCCACACAGGCCAAAAAATTCCAACCGATGCGCACGCGCACTTGAAGCGCACGCGTGGATCACTGATGAGCGGATAATTTGTACGCTTTTTGGCATTGTTTTTAGTATGTTTTTAGTATATTTAGTTGAGTTTTTAGTATATTTTTATTAGTTTTTAGTTAAAATTCACTTTTCTGGACTTTACTATGAGTTTGTGTGTTTTTCTGTGATTTTAGGTATTTTCTGGCTGAAATTGAGGGACCTGAGCAAAAATCTGATTCAGAGACTGAAAAGGACTGCAGATGCTGTTGGATTCTGACCTCCCTGCGCTCGAGGTGGATTTTTTGGAGCTACAGAAGCCCAATTGGCGCGCTCTCAACGGCGTTGGAAAGTAGACATCCTGGGCTTTCCAGCAATATATAATAGTCCATATTTTGCCCAAGATTTAATGGCCCAAACCGGCATTCAAAGTCACTTTCAGATTTCCCAGCGTTAAACGTCGGAACTGGCACCAAAGTGGGAGTTAAACGCCCAAACTGGCACAAAAGCTGGCGTTTAACTCCAAGAAGAGTCTCTACACGAAAATGCTTCAATGCTCAGCCCAAGCACACACCAAGTGGGCCCGGAAGTGGATTTTTATGTCATTTACTCATCTTTGTAATTCTTAAGCTACTAGTTCCCTATAAATAGGACCTTTTGCTATTGTATTTGATGTCTTGGAATCTTGGTAGCTATCTTTAGTCTTATGCTATCTTAGATCATGGGGCTGGCCTCACGGCCATGCCTAGACCTTGTTCTTATGTATTTTCAACGGTGGAGTTTCTACACACCATAGATTAAGGTGTGGAGCTCTGCTGTACCTCGAGTATTAATGCAATTACTATTGTTCTTCTATTCAATTCAGCTTGTTCTTATTCCAAGATATCACTTGCTCTTCAACTTGATGAATGTGATGATCCGTGACACTCATAATCATTCTCACCTATGAACGTGTGACTGACAACCACCTCCGTTCTACCTTAGATTGGGTGAATATCTCTTGGATTCCTGATACACGACGCATGGTTGATCGCCTGACAACCGAGCGCTCGCCTGACAACCGAGCCAGCCATTCCGTGAGATCAGAGTCTTCGTGGTATAGGCTAGAATTGATGGCGGCATTCAAGAGAATCCGGAAGGTCTAAACCTTGTCTGTGGTATTCTGAGTAGGATTCAATGATTGAATGACTGTGACGTGCTTCAAACTCGCGATTGTGGGGCGTTAGTGACAGACGCAAAAGAATCACTGGATTCTATTCCGACATGATCGAGAACCGACAGCTGGATAGCCGTGCCGTGACAGGGTGCGTTGAACATTTCCACTGAGAGGATGGGAGGTAGCCACTGACAACGGTGAAACCCTTGCATAATGCTTGCCACGGAAAGGAGTAAGAAGGATTGGATGAAGACAGTAGGAAAGCAGAGAGACGGAAGGGACAAAGCATCTCCATTCGCTTATCTGAAATTCTCACCAATGAATTGCATAAGTATCTCTATCTTTATCTTTATGTTTTATTCATATATCATCTATAACCATTTGAGTCTGCCTGACTGAGATTTACAAGGTGACCATAGCTTGCTTCAAACCAACAATCTCCGTGGGATCGACCCTTACTCGCGTAAGGATTATTACTTGGACGACCCAGTGCACTTGCTGGTTAGTTGTGCGAAGTTGTGTTTATGCCATGGTATTGAGCACCAAGTCTTTGGGGCCATTACTAGGGATTATTTGAGTTGCGAAAAGTAGTGATCACAATTTCGTGCACCAATCACAAAGGCAATCGGCGCGTGCGCACGCATGGCACGCATGCGTGAGAAGCTGCATATGACCTCATTAAAGGAAATTGTGCCTGACGATTTCTGAGGCTCATGAGGCCCAATTTCAAGCTGTTTCTGCATGGAAAAAGGCCCAAGGATGCTAGGGAGAAGGGGGATCAATCATTTTGACACTAAGACACATTTTCTAGTTTTTTGGTTTTTTGTTCTTCTATAGAGAGAAACCCTTATTCTTCTCTAGATCTAGCTTTAGTTTGATCTTCCCTTGTTGAATCTGAATTGGATTTTGTTAATTACTAGTTTTGATCGTTTAATTTGAATTCCTTAGTATACTTTTGCTTAGATCTTGTGTTAGTTTATGGATTCTTGTCAATTGTCACTTTATACCCATTGCATGAATGTTGTGAATCTTGACTTGTTGATGTTACATTGATGATCTCTATGCTTAATTGTATTATTTGAGTGATTGTAAGTTGATATTTATTAGTGGGTATTTCTTAATTTCAATCCAATTGCAATTTGAACATGTCTTTTGTTAATGCTTACTAAGTGTTTGATGAATTGTTTACCTTGATTATGGAGTAGTTCTTTTTACTCTTGGCTTAGGCAAAGGGAATTGGGTAAACTTGAGTCATTGGGTCTAATGGATTTGATGGTTTGGGAACCCTTAGTGGTCAATTTGATAGCCATCCACACTAGCCTACTACTAGGTTAATTAGTAGTGAGGTTAGACCTTATGGGTTGATGTTGACCAAACCATTTAACATACTTCAAGTATAGAAGTAGACTTCATGGGTTTGGTTCCTCATAATTGTCAAGATATGGTTATTAGACAAGGATAGTGACCCTAATTCCCATGCCTAGCCAAGAGTTGCTTTTATTGTTCATATTTGAAAACCCAAGTTCTTAATTGTCTTGCCTTAGTTATAGTTCTTGATTAGTTGAGAGTAGAATTAAATTGAATGCTATCTTCTTAGTTTGAAATTGCTCACATCTTGTTTAGTTATTTGAATTAGTTCTTTTCACTTTAGATTACTTGTTTACTAAGATTATAGTTTACTTTCTTGCTCGTGACTTACAACCCCGGATTTCTAACCAATGTTGAAGCACATGTTTGCCCATTCCTTGTGAGATGACCCGAGGTTTGAATACTTCGATTATTTTATTGGGGTTGAACTTGTGACAACCAATTCCTTTCTAAATTTGATCCTCGAGGATTGTTGTTGGTAGAGCTATACTTGCAACGCAACTTCATTGAGAAATTCTCTTCCGACATAGTCCACGGGAGTCCATCAAATTTTTGGTGCCGTTTCCGGGGAATGGTTGCAACATATGCCTTGATATTGGTTATGTGAATATGTAAATATTGTAGATAGTTTGTTTGCTTTCAATACTTAGCTATAGTTTAGCTTCTTTTATTTTTGTGCTATGACTCTCAAGTTTGATGACTCGGTCTCAACCGAATTCTAGCTTAGCCGATTTTGATCCCGAGATTGAAAAAATTCCGTTACACACTCGGCAAGCTAGACGGTGGTTGGACTATACGGCTAGTACTTCGGCCTCTCTTGAGGAACATACCGAACCACTAGACAGCACCGAGAGTGACTTGGAGTCTGCTACTTCCTATTCTTCTGTTGGTACTACTAATACATCTTTGCATCCTACAGGTGAATTACACATGGCGGAGCCATGCCGGATCACTTTACATGAGCAAGGAGCTCCGGATATTGTACTTCAACCATTGCAAGCAAGGTATCCTAACCTTGATCCAAACTTTGAATTGAAGAGTAGCTTGATAAATCTACTACCTAAGTATCATGGGTTGCCGGGTCAAGACCCCATCCGACATCTAAAGGATTTTCAAGTTGCTTGTTCTACGGCTAGAAGGCATGGAGCCGATGAGGTAGCTATCATGGTTTTTGCTTTCCCTTTCTCTCTTGAAGCGCAAGCAAAGACATGGCTTTATTCGCTACCGGATGAGATTGCCACCTATTGGGATTTCTTTAGAAGAGAGTTTCTAGATAAATTCTTCCCACCGAAAAAGACCAACTACATCCGGAAGGAGATTTCGGATATAATGCAAAGAGACCAAGAGAGTTTGTACGAGTATTGGTCTCGATTCAAGAGGCTATTAGAATCTTGTCCCCACCATGGAATGAACACCCACTTGCTCATTAGCTACTTCACCGGAGGTCTTTGTGTGGAAGACAGAAGATTGCTCACCGCTACTAGCGGAGGTTCCCTTTCGAAAAACAAGATGGAGGGAGAAGCTTGGAGTTTGATAAAGGATGTTGCTGAAGCTACACAACATACAAGGGGTGAGAAGTAATCCTCTCAAGGGTGTGGTAGAACCGTTGATGACATGTCATCATGTCATATTTTTCTATGCTTTTTCTTTGTTTTTTAATAGGTTTTATGCACTTTCTTGAGTTATAAGTAAGCCATTTTGGGTAAAAATTCATGTATACTTGGATTCAATCAACCATGAGTAAATTGATGTATTTTCATGAGGTTTTGTGCTATAATTGCTTATATGTCAAGAATAAGAAGAAGTCTCATGATCTTAGCATAGCTTTGATGCATTTGTTGATTGATGATAGGTGGAAAAAGGCTTGGAAGAAGGTTGAAGAAAAGGAGAATGGCAAAGAGCAAAGAAAGGAATTCACGTCTGAGCTCAAGTTTGCCTCAAACTTGGACTCAAACGTGAGGAAGAGCACAATTTCACCCTGGATGCATGCCAAGTTTGCGCCAAAGTTTGCCTCAAACTTGAGGTCAAATATTGGCTAAAATGTTCTCACCCAGGGGAAGCCAAGTTTGCGCCCACGTTTACCTCAAACGTGAGGCCAAACGTTGCTCCTCACAGCCTGAAGGGGTATACTTCCAATAAAAATAACTTGAGCTACAGAGCTCCAAATGAGGTGATTTTAAAAGCATTAAAAAGTAGACATTTAGAGCTTTCCAAGCATATATGGCACTGTATGGTAGACACTAAATCTAAGGGAGAAAACTGCCCCGAAAGTGCATAGATGAACATGGTGTCAACCTGCAGTGAGGCCAACTGACCTCTGCACCTTCAATGGAGTATAACTCGAGTTGTAAATGTCCAGTTGAGGTGATTCCAATTGGGTTAGAAAGATGACATTCCGAGCTTTTCAACCATATATAATAGTTTATAGTGGACATGAAATTGGCAAGGTTGACAAGAGGACAAAGTAGCATCCCAAGACTTGATGTGCAACAAATGTAAACATTGGAGTTCACGTTTGCGCCAACGTTTGCCTCAAACTTGAGGTCAAACGTTGGCCATATTTCAGCAAGGAAAACCAACCCTTGAAGCTAACCACGCCTGCCCCAGCATTTGCCTCAAACTTGAGGTCAAACGCTGGCCAAAGAAGATCAAGGAAGAGCCAAGTTTGAGTTCAAGTTGGGCCTCAAACTTGGACTTAAACGCCAATGACAGCAAGAAGGACGATCTGCATGATGAAATTCGCGAAGAAGTTTGAGTCAAAGTTTGCCTCAAACTTTGACTCAAACTTGAATGGTTCATGGCCCGGTTCAAGGCTTAATTTCTTCCCAAGGTTAAGAGCACTCAACAAGGGCTTGATTCAACCTAATTCCATCAAGGCTAAAAGCCCATTATCATCACTCAAAGGCACAAGAAACAATTAGACTAGGAATTTTATTTTATTTGTAATTTACTTCCAATTTCATTTGTCATGTTGGTAAAAGCCTATAAAAAGGCATCATTTTCATTTTAGAAAAAAAAGAAAAGGTTGGCTCCACTAGGGAGCATTAGGAGTAGGATAGAGATCTCTCTCTTTAGTTTTCTTTCCGTTTTAAATTTTGGATCAAGAATTGAAGGAATTCTGTTTTACTTAGTGAATTGAGAATTGAATTTGAGCTTTCATTTACTGCCTTCATCTTTCTTTCATCTGCAATTTGTTCTCTATTGGATCAAGGAAGGAATTGAGATCTAGACTTATTTTCTAGTCTCATTGAACTCCTGAGATCTTCACTTGTCTTTTTAGATTTTATAATTGAATTGAGCTTTCTTGCTGATTTACTTTTCTGCTAAAATTTCATTCTATGCAATTTTTACTTTCTGTTGCACTGCCTCCAATTTATTTTTCCTGCAAGTTTAATTTTCTGCAATTGATCTGAGTTCTAATTTACCACTTTCTTTAATTTCCAGCACCCACTCCCCTTTACATTCACTGCAATTTACATTTCTTGTCATTTAAGATTTTGCCAATTTACTTTCCTTGCTCTTTACGTTTTTGTCATTTACTTTCTACAATTTACATTCTGTTGGTCACGTTTCACACAATTCACTCAATGTTAGCTTGACTAAACTAATCACCCACTAAAGTTGTTTGATCCATCAATCCCTGTGGGATCGACCTCACTCTAAGTGAGTTATTACTACTTGATGCGACCGGTATACTTGCAGGTTAGATCTATGTGTTTGGAAATTCGTTTTTCCACAAAAACACCATCAAGTTTTTGGCGCCGTTGCCGTGAATTGATTAGATCAACAATGATTAAGTGGGTGAGAAGTCTAGATCAAGCATTTTCTTTGTTTTTGTTCTCTGTTTTAAGTTGATAGCAAGGTGTTTGAGTTATTGCCTCACTAAGAAATTCTTTCTCTGTGACATGAATTTCAATTTTCATTGATGCTTCATTTTACAAAATATAAATGGAGTTCAACTCATCTTATGGTCAAACAAAATTTTATGGGATATCACCCACCATCACAAATCTCTAATGGTGGCTGGGAATATCACAAAGAAAATACAAATTCTAAGCACTCCAATCCATGGAGAAATGCTTCAGAACCACAAGATGAGCAAGAAAATCAGATGGGATATCTCTCACCACCACAAAATGATTCAAGTAATTATTCCAATGGTGGCTAGGAGTATCACCAAGAAACTGCAAATTCTGAGCAGTCAAGTCACATGAGAGAGTGTCCAACCTCACCTTCCAGTTCTACATTTGAAAATTCTTCATCAATTAACTATGCCTCAACACAAAATCCATCCTAAGACTCAAAACCAACACAAATTTCCAAGAGCCAAAGACTCTCAAAGATTGAGTCCATGCTCAAAGGATTTGAGGAGAAGACAAAGAAACACGAGAAAAAACTAGAAAACTTCTTCACAAACATAGAAGTGCAGTTAGCTCAATTGTTGAGTGCAACGAAGAAAGTGGAAGGGCAAGATGAGGGAGCCTCTGTGTCAAGAAAAATTTCAATAAAAAATGAGGTGGAGGTGGCATTTGAACCTGAACTTGCATATTCACAGAAGCCACTTGAGATGACAAGGGAAACAGAGAGGCACATGAAGGAAAAGCTCATTGAACCACCATTTCAAAAGGCTTTTGATAAAGATAATGCTCCAACGATCACACAACCACCAAGACTTGGATTCAAAGAAGTGAAAGCAATTAACAAGAGCACCAATCATGCCCCTAATCCAGCAAGCAAGCTCAATCAAGCTATGTACAAAAGGAAGCTTGTTGAGAGGAAACCAAGAGAGGGAACACTAGCTGAATCTTCTCCCCCCTTGAGGTCATTCCTCTTAACCAACTGGAAGAAGAAGAAGAAAGTGAGGAACAACATGTCAAGCTAATGACACTAAAAGAGCGCTTGTTGGGAGGCAACCCAATCTTGGGTAACATTTTATTTCTTTGTCTAGTTCATTTTTCTTTGTCTGTTTAGTTTAAATTTCAATAAATGGGCATATGGTTGCATTCTAAGTTTGGTGTTGCTATGCAACAAAATTTGGTTCCAATGTTTACTAGATACTTGCATCAATTCCAAGTGAGAGTGTCACACTAAGTTTGGTGTGCCACTTATATCTTTATGCAATGTATCATGCACACCATCTTGTTTTTGCAATCACAATGTCTTTGTTTCTCTGTGCCTTGATGGTTATTCTTGATTGTGCTTGCTTAAAACACATGTACCACTAACATTCCATTGTGTAAGACATTCATGATCCATCTTAGCCTTATAGCCACGGTTCTAATAGTTGCTTGAGGATGAGCAAGCATTCCGAGTTTGGTATGGGAAGGAGGAGAATGGGAGGAAAATGACAACAATAGAGAAGATGAACTACAAGGTTGTAAAGTTCCTTTTCCTCTCATTTATTTCAAGCACTATAAACTGCATGATTGTCTTTATCTTCTCTGGATGCATGTGTGGTATGAAAAGGCATAGTTTGATTTCTAAATTGCAACATGTTGCTGTGACATTATGACTACCAACTTGAGTTTTGTGAATTCAAAAGCAATAAAGTATCATGATCATAAACAAACAAGGAATTAAAGAAGAATTTAGCATGTGCATAAAAGTATTGGAAAGCTAGTATGTCTGATTGTTGCTTAATTGCATTAGATTTTATTTAATTGAAGTTTTCATCTAGCACATTTTGTGAAATCTTTTAAAATCATGAAAACCTTGAAGAAGCAAATGCAAAATAAAGCAAGAAAGAAAAAGGGGAAGAATGAGAAAGTTGAAGGCTCTGAGTACCAATGGCAATTTATTTGCCAAGTACTTGTGGTGTTTATGTATCAAGCCAAATTCTTAAAAACAAAACACTTAGAAGTCAAGGCTAGGCTCAAGTGCAAAAGCACTCCCTCAAAGCTCAAGGTTCTAAGCATCAATGATTAGAGAGTCAAGAAAAGAAACAAATGAGCTTAATGAAGTCCTCTAATTCAATGCTTGTGGTGCTTATGTATCAAGTGGTAATACTTGAAAACAAATCATTTAGAATCGTAGCTTTGTTATTAACTCATGGGGCAAAGCACCCAAAAGGAGAAGCTAATAAGAAAATCAAAAGCTTGTTTCAAGGAAGAAACATAAAGAAAAGATTTCATAAAATGAGCTAAATAGAAGCATCAATCATTTACATTTCTTTTGTAATTGTAGCATGCCTAGAAAACTAGCTTGCCATGAACATTGAGTTGCTATTCCTCTTACCTTGGATTGTCAATCTCTATTGCATGATTCTTTTCTTGCTTGGGGACAAGCAAGGTTTAAGTTTGGTGTTGTGATGACATGTCATCATGTCATGTTTTTCTATGCTTTTTCTTTGTTTTTTAATAGATTTTATGCACTTTCTTGAGTTATAAGTAAGCCATTTTGGGTAAAAATTCATGTATACTTGGATTCAGTCAACCATGAGTAAATTGATGCATTTTCATGAGGTTTTATGCTATAATTGCTTATATGTCAAGAATAAGAAGAAGTCTCATGATTTTAGCATAGCTTTGATGCATTTGTTAATTGATGATAGGTGGAAAAAGGCTTGGAAGAAGGTTGAAGAAAAGGGGAATGGCAAATAGCAAAGAAAGGAATTCACGTTTGAGCTCAAGTTTGCCTCAAACTTGGACTCAAATGTGAGGAAGAGCACAATTTCATCCTGGATGTATGCCACGTTTGCACCAACATTTGCCTCAAACTTGAGGTCAAATGTTGGCTAAAAAATTCTCACCCAGGGGAAGCTAAGTTTGCGCCCACGTTTACCTCAAACGTGAGGCCAAACGTTGCTCCTCACAGCCTGAAGGGGTATACTTCCAACAAAAATAACTTGAGCTACAGAGCTCCAAATGAGGTGATTTCAAAAGCATTGGAAAGTAGACATCTAGAGCTTTCCAAGTATATATGGCACTGTATGGTAGACACTAAATCTAAGAGAGAAAACTGCCCCGAAAGTGCATAGATGAACATGGTGTCAACCTGCAGTGAGGCCAACTGACCTCTGCACCTTCAATGGAGTATAACTCGAGTTGTAGATGTCCAGTTGAGGTGATTCCAATTGGGTTAGAAAGATGACATTTCGAGCTTTTCAACCATATATAATAGTTTATAGTGGACATGAAATTGGCAACGTTGACAAGAGGACAAAGTAGTATCCCAAGACTTGATGTGCAACAAGTGTCAACATTGGAGTTCACGTTTGCGCCAACGTTTGCCTCAAACTTGAGGTCAAACATTGGCCATATTTCAGCAAGGAAAACCAACCCCTGAAGCTCACCACGCCTGCCCCAGTGTTTGCCTCAAACTTGAGGTCAAACGCTGGCCAAAGAAGATCAAGGAAGAGCCAAGTTTGAGTTCAAGTTAGGCCTCAAACTTGGACTCAAACGCCAATGACAGCAAAAAGGGCGATCTGCATGATGAAATTCGCGAAGAAGTTTGAGTCAAAGTTTGCCTCAAACTTTGACTCAAACGTGAATGGTTCATGGCCCGGTTCAAGGCTTAATTTCTTCCCAAGGTTAAGAGCACTCAACAAGGGCTTGATTCAACCCAATTCCATCAAGGCCAAAAGCCCATTATCATCACTCAAAGGCACAAGAAACAATTAGACTAGGAATTTTATTTTATTTGTAATTTGCTTCCAATTTTATTTGTCATGTTGGTAAAAGCCTATAAAAAGGCATCATTTTCATTTTAGAAAAAAAAGAAAAGGTTGGCTCCACTAGGGAGCATTAAGAGTAGGATAGAGATCTCTCTCTTTAGTTTTCTTTTCCGTTTTAAATTTTGGATCAAGAATTGAAGAAATTCTATTTCACTTGGTCTGAAATCTCATTGTTCTTCTGCTTAATCTTAGTGAATTGAGAATTGAATTTGAGCTTTCATTTACTGCCTTCATCTTTCTTTCATCTGCAATTTGTTCTCTGTTGGATCAAGGATGGAATTGAGATCTAGACTTATTTTCTAGTCTCATTGAACTCCTGAGAACTTCACTTGTTTTTTTAGATTTTATAATTGAATTGAGCTTTCTTGCTGATTTACATTTCTGCTACAATTTCATTCCCTACAATTTTTACTTTCTGTTGCACTGCCTCCAATTTATTTTTCCTGCAAGTTTAATTTTCTGCAATTGATCTGAGTTCTAATTTACCGCTTTCTTTAATTTTTAGCACCCACTCCCCTTTACATTCACTGCAATTTACATTTCTTGTCATTTAAGATTTTGCCAATTTACTTTCCTTGCTCTTTACATTTTTGTCATTTACTTTCTACAATTTACATTCTGTTGGTCACGTTTCACACAATTCACTCAATGTTAGCTTGACTAAACTAATCACCCACTAAAGTTGCTTGATCCATCAATCCCTGTGGGATCGACCTCACTCAATGGAGGGTGATGAATGAGATTTGCTCGATGGTCTAGATTTTCTTCTTATAGAAAGAATTACTTCGTCGTAAGCATATCTCCAAACCAGCAAACAATTCTCACATCAAAAATATTGAGTTGTCACATGTACAAACCCCAAAAAAATTAACCGAAGTATTTAGACTCCGGATCGTCTCACAACGAATTGTAATGAAGTGCTCAATTATTGGCTATGAAATATATTTTGGGGTTTTTGGGATAAGAGACATGGAATGTAAATAGTAATGAAAATAAACTAACAACTAACAAAGCTCTTGGCTAGATATGAGAACTAGAAGTCCTATCCTAGTTATCCTCCTTAATTGTGATCACAAATTGTCCATTGCTACCACTTAGTTAACCTCTAACCATGGAAGAAAGTCAAGTGGATGAATCAACTTGATTCCACAAGTCCTAGCCAACTCCCAAGGGAAAGACTAGTGTTAGGGGTATCCAAATCAATTAGCAACTTCCAATTGTCATTCAATCAAAGGAATTAGATAACTCAAGCATCACTAATTACTCCACCTAGGCCAAGAGTAAAGAGAACTACTCAAAAATTAGAGGAAACATTTCATCAAACACCTAGTGTGCAAGAAAAGTAAACATAACAAAATGCAAGAATTAAATGAAACACATAACTATCAATTGCAAGAAATCAATAATAGTAAGCAAGATTAACATAAAAGAACATGGAGACATAAAATTGCATTAAAGAAAATTAAGATCCAACAATTGTTCATAAACATAGAAAATGGCAAAATAAAGGAATTGACAAGTAAAACTAGAAGAATAGATATGTAATAACAAGAAATTAAAAGCAAGAACTAAATCAAAACAAGAATTATAACTTGGATCCAAGAAGAATTAGCTAAAACTACCCTAAAATCTAGAGAGGAGAGAGCCTCTCTCTCTATAATTCTCCCTAAAACATGATAAAATTTAAAATATGGCTACTTGGTCCCTTCCCCCTTCAATCCTTGGGTTCAATAGCATCAGAAATGTGTTATATTGGGCTCAAAATGAGCTAGAAATCGCCCCCAACGAGTTGCCCGAAATGGACCCACGCTGCTCCATCGGCGCGTCCGCGCACATGGCGCGTGCGCGCCCCTATACGTCAGGTAACTATGGCAAATTTTATATCATTTCGAAGCCCAGGATGTTAGCTTTCCAACACAACTGAAACTGCTTTATTTGAACCTCTGTAGCCCAAATTATAGTTGATTGAGTGCGAAGAAGTCAGGCTTGACAACTTTACGGTTCCTTCATTTCTTCATGAGTTCTCCCACTTTGCATGCTTTTCTCCTCACTTCTTCCATCCAATACTTGCCTTCTAAACCTAAAACTACTTAACAAACATATCAAGGCATTGAATGGAATTAAAGTGAATTAAAATCACCAATTTTAGGGCCTAAAAGCATGTTTTAACATTTAAGCAAGGGAGAATTGCAAAACCATGCTATTTCATTGAATAAATGTGAGAAAAGGTGATAAAATCCCCAAAATTAAGCACAAGATAAACCACAAAATTGGGGTTTATCAAATCTCCCCATACTTAAACCAAACATGTCCTCATGCTAAGAATAAAGAAGGATAAGAAAAGAGTTATGAACATTTATTCAATGCAAATAAACTATATGCACCAATCTATATTAATGCAACTAAATGCAAAATGACTTTATCTACTTGGTTAAAAGTAAATCAATCTCCAAGAACATATATAAGCAAGTGGGGCAAAGGTCATATGACGACTCACAAACTCTACCAATTCAAATATCAAAATGAAGTTCAAATATACTTGCAAGAAGAAAAGCTCATGAAAGTCGGGAACAAGGAATTGAGCATCGAACCCTCACCGGAAGTGTATCCGCTCTAATCACTCAAGTGTATAGGGTCGATCCCTCAATTCTCTTCTAATCATGCTTTCCATGATTTGTTTTTCATCTAACAATCAACAATTATTCAATGTATGCATACATTCATCATGAGGACTTATTCATAGGTTGTAATGGGGCTAGGGTAAAGGTAGGAATGCATATGGTCAAGTGAGCTTAAAATTTGCATCTTTGATTAGCCTAAGCTCTCACCTAACACATATAACAACCTATACAATTCTAATACACAACCAAGCTACCCATGATTCCCACTTATTCACATACTCATGCATTCTCTTTAATTCACATTCCATATGCATTGATTTTTATTGAACTTCACTTTGGGGCATTTTTGTCCCCTTTTTATTTCTTTTTCTATATATATATATTTTTTTTTTCTTTATCATTTTTTCACCTTTTTTTTGTTTTTTTTTTCAAAAGTATATACAAACGTATCAATGCATATGGTTTTACATATAGTGCATGAATATGTACCCAATTCCCAATATTTTCAACAAAAATACAAAGATTACACTTTTACCTCAACTAATGTCCCAAGTTTCCCATACCCAAATGATATACACCCTCACTAGCCTAAGCTAATCAAAGATTCAAATTAAGGATATTTATTGTTTTTCACTTAGGGGTAGTGATGTGCTAAAATTAAGAACAAAAGGGATTAAATAGGCTCAAATTTGGCTAACAATGGTTGATGAAAGGTAGGCTATTTGGGTATGTGAGCTAAATGAAATGATGGCCTCAATCATATAAATGCATGTATACATGGAATAATGGACATATAGAATCAAACAAAGCAAGGATTACAATCATAGAAAAAGAACAATGCACACAAGAATAGAAAATAAGTGGTTATAAGATGTAACCACGCAATCAGCCTCAAAACTCACATGCTTGTGTTCTTAGCTCAAAAACCATGTTCCAAAATAAATTCTTCAAGCAAGTTCAACAAATTTTTTTTTTCAAATTGGTAGGGTGCCCTAAAAATAGTTTCTTAGAAAAGAAATCATCACCCTAACCAAGTAGTCCAAACATAAAAAGAAGTGGTAAAATATGTACAAATTCTAACTAGCATGCAACCTATCATGAAATGCAACAACTAACTAGCAAAGAAAATTAAGAATTGGTGTTGAAAGAGGAAATTGTTACCCATGGAGGTCAGTCGGACGACCTCCCCACACTTAGAAATTTGCACCGTCCTCGGTGCATGCAAGAAGAGCAAGGTGGATGGGTTGAAACAATTGATGAGCTTCTACAAAGGATTGTGCGGATGAACTTGTTTATTGTCCCAATTAGAAGATTTCCTTTCTCCCTTCTCGATTGCCAACCTAAAAGGAAAGAAAAAGAAAGAAAATTAAGCCTATAACAAAGATATCAAAGCAAATAAAACATAGGCGGGGGCTAATGCCAAATAAGAGTAAGGGTCTCACTACATGGTAGCTAAGCATGTAAGTGAGAAAACAATATGGGCTAATGGCATGCAATATCAAACAAGTCAAGAGGCACCAAAATAATGCAAGAAATTCTCAACAATTGAGTAGGAAAATGCAACACCATTATTAAAATGAGAAAATAAAAAAAAAGGTAAAAATAAGCTATAAAAACAAAATGAAAATGGAAAGAAGTAGAAGTATACAAATGCAATGGGCAAAAGAAAATGAAAGAGGAAAAAAAACTCTTTTTTTTTACTAGCGTAGACACGCCAGGTGCGCGCACGTGCGGGTTGCATGCACAGAATAGGCACAAAAGTGGCACAACTCTCTGGAAAATGTACCATGAGTGCAAATGGGCAATCGGCACGCGCGCGCAAGGTGCGCTAGCGCGTCGATCCGCGAATTGCCAAAAGGGCGCGTACGCGCTAGATGCGTGCACGCGCAAGTGGGTTTGTGCCTCAGGCATGGTGCTGGCGTATTGTAGGTGCAACTCTCAGGTTAATGTATGGAGGGGTGAGATTTTTCAATCCACGCGTCCGCGCACATGGCGTGCCGACGTGGATGGTCGAAAATGCTTGAGGCGCGCGTACGCGCCAGGTGCACGCACGCGCGGGTTAGTGCTCTGTTTTTCAAAATTTTTTTCATGTTCTTGCACCAATCCAAGCATTCCAAACCTCCAAACACCATGAAACCTTATTCAACCTACTAAACTGCCAAATAAACTCAACAAACCAATAAAAACAAGAAACTAAACTAATTTTACCAGTATGTACAAAAGGGAAAATGAAAAGATGTTACTATGGTGGGTTGTCTCCCACCTAGCACTTTTGTTTATTGTCCTTAAGTTGGACATTTGGAAGGCTCCTTGTCATGGTGGTTTATGCTTGAATTCATCTTGAAACTTCTACCAATGCTTGGACTTCAAGTAAGCTCCAAAATTGAAGATCAATGACACCAAGCTTTGATGAAGTTCCACACAAGCTAAGGGCTTCCAGAATTGATCTTCATCTATTCCCGGATCCCAAATCTTGTTTCTACACCCATCTTCAAGTTGATCATCACAATTCCAATAGGGTGAGAAGTGATCCGAATTCTCAAGTAAACACCAAAGCATCTTCCTAGACCCCTTTAGTTGAGAACTATACCAACCATTGCACTTAGACTTTGAGTTTCCAACCATGAGGAACCTTGATTGGCATTTCCACCCACTAACCAATTCTCTCCAACTCTTGACTCCACAAAGGGCTCTAAGTTGCCCATCATTTTCAATCAAACCATATTCAAGTGAGAAAGTGAAACTTAGGGATAGAAATTTTACCCACTCGAATGTTGTGTTGGATGATAGTGACTTAGGAAGGGGGACCTTCCCACACTTAGCCAATGTGAGATCCATTCCCTTGTGCTCTTCCTTGATTACCTCCACCTCTTTACAACTTTCCTCAACTTCAACCTCTTCCTCTTGGTGGCTCTCTTCCAATTCAATCTCTTCTTTATTGCTCACCAAGAGCATGGGAGGTGAGGTATCTTCTTCTTTGACCTCAATTTCAAGCCCAATGGGAGAGGATTCAATTGTAAATAGGAACTCCTCAATGATTGAATCCATCTCTTGATCAACCTCTTCAAAGTCTTCAATCATAATATTCTTTGGAGGTTGTACACCCTCCTCAACATCAACATCAAGTATCTCAGAAGAGGGCTCTCTAATGCTACATTCCCATGGACTTCCAACATCTCCTAGGTCTTCAATCACTTCTTCTTCATTAACAATCTTTCCCTCCTCCAATTGTTGCAAGACATACCCCATCTCCTTGTCCTCATGTTGAGATTCTAAAATTTCTTTCATGCTCCTTTCTTCTGTTAATTTCTCACATTCATTCATGGAGATGCTTTGCTTGTTGCATGAGTCCCATGAGTTCAGACTAGCGGTAATATTAGCAAACTGAGCCATGATTTTTTCAAATATGGGAGGTGATTCATCTTGTGGTTGAGAGTTCTAATACATTGGAGGTGGTTCATCTTGGTAATAGTATGGAGGTGGTGGTTCTTGAGGGTATTGGGGGTTGAATTGGGGTGGTTCTTCATGTGGTTTATAGGGTTCAAAAGGTGGTTGGCATGGTGAATATAGGTTAAGGTCATATGGAGGTGTTTGGTGAAAAGGGACTTGTGAGTAAGGTGGCTCAAAATCATGTGGAGGGGGTGGTTCATAGGCATGTGGTGATGGTTGTTGACAATCACAATAAGGGTCACCACATCCATTAGATTTATATGCATTAGGATTAGAATTATACCCATAAGAAACCAGAGGGGGTTGTTGCCAATAATGTTGATCAATCCCTTTAGGCTCCTCCCACCTTTGATTGTTCCATCCTTGATGCATATTGTCATTGTAGCTCCCATTTCCTACAACATAATTTGAGCCAAACTCATAGCCAAAGTGATAAGAATTCATAATAGCAAAGAGAAACAAAAACTAACAAAAATGGGAAACAAAGTCCTAAACCTAACAAAAACTAACAAACAAGAAAAAGACAAACATATTCACATATTTACAATAGGCAACAATATAACACCATTGCAACTCCCCGGCAACGGCGCCATTTTGATGAATGAGATTTGCTCGATGGTCTAGATTTTCTTCTTATAGAAAGAATTACTTCGTTGTAAGCATAGCTCCAAACCAACAAACAATTCTCACATAAAAAATATTGAGTTATCACATGTACAAACCCCAATGAAAATTAACCGAATTATTTAGACTCCGGGTCATCTCACAGGGAATTGCAATGAAGTGATCAATTATTGGCTATTAAGTATATATTGGGGTTTTTGGGATAAGAGACATGGAATGTAAATAGTAATGAAAATAAACTAACAACTAACAAAGCTCTTGGCTAGATATGAGAACTAGAAGTCCTATCCTAGTTATCCTCCTTAATTGTGATCACAAATTGTCCATTGCTACCACATAGTTAACCTCTAACCATGGAGGAAAGTCAAGTGGATGAATCAACTTGATTCCACATGTCCGAGCCAACTCCCAAGGGAAAGACTAGTGTTAGTGGTATCCAAATCAATTAGCGACTTCCAGTTGTCAATCAATTAAAGGAATTAGATAACTCAAGCGTTACTAATTACTCCACCTAGGCCAAGAGTAAAGAGAACTACTCAAAAATTAAAGGAAACATTTCATCAAATACATAGTGTGGAAGAAAAGTAAACATAACAAAATGCAAGAATTAAATGAAACCCATAACTATCAATAGCAAGAAATCAATAATAGTAAGCAAGATTAACATAAAAGAACATGGAAACATAAAATTGCATTAAAGAAAATTAAGATCCAACAATAGTCCATAAACATAGAAAATGGCAAAATAAAGGAATTGACAAGTAAAACTAGAAGAATAGATATGTAATAACAAGAAATTAAAAGCAAGAACTAAATCAAAACAAGAATTATAACTTGGATCCAAGAAGAATTAGCTAAAACTACCCTAAAATCTAAAGAGAGGAGAGAGCCTCTCTCTCTATAATTCTCCCTAAAACACGATGAAAACTAAAATATGGCTACTTGCTCCCTTCCCCCTTCAATCCGTGGGTTCAATAGCATCAAAAATGAGTTGGATTTGGCCCAAAATGAGCTAGAAATCGCCCCCAACGAGTTGCCCAAGATGGACCCATGCTGCTCCATTAGTGCGTCCATGCACATGGTGCATGCGCACCTCTATACATCAGACAACTATAATAAATTTTATATTATTTCGATGCCCCGGATGTTAGCTTTCCAACGCAACTGAAACCACCTCATTTGGACCTCTGTAGCTCAAGTTATGGTTGATTGAGTGCGAAGAGGTCAGGCTTGACAGCTTTACGGTTCCTTCATTTCTTCATGAGTTCTCCCACTTTGCATGCTTTTCTCCTCACTTCTTCCATCCAATACTTTCCTTCTAAACCTGAAACTACTTAACAAATATATCAAGGCATCGAATGGAATTAAAGTGAATTAAAATCACCAATTTTAGGGCCTAAAAGCATGTTTTCACATTTAAGCACAAATCAAGGGAGAATTGCAAAACCATGCTATTTCATTGAATAAATGTGAGAAAAGGTGATAAAATCCCCCAAATTAAGCACAAGATAAACCACAAAATTAGGGTTTATCAGAGGGATAGTGCACAAGGGAGCAATCAAATCCAAAGATGGAACAACTCTCCTTCTCATCACAACAACAACAACCAATCTTCATCTCAATACCACCACAACAACAACAACTACCAAGCCAATCAAAACCACCACAACCAAAATCAAAACAACTACACCAAGTACCAAGCACCACACCATAGACAACAATCTAACCAAACATCTCCACCTCCCACCAATCAAGTTGACGAGCTTAGAGCCGCTGTGGATAAACGGGATGAGGGCTATAAGGCTCAATTCGAGGCCATGAGTGCTCAATTGGCCAATCTTGCCGACATGATTTCAAAGATGTCCATGTCCTCCTCCAACAATACCAACCAACCCCAAGTTCTTCTAACCTTCCATCCCAACCGCAACCAAACCCAAAGGGCGGTCTCAACGCCATCACCCTACGGTCGGGAATTACATTGGAGGAAATACCTCCAAGGGTCTTGGAGGACATTCATGAGGAAGAAGTGATTGTTGAAGCTCCACATGAAAAGAGGGAGGTAGACAAGAGGCATGAGGAAGAAGGAGTAAACCTCAAGGAACCCAAGAGGAAAGCTCTAGTGGATGAGTCCATCCATATTCCATTCCCTTCCATGGTGAAGAAAGCAAAGAAGACACTGGAATTTGATTTAAACATGCTTCAAGTGTTCAAGAAGGTTGAGGTAACCATACCACTTCTTGATGTTATTCAACAAATTCCAAAGTATGCAAAATTCTTGAAAGACTTATGTACACACAAGGATAGGATAGGAGAATTGGAGACATTATCCTTGGGTAGTTCAATTTTTTCCTTGATGGAACCTATTCAAAAGAAATGTGGTGACCCAGGGCCTTGTTTGGTGTCTTGTTGTATTGGTGGACATACTTTTCATGATTGTATGTGTGATCTTGGAACTTGTGTAAGCATCATGCCGCTTTCTACCTTTGTGCGGTTGAATTTAGCTCCATTAAAGAAGTCGGCGGCAAGGTTTGCCTTGGCCGATAAAAGTGTGATCACGGTAACAGGAATAGCCGAAGATGTACTTGTGGCGATCAAGGATTTGATCTTTCCGGTTGACTTTTACATCCTTGAAATACCTCCAACGGAAAATAGAAGCTCATCCTCCATTCTACTTGATAGACCCTTCCTTAAGACCTCTGATGAGCGGATAATTTATACGCTTTTTTGCATTGTTTTTATATAGTTTTTAGTATGATTTAGTTATTTTTTAGTATATTTTTCTTAGTTTTTAATCAAAATTCACATTTCTAGACTTTACTATGAGTTTGTGTGTTTTTCTGTGAATTCAGGTATTTTCTGGCAGAAATTGAGGGACTTGAGCAAAAATCTGATTCAGATGCTGACAAAGGACTGCAGATGCTGTTGGATTCTGATCTCCCTGCACTCGAAGTTGATTTTCTGGAGCAATAGAACTTCAAATGGTGCGTTCTTAATTGCGTTGGAAAGTAGACATTCAGGGCTTTCCAAAAATATATAATAGTCTATACTTTGCGCGAGTTTTGATGACGTAAAATGGTGTCAAAATGCCAGCTCTCTACCCTTTTCTGACGTCAAAATGCCAGAACTGGCATAAAAGTTGGAGTTAAACGCCCAAACTGGAACCAAAGCTGGTGTTTAACTCCAAGAGAAGCCTCTACACGTTTGAAGCTCAATGCTCAGCCCAAGTACACACCAAGTGGGCCCGGAAGTGGATTTCTACATCATTTACCTATTTTTGTAAACCCTAGTAGCTAGTTTCATTATAAATAGATCCTTTTACTATTGTATTTCATCTTTTGATCATCTTTTGATCTCTTGATCACATTTTGGGGGCTGGCCTCACGGCCATGCCTGGACCTTGTTCTTATGTATTTCCAACAGTGGAGTTTCTACACACCATATATTAAGGTGTGGAGCTCTGCTGTTCCTCGAGTATTAATGCAATTACTATTATTCTTCTATTCAAGTCAAGCTTATTCTTGTTCTAAGATACTCACTTGCACATCAATCTGATGAATGTGATGATCCGTGACATTCATCATCATTCTCACCTATGAACGCGTGCCTGACAACCACTTCCGTTCTACTCAAGATTGAGCGTGTATCTCTTGGATTCCTGGTCCATGACGCATGGTTTCCTCGCCTGACAACCGAGCCTTCCATTCCGTGAGATCAGAGTCTTCGTGGTATAAGCTAGAATTATTGGCGGCTATTCCTAAGATCCGGAAAGTCTAAACCTTGTCTGTGGTATTCCGAGTAGGATCTGAGATGGGATGACTGTGATGAGCTTCAAACTTGCGACTGTAGGGCGTAGTGACAGACGCAAAAGGATAGTAAATCCTATTCCTACATGATCGAGAACCAACAGCTGATTAGCCATGCAGGAAACCGTAGAGGACCTTTTTCACTGAGAGGATGGGAGGTAGCCATTGACGCCGGTGAAACCCAACATACAGCTTGGCATGGAAGGAAGTAAGAAGGATTGGATGAAGGCAGTAGGAAAACAGAGATTCAAGAGGGATGAAGCATCTCCATACACTTATCTGACATTCCCACCAATGATTTGCATAAGTATCTATATCTTTATCTTTATGTTTTATTTATCTTTTAATTATGAAAACTCCATAACCCATTTGAATCCGCCTGACTGAGATTTACAAGGTGACCAAAGCTTGCTTCAAGCCGACAATCTCCGTGGGATCGACCCTTACTCACGTAAGGTATTACTTGGACGACCCAGTGCACTTGCTGGTTAGTTGTGCGAAGTTGTGACAAAGAAGTGAGATTACAATTGTGCGACCAAGTTGTTGGCGCCATTGTGTATCACAATTTTGTGCACCAAGTTTTTGGTGCCATTGTCGGGGATTGTTCGAGTTTCGACAACTGACGATTCATCTTGTTGCTTAAATTAGGTAATTTTCTTCTTATTTCAACCTTTATTTGATTTTCAAAAAAGTTTTGAAAAACCTTTCAAAAAAATTTTTTCTTTTTTTTTTCGTTTTTCTAAAGATAATTTTCGAAAAACCCAAAAAAATTCCTAAAATCATAAAAACTCAAAAATATTTCATGGTTCTTGTTTGAATCTAGGGCCAAATTTTAAGTTTGGTGTCAATTGCATGATTTTAATTGTCTTGCAATTTTCGAAACACATACATTGTGTTCTTGATGATCTTCAAGTCGTTCTTGATGAATTGCCTTGTTTGATCTTCATCATTAATTGATTTGCACTGCATGATGTTCTACATATGCATTCTTGCATTCATATGGCCCAAACATGAGAAAGTTTTAAGTTTGGTGTCCTCCATGTTTTCTTTCATTAAGAAAACTGAGTTCTTGATGTTCATCTTGATCTTCAAGATTGTTCTTGGTGTTCATCTTGACATTCATAATGTTCTTGCATATACCTTGTGTTTTGATCCAAGAAGTATATATTTTGACTTATTTTGTTGTTTTTCAAAATTAAAAACATATCCTCTTGAATAAAGGATTTAGCAAAATGAAGATCCAAGAGCATAAAGCAGAGGAATTACAGAGAAAAAGCTGGGCATTCAAAATGCCCAGTGAAGAAGGAAAACTGGCATTTAAACGCCAGCCAGGGTACCTGACTGGGCGTTTAAACGCCCAAACCATGCAGCAATTGGGCGTTAAACACCCAAAACATGCAGCTCCTGGGCGTTTTAACGCCAAGATGACACTAGGGGAGGAATTTTGTTTTCAAATCAAATTTTTTTCAAATCTTCATATTTTTTAAAATCAAATCTTTTTCAAATCAAATATTTTCAATCATATCTTTTTCAAAATCATATCTTTTCAAACATATCTTTTTCAAAAAATCAAATCTTTTTAATTTCCTTTTCAAATCTTTTTCAAAAATAAATTTCAATCATATCTTTTCAAACATATCTTTTTCAAATCATATCTTTTTCAAAATCCATTTCAAAATCTTTTTTAACTTCTTATCCTTTCAAAATTGATTTTCAAATCTTTTTCAACTAACTAATTGACTTTTTGTTTGTTTTACTATTTCTTATCTTTTTTAAAACCACAACCAATTTTTCAAAATTTTATTTTAAATTTTATTCTTTTTATTTTCGAAAATTCTTCCCCCCTCTCTTATCTTTTACTAGTTAAACACTAACATTCCTCCTCCATTGTCAATTCGAACTCCATCTCTCTTGTGTGTTCGAATTCTTACCTCATCCTTCTATTCTTATTTTCCTCTAACATCTCAAGGAATCTTTATACTGTGACATAGAGGATTCCATATATTCTTTGTTTTCTTCTCTTTCATATGAGCAGGAACAAAAATAAAGGCATAATTGTTGAAACTGATCCTGAACCTGAAAGGACTCTGAAGAGGAAGATAAGAGCAGCTAAAGCACAAAACTCTGAAGAGGACCTTACTAAATTTTTCAAAAAGGAAGCATCAAAAGAAACAATTATGGCAGAACCAAACAACAATGCAAGGAAGATGCTTGGTGGTTTTACTGCACCAACTTCCAACTTCTATGGAAGAAGCATCTCAATCCCTACTATAGGAGCAAACAATTTTGAGCTAAAGCCTCAATTAGTTTCTCTACTGCAACAGAACTGCAAGTTTCATGGACTTCCAGCAGAAGACCCTTATCAGTTTTTAACTGAGTTCTTGCAGATCTGTGATACTGTTAAAACCAATGGAGTTGATCCTGAGGTCTACAAGCTTATGCTTTTCCCTTTTGCTGTAAGGGACAGAGCTAGAACATGGTTGGACTCACAACCTAGAGATAGCCTGGACTCTTGGGATAAGCTAGTCACGGCTTTCTTAGCCAAGTTCTTTCCTCCTCAAAAGCTAAGTAAGCTTAGAGTGGATGTTCAGACCTTTAGACAAAAAGATGGTGAGTCCCTCTATGAAGCTTGGGAAAGATACAAGCAACTGACCAAAAAGTGTCCTTCTGACATGCTTTCAGAATGGACCTCATTAGATATATTCTATGATGGTCTGTCTAAATTTTCCAAGATATCACTGGACCATTCTGCAGATGGTTCCATTCACCTAAAGAAAATGCCTGCAGAAGCTCAGGAACTTATTGAAATGATTGCAAATAACCAATTCATGTATAACTCTGAGAGGAATCCTGTGAGTAATAGGACACCTCAAAAGAGATGAGTTCTTAAAATTGATGCTCTGAATGCCATACTGGCTCAAACAAATATTGACCCAACAAGTCAATATGATCTTTCACAGTCTAAATGGATTGCAAAATGCATCCAACAGTACTAACGAAGCATCTTCTGAAGAAGAAGCTTATGATCCTGAGAACCCTGCAATGGCATAGGTGAATTACATGGGTGAAGCCTTTGGCAACACTTATAATCCTTCATGGAGAAATCATTCAAATTTTTCATGGAAGGATCAATAGAAGCAAGGCTTCAATAATAACAATGGTGGAAGAAACAGGTTTAGCAATAGCAAACCTTTCCCATCATCATCTCAGCAACAGACATAGCATTCTGAGCATAATCCTTCTAGCTTAGCAAATATAGTTTCTGATCTATCTAAGGCCACTCTTAGTTTCATGACTGAAACAAGATCCTCCATTAGAAATTTGGAGGCACAAGTGGGCCAGCTGAGTAAAAGGGTTACTGAAACTCCTCCTAGCACTCTCCCAAACAATACAGAAGAGAATCCCAAAGGAGAGTGCAAGGCCATTGATATAATCAACATGGTCGAAACCTTAGAGGAGGAGGAGGATGTGAATCCCAATGAGGAAGACGTCAGGGGACGTCCAATGGTCAATACGGAATCCCCTAATGAGGAACCAAAGGAATCTGAGGCTCATACAGAGACCATAGAGATTCCCTTAGACCTTCTTTTACCATTCATGAGCTCTGATGACTATTCATCTTCTGAAGAGGATGAAGACATTGTCGAAGGGCAAGCTACCCAATATTTAGGAGCAATCATGAAGCTGAATGCCAAGCTATTTGGTAATGAGACTTGCGAGGAAGAGCCTGCCTTGCTCACCAATGAACTGAATATATTGGTTCAGCAAAAATTACCTCAAAAGAAACAGGATCCTGGTAAATTCTTAATACCCTGTACCATAGGCACCATGACCTTAGAAAAAGCTCTGTGTGACCTGGGGTCAGGGATAAACATGATGCCACTCTCTGTAATAGAGAAACTGGGAATCTATGAGGTACAGGCTGCCAAATTCTCATTGGAGATGGCAGATAAATCTATGAAAAAGGCTTATGGACTAGTAGAAGACGTGCTAGTGAAGGTTGAAGGCCTTTACTTCCCTGCTGATTTCATAATCCTAGACACTAAGAGGGATGAGGATGAATCCATCATCCTTGGAAGACCCTTCCTAGCCACAGCAAGAGCTGTGATTGATGTTGACAGAGGAAAATTGATCCTTCGTGTGAATGAAGAATGCCTTGTAGTAAAGACTCAAGGTTCTCCATCTGTAACCATGGAGAGTAAGCTCGAAGAGCTTCTCCCAATACAGAGTCAAACAGAGCCCCCACCTTCAAACTCTAAGTTTGGTGTTGGGAGGCCACAGACAAACTCTAAGATTGGTGTTGAGAGATCTCAACCATACTCTGATCATCTGTGAGGCTCCATGAGAGCTCACTGCCAAGCTATTGACATTAAAAAAGCGCTTATTGGGAGGCAACCCAATTTTATTTTAATTTTATCTATATTATTTTGTTTTCTTTTAGGTTGATGATCACGTAAAGTCATAAAGACAATTACAAGAATAAAGAAAAAAAATCAAAAACAGTATTGAAAACAGCACACCCTAGAGGAAGGACTTACTGGCGTTTAAACGCCAGTAAGGGCAGCAAAATGGGCGTTTAAACGCCCAATTTGGCACCTTTCTGGGCGTTTAAACGCCAGAATAGGGCACCAGACTGGCGTTTAAACGCCAGAACAGGGTAACAAACTGGCGTCTAAACGCTAGAACAGGAAGGAAAGCTGGCGTTTAAACGCCAGAACAGGGTAGCAAAGTGGCGTTTAAACGCCAGAATTGCACTCTAAGGCGTTGTGAATGCCCAATTGGAGCAGGGATGAAGAATTCCTTGACCCTTCAGGATTTGTGGATCCCACAGGATCCCCACCAACCTCAATTCACTCTCTCTCCTCTTCACACCTTTCTACAACACTCTTCCCTAAATACCCTTCACCAATCACTTCCATATCTCTTCCCCAAATACCCTTCACCAATCACTTCCTTAACTCTTCCCAAATACCCCCCTTCACTCCTTCATTTTCACACATTACAACCACCTTCTTCTACCTTTGGCCGATCCTTATACACCCTCCATCTCCTCCATTTTCTTCTTCGTCTACGTCTTTCTTTCATCTTTTGCTCGAGGACGAGCAAATATTTTAAGTTTGGTGGGGTAAAAGCATTACTTTTTATTTTTTCATAACCATTTATGGCACCTAAGGCCGGAGAAACCTCTAGAAAGAGGAAAGGGAAGACAAAAGCTTTCACCTCCGAGTCACGGGAGATGGAGAGATTCATCTCAAGGGTCCATAGCTCAGTAGTAGAGAATTTGACTGCACAACAAAAGAGCCCACTCATGGACCTCAACAAGAGCATGAGGAATTTCTTCATCAAGAAATCCCTGAGATACCTCAGGGAATACATTTTCCTCCACACAACTATTGGGAGCAACTAAGGATAAGAGCACCAAAATCACTAGGGATGGAACAACAAAGGCAAGAAAGAGATATAGAGGAGCTCAAAAGCACTCGATAGGATTTTTAAGAGGAAGACGCCCCCTCACTAAGGTGGACTCATTCCTTAATCTCCTTGTCTATTTATTTTTCTGTTTTCGATTTTTATGTTGTATGTTCTATCTATGTTTGTGTCTTCACTACATGATCATTAGTGTCTAGTGTCTATGTTTTAAAGCTATGAATAACTCCATGAATCCTTCACCTCTCTTACATGAAAAATGTGCTTAATTACAAAAGAACAAGAAGTACTTGGATTTCAAATTTTATCTTGAAACTAGTTTAATTATTTTGATGTGGTGGCAATACTTTTTGTTTTCTGAATGAATGCTTGAACAGTGCATATTTTTTATCTTATTGTTTATGAATGTTAAAGTTGTTGGCTCTTGAAAGAATGATGAGCAAAGAGAAATGTTATTGATAATCTGAAAAATCATGAAATTGGCTCTTGAAGCAAGAAAAAGCAGTGAAAAAAAAGGAGAGAAAAGAAAAAGAAAAAGCAAAGCAGAAAAAGCCAATAGCCCTTTAAACCAAAAGGTAAGGGTGAAAAAGATCCAAGGCTTTGAGCATTAATGGATAGGAGGGCCTAAGGAAATAAAATCCAGTCCTAAGCGGCTAAATCAAGCTGTCCCTAACCATGTGCTTGTGGCATGCAGGTCCAAGTGAAAAACTTGAGACTGAGTGGTTAAAGTCGTGATCCAAAGCAAAAGAGTGTGCTTAAGAACTCTGGACACCTATAACTGGGGACTTTAGCAAAGCTGAGTCAAAATCTGAAAAGGTTCACCTAGTCATGTGTCTATGGCATTTATGTATCTGGTGGTAATACTGGAAAACAAAGTGCTTAGGGTCACGACCAAGACTCATAAAGTAGCTGTGTTCAAGAATCAACATACTTAGCTAGGAGAATTAATAACACTATCTAAAATTCTGAGTTCCTATAGATGCCAATCATTCTGAACTTCAAAGGAAAAAGTGAGATGCCAAAACTGTTCAGAAGCAAAAAGCTACAAGTCCCGCTCATCTAATTAGGACTAAGTTTCATTGATACTGTGGGATTCATTGTATATACTCTTCTTTTTATCCTATTTTTATTTTCAGTTGCTTGGGGACAAGCAACAATTTAAGTTTGGTGTTGGGATGAGCGGATAACTTATACGCTTTTTGGCATTGTTTTTATATAGTTTTTAGTATCATTTAGTTAGTTTTTAGTATATTTTTATTAGTTTTTAAGAAAAATTCACATTTCTAGACTTTACTATGAGTTTGTGTGTTTTTCTGTGATTTCAGGTATTTTCTGGCTGAAATTTAGGGATTTGAGCATAAATCTGATTCAGAGGCTGATAAAGGACTACAGATGCTGTTGGATTCTGACCTCCCTGCACTCGAAGTTGATTTTCTGGAGCCATAGAACTCCAAATAGTGCGCTCTCAATTGCGTTGGAAAGTAGACATCTAGCACTTTTCAGAAATATATAATAGTCCATACTTTGCATGAGTTTTGATGACGTAAAATGGCATCACAACGCCAGCTCTCTACCCTTTTCTAACATCAAAATGCCAAAACTGGCATAAAAGTTGGAGTTAAACGCCTAAACTGGAACCAAAGCTAGTGTTTAACTCCAAGGGAAGCCTCTACACGTGTGAAGCTCAATGCTCAGCCCAAGCACACACCAAGTGGGCCCAGAAGTGGATTTCTCCATCATTTACCTATTTCTATAAACCCTAGTAGCTAGTTTCATTATAAATAGAACCCTTTACTATTGTATTTTCATCTTTTGATCATATATTGATCTTTGGATCACATTTTGGGGGCTGTCCTCATGGCCATGCCTGGACTTTGTTCTTATGTATTTTCAACGGTGGAGTTTCTACACACCATAGATTAAGGTGTAGAGCTCTGCTGTTCCTCGAGTATTAATGCAATTACTATTGTTCTTCTATTCAAGTCAAGCTTATTCTTGTTCTAAGATACTCACTCGCACTTCAACCTAATGAATGTGATGATCCGTGACACTCATCATCATTCTCACCTATGAACGCGTGCCTGACAACCACTTCTGTTCTACTCAAGATTGAGCGTGTGTCTCTTGGATTCCTGGTCCACGACGCATGGTTGCCTCGCCTGACAACCGAGCCTTCCATTCAGTGAGATCAGAGTCTTCGTGGTATAAGCTAGAATTATTGGCGGCCATTCCTAAGATTCGGAAAGTCTAAACCTTATCTGTGGTATTTCGAGTAGGATCTGAGATGGGATGACTGTGACGAGCTTCAAACTCGCCACTGTAGGGCGTAATGATAGACGCAAAAGGATAGTAAATCCTATTCCTACATGATCGAGAACCAACAGCTGATTAGCCATGGGGAAACCGTAGAAGACCTTTTTCACTGAGAGGAAGGGAGGTAGCCATTGACGCCGGTGAAACCCAACATACAGCTTGCCATGGAAGAGAGTAAGAAGGATTGGATGAAGGCAGTAGGAAAGAAGAGATTCAAGAGGGATGAAGCATCTCCATACGCTTATCTGAAATTCCCACCAATGCTTTGCATAAGTATCTCTATCTTTATCTTTATGTTTTATTTATCTTTTAATTATGAAAACTCCATAACTCATTTGAATCCGCCTGACTGAGATTTACAAGGTGACCAAAGCTTGCTTCAAGCCGACAATCTCCGTGGGATCGACCCTTACTCACGTAAGGTATTACTTGGACGACCCAGTGCACTTGCTGGTTAGTTGTGCGAAGTTGTGACAAAGAAATGAGATTACAATTGTGCGACCAAGTTGTTGGGGCCATTGTGTATCACAATTTCATGCACCAATCTCTAAATTCAAGTTAGATGCCTTCATCGGTACATATTCCTTTGAGGTTGAGGACAAGACTATCAAGTTCAATTTGGAAGAAGCCATGAAGTATCCTCCCGAGGAGCATTCCGTTCTCCGATGTGATGTAATTGATGAAGTGGTAGCAGAAGTGCAAGAAGAAAACCATAACAAGTTGTGCTACCATGTTATTAAAGAGACGGATGACCAAGAGGGTGAACATGAGAAAGTTGTTGAGAATGAACTCCATGAGCTTGACGAAAAGGAACCTCAGCTTGAGGCAAAGAGTGAATTGAAGCCTCTCCCATCTCATTTGAAGTATGCTTTCTTAGAGGACAACCAAAAGTTTTCGGTCATTATCGCTAGTGAGCTTTCTAGTAAAGAAGAAGAAAAGCTCTTAGATGTTCTCAGAAAGTACAAGAAGGCAATTGGTTGGAGCCTAGCCGATATTGTGGGAATTGATCCTCGCAAGTGCATGCATCGTATATTTCTCCAAGAGGGAGCTAGGCTGGTGGTGCACGAAATTGCAATCACACTTTTGCAACTCCGCACAACTAACCAGCAAGTGCACTGGGTCGTCCAAGTAATACCTTGCGTGAGCAAGGGTCGATCCCACGGAGATTGTCGGCTTGAAGCAAGCTATGGTTATCTTGTAAATCTTAGTCAGGATATCAGAATTTATCAGGATTGATTGTGAAAAGCAAAAGAACATGAAATGGTTACTTGTTTTGCAGTAATGCAGAATAGGTTGAGGTTTGGAGATGCTCCATCTTCTGAATCTCTGCTTTCCTACTGTCTTCTTCTTCAAACACGCAAGTCTCCTTCCATGGCAAGCTGTGTGTAGGGTTTCACCGTTGTCAGTGGCTACCTCCCATCCTCTCAGTGAAAGCGATTGCATATGCTCTGTCACAACATAGCGGAATTCATCTGTCGGTTCTCAATCAGGCCGGAATAGAATCCAGTGATTCTTTTGCATCTGTCACTAACGTCCCGCCTTCAGAAGATTGAAGCACGTCACAGTCATTCAATCATTGAATCCTACTCAGAATACCACAGACAAGGTTTAGACCTTCCGGATTCTCTTGAATGCTGCCATCAGTCCTAGCTTATACCACGAAGATTCCGATTAAAGAATCCAAGAGATAACTACTTAATCTAAGGTAGAACGGAGGTGGTTGTCAGTCACACGTTCATGGTTGAGAATGATGATGATTGTCACTGATAATCACATTCATCCGGATTAAGAACAAGTATTATCTTAGAATGGAAGCAAGCATGATTGAATAAGAAACAGTAGTAATTGCATTAATCCATCAAGACACAGCAGAGCTCCTCACCCCCAACCATGGGGTTTAGAGACTCATGCTGTGGAAAGAAACGTGTAAAAATGTTATGAGGTCATAAGGTACAGATACAATGTCAAAAGATCCTATTAATAGTAAACTAGTGTCCTCAGGTTTACAGAAATGAGTAAATGACATAAAAATCCACTTCCGGGCCCACTTGGTGTGTGCTTGGGCTGAGCAATGAAGGAATTTCGTGTAGAGACCTTTTCTGGAGTTAAACGCCAGCTTTCATGCCAGTTTGGGCGTTTAACTCCAAATTTTATGCCAGTTCCGGCGTTTAACGCTGGAATTTCTGTAGGTGATTTTGAGCGCCGGTTTGGGCCATCAAATCTTGGGCAAAGTATGGACTATTATATATTGCTAGAAACCCCAGGATGTCTACTTTCCAATGCCGTTGAGAGCGCGCCAATTGAGCTTCTGTAGCTCCAGAAAATCCACTTCGAGTGCTGGGAGGTCAGAATCCAACAGCATCTGCAGTCCTTTTCAGTCTCTGGATCAGATTTTTGCTCAGGACCCTCAATTTCAGTCAGAAAATACCTGAAATCACAGAAAAACACACAAACTCATAGTAAAGTCCAGAAAAGTGAATTTTAATTAAAAACTAATAAAAATATACTAAAAACTAACTAAAAGATACTAAAAACATACTAAAAACAATGCCAAAAAGCATACAAATTATCCGCTCATCACAACACCAAACTTAAATTGTTGCTTGTCCCCAAGCAACTGAAAATCAAAATAGGATAAAAAGAAGAGAATATACTATAGATTCTAAAATATCAGAGAAACATAGCTCCAATTAGATGAGCGGGACTAGTAGCTTTTTGCCTCCGAACAGTTTTGGCATCTCACTCTATCCTTTGAAGTTCAGAATGATTGGCATCTATAAGAACTCAGAACTCAGATAGTGTTATTGATTCTCCTAGTTAAGTATATTGATTCTTGAACATAGCCAGTGTATGAGTCTTGGCTGTGGCCCAAAGCACTCTGTCTTCCAGTATTACCACCGGATACATACATGCCACAGACACATAATTGGGTGAACCTTTTTAGATTGTGACTCAGCTTTGCTAAAGTCCCCAATTAGAGGTGTCCAGGGTTCTTAAGCACACTCTTTTGCCTTGGATCACAACTTTATTTCCTTCTTTTTCTTTCTTTTTTTTTCGAATTTTTTTTTTTTTGGATTCACTGCTTTTTCTTGCTTCAAGAATCATTTTGATGATTTTTCAGATCCTCAATAACAGTTCTCCTTTTCCATCATTCTTTCAAGAGCCAACAATTTTAACATTCTTAAAACAACAAATTCAAAAGACATATGCACTGTTCAGGCATTCATTCAGAAAACAAAAAGTATTGTCACCACATCAAACTAATTCAACTAGTTTCAGAGATAAATTTCGAAATCCTGTACTTCTTGTTCTTTTGTGATTAAAGCATTTTTCTTTTAAGAGAGGTGATGGATTCATAGGACATTCATAACTTTAAGGCATAAATTTTATTAATTATGAACTAAGAACAAGACTTAAATATAGATATAAGATGAGACTAAAAATAAAAATAGAAAATAAGACAAGAAAACGAAAAAAATAGGCTCCTAATGATAGAGGATTTCACAGAGTTAGAACTCAACAACCTTGATTTTGAGAAGTGGATGCTCCCTCAGCTTGAGAGGAGAGCTTTTGGCGTTTCAACTCTTGGAGTTCATGCCCCTGCTTCTCTTGTTCCTTCAGCAATTTGCAGAGCATGCAGTTCTGATTCTGCTGTTCTTCCTTTAGTTGATCCATAGTCTCTTGCAACTTGGTGATAGATGCTTCTAGGCTGGACCAGTAGTCAATTCTTGGGAATTCAGGGAGGAATTCCTGTGCCCTCCTCTTGATGGAGTTGTCTTGCACTTGTCCTTCCATTGACTTCTTGGTGATTGGGTGTTCAATGGGTATGAACTCATCTACTCCCATCTTCACCCCAGCCTCTTTACAGAGCAAGGAAATCAAGCTTGGATAAGCCAATTTGGCTTCAGTGGAATTCTTATTTGCAATTGTGTAGATCTCACAAGCAATCACATGATGGACCTCCACCTCTTTTCCAAGCATAATGCAATGAATCATCACTGCTCTCTTAATGGTGACCTCAGAACGGTTGCTAGTGGGCAATATGGAACGCCCAATAAAGTCTAGCCAACCTCTTGCAATTGGTTTGAGGTCTCCCCTCTTGAGTTGGTTTGGGACACCCTTAGAATTGGTTATCCACTTAGTTCCAGGGAGGCATATGTCCTCTAGAACTTGATCCAACCCTTTATCTACTCTCACCATCCTCCTATTAAAGGAGTCAGGATCATCTTGCAGTTGAGGCAACTTGAAGATTTCTCTTATTTTGTCCAGATGAAAGTACATAACTTTCCCTCTGACCATAGTTCTGTAGGTATGGTAAGCGGTTCCAGTCATTCTCTGCTTATCTGTCAGCCACAGATTTGAGTAGAATTCCTGAACCATGTTCCTTCCAACCTTGTCTCAGGATTGGTTAGAACTTCCCATCCTCTGTTTCGAATTTGCTCTTGGATCCCCGGATATTCATCTTCTTTCAGATCAAATTTAACTTCCGGGATCACTGACCTCAGACCCATTATTTGTGATAATGGTCTTCATGTTCTTTAGTTAAGAACTTCTCTTGATTCCAAAGATTCTTTGGATTATTCTCTTTCTTGCCTCTTAAATTGGTTTGTTTTCCCTTAGGAGCCATGATATTGATGAATCTTGGCTTAGTGATCACGGAAAAGCACACCAAACTTAGAGGTTTGCTTGTCCTCAAGCAAAAGAAAAGAAAGAAGAGAGAGAGAGAAAGAGGAAATTCGAATGGTGTGGGTAAAGGGGGTTCCAAACGTGAATTTATAAGGGAGGGGGGAAGAGATTTCGAAAAAAATAAAAATTTGAAAGGAGATTTGAGAAGATATGAAAAGAAATTGAGAAAAGGGTGAGTTTTTGAAGAAGATTTGTGATTAATTTGAAATAGATTTGAAGAATGGTTTTGATTTGTGAAGATTTGAAAGTGAATGATGAAAGGTTGAAGTGCATTTATGTAGAAGAGTATGGTTAAAAAGAGGAAAGTTTGAAAAAAATTGAGTTGAAAACAAAAATGTGGTCCCCCCACCTTTCTGGCGTTAAAAGCCCAGAATGGCACCCATTCTGGCGTTTAACGCCCATTTGCTACCCCTTTTGGGCGTTTAACGCCCAGCCAGGTGCCCTGGCTGGCGTTAAACGCCAGAAATCCTTTGTCACTGGGCGTTTTTTCAAAACGCCCAGGATGCTGCACACCTGGCGTTAAACGCCCAGAATGGTGCCCATTCTGGCGTTTAACGCCCAAAATGCCCCTTACTGGCGTTTTTTCGCCAGTAAGCTCATTTTCTCTGCTTTTTGAGCTGAATCCTTCTGTAACTCTGTGAATTCCTTCATTTTTGATACTTGCCTCTGTAAGAACAATTCATACAACTTCCTAATGACTGGGTTGCCTCCCAGCAAGCGCTTCTTTACTGTCTTTAGCTGGACTTCTGCTAAGAATCACTCAAGCCTCAGTTTTGAGCATTCCTGCTCAAAATTTCCCTCAAGATAGTGCTTGATTCTCTGTCCATTTACAATGAACTTTCTGTTAGAATCAGTATCCTGAAGCTCAACATATCCATATAGTGAGACTCCTGTAATCACATACGGACCCCTCCACCGGGATTTGAGTTTTCCTGGAAACAATTTGAGCCTAGAGTTGAAGAGCAGAACTTTTTGTCCTGGCTCAAAGACTCTGGTTGACAATCTCTTGTCATGCCACTTCTTTGCCTTTTCCTTATAAATTTTTGCATTTTCAAAGGCATTGAGTCTGAACTCCTCTAGCTCATTTAGCTGGAGCAGTCTTTTCTCACCAGCTAGCTGTGCATCCATGTTTAGGAATCTGGTTGCCCAGTAGGCTTTATGTTCCAGTTCCACAGGCAAATGACAGGCCTTCCCATACACTAGTTGGTATGGGGAGGTTCCTATAGGAGTCTTGAATGCTGTTCTATATGCCCACAGAGCATCATCCAAGCTCTTTGCCCAATCCTTTCTTCGGGCCATTACAGTCCGTTCCAGGATTCTTTTTAGTTCTCTGTTAGAGACTTCAGCTTGCCCATTTGTCTGTGGATGATATGTAGTTGCCACTTTATGGCTAATTCCATATCTAACCATAGCAGAGTATAGCTGTTTGTTGCAGAAATGAGTGCCCCCATCACTGATTAGCACTCTGGGGACGCCAAACCTGCTGAAAATGTTTTTCTGGAGGAATTTCAGTACGGTTTTGGTATCATTAGTGGGTGTAGCAATTGCTTCTACCCACTTAGATACATAGTCCACTGCCACCAGAATATAAGTGTTTGAGTATGATGGTGGGAATGGTCCCATGAAATCAATTCCCCATACATCAAACAATTCTATCTCTAATATCCCTTGTTGAGGCATGGCATATCGTGAGGCAGGTTACCAGCTCTTTGGCAACTGTCACAGTTACGCACAAACTCTCGGGAATCTTTATAGAGAGTAGGCCAGTAGAAGCCGCACTGGAGAACTTTAGTGGCTGTTCGCTCACTTCCAAAATGTCCCCCATACTGTGATCCATGGCAGTGCCATAGGATCCTTTGTGCTTCTTCTCTGGGTACACACATCTCTTAAAGAGATATGGTTCATCCCAAAGGAGTCATCTGAAATTAGTTTCTTTCTCTGCACATAACTGTACTCTTTGGGTTTGAACCTCACAGCTTTATAGTTTACAATATCTGCAAACCATGGAGCTTCCTGAATGGCAAAGAGTTGCTCATCTGGGAAAGTCTCAGAGATCTCAGTAGAAGGGAGGGACGTCCCAGCTACTGGTTCTATCCGGGACAGATGATCAGCCACTTGGTTCTCTGTCCCTTTTCTGTCTCTTATTTCTATATCAAACTCTTGCAGAAGCAACACCCATCTTATAAGCCTGGGTTTTGAATCCTGCTTTGTGAGTAAGTATTTAAGAGCAGCATGGTCAGTGTACACAATCACCTTTGATCCCACTAAGTAGGATCTAAACTTGTCAATGGCATAGACCACTGCAAGTAATTCTTTTTCTGTGGTTGTGTAATTCTTCTGTGCATCATTTAGAACACGGCTAGCATAATAAATGACATGCAGAAGTTTGTTATGCCTCTGTCCCAACACTGCACCAATGGCATGATCACTGGCATCACACATTAATTCAAATGGTAATGCCCAATCTGGTGCAGAGATGACTGGTGTTGTGACCAGCTTAGCTTTCAGGGTCTCAAATGCCTGCAAACACTGTGTGTCAAACACAAATGGCGTGTCAGCAGCTAGCAGGTTACTTAAAGGTTTTGCAATTTTCAAAAAATCCTTGATAAACCTTCTATAAAATCCTGCATGCCCCAGAAAGCTTCTGATTGCCTTAACATTGGCAGGTGGTGGTAATTTTTCAATTACCTCTACCTTTGCCTTATCCACCTCTATTCCCCTGCTTGAAATTTTGTGCCCAAGGACAATTCCTTCAGTCACCATAAAGTGACATTTCTCCCAGTTTTAAACCAGGTTAGTCTCTTGGCATCTTTTCAGGACAAGTGATAGGTGGTTAAGACAGGAGCTAAATGAGTCTCCATATACTGAAAAGTCATCCATGAAGACTTCCAGAAATTTCTCTACCATATCTGAGAAGATAGAGAGCATGCACCTTTGAAAGGTTGCAGGTGCATTGCACAGACCAAAAGGCATCCTTCTGTAAGCAAACACGCCAGAAGGGCAAGTGAATGCTGTCTTCTCTTGGTCCTGGGGATCTACTGCAATTTGGTTGTAGCCTGAGTAGCCATCCAAAAAGCAGTAGTAATCATGACCAGCTAGTCTTTCTAGCATTTGGTCTATGAATGGTAAAGGAAAATGATCCTTTCTGGTGGCTGTATTGAGTCTTCTGTAGTCAATACACATGCGCCACCCTGTGACTGTCCTTGTAGGAACCAGTTCATTTTTTTCATTATGAACCACTGTCATGCCTCCCTTTTTGGGAACAACTTGGACAGGGCTCACCCAGGGGCTATCAGAAATAGGATAAATAATCCCAGCCTCTAGTAATTTAGTGACCTCTTTCTGCACCACCTCCTTCATGGCAGGATTTAGCCTCCTCTGTGGTTGAACCACTGGTTTGGCATTATCCTCCAACAGGATTTTGTGCATGCATCTAGCTGGACTAATGCCCTTGAGATCACTTATGGACCACCCAAGAGCTGTCTTGTGTGTCCTTAGCACTTTAATCAGTGCTTCCTCTTCCTGTGGATTTAAAGCAGAGCTTATAATCACTGGAAAAGTGTCACCCTCTCCCAGAAATGCATATTTCAGGGATGATGGTAGTGGTTTGAGTTCAGGCTTAGGAGGCTTATCCTCCTCCTGAGGAATTTTAGAAAATTCCTTTGCCTCCTCTGGCTCTTCCTGATCAGTTTGAGCATCTTTGAAGATGTCCTCAAGCTCTGATTCTAGGCTTTCAGCCATATTGATCTCTTCTACCAGAGAGTCAATAATGTCAGCGCCCAGGCAGTCCTCTGGTGTGTCTGGATGCTGCATGGCTTTTACAGCATTCAACTTGAACTCATCCTCATTGACTCTCAAGGTTACTTCCCCCTTTTGTACATCAATGAGAGTTCGTCCAGTTGCTAGGAAAGGTCTTCCTAGAATGAGAGTTGCACTCTTGTGCTCCTCCATTTCCAGCACCACAAAGTCAGTTGGAAAGGCAAATGGCCCAACCTTGACAATCATGTCCTCTATTATGCCTGATGGGTGTTTAATGGAGCCATCAGCAAGTTGGAGGCATATCCTGGTTGGTTTGACTTCTCCAATCAACCCAAGCTTTCTGATAGTGGATGCAGGTATTAGATTGATGCTTGCTCCAAGATCACATAAAGCTGTCTTGGTGCAAGTGCCTTCTAATGTGCATGGTATCAGAAAGCTTCCAGGATCTTGAAGCTTTTCTGGTAAGCTTTTTAGAATGACTGCACTGCATTCTTCAGTGAGAAACACTTTTTCAGTTTCTCTCCAATCCTTCTTATGACTTAAGATTTCCTTCATGAACTTAGCATAAGAAGGTATTTGCTCAAGTGCCTCTGCAAATGGAATCTTTATTTCAAGAGTCCTTAAATAGTCTGCAAAGCGGGCAAATTGCTTATCCTGTTCCACTTTGCGGAGTTTCTGAGGATAAGGCATCTTGGCTTGATATTCTTCAACCTTAGATGCTGCAGGTTTATTCCTTACAGAAGTGGTTGAAGAAGCCTTGTTAGAGGGATTACTGTCAGCACTCTCAGGTGTCTGATTTTCCCTTGGCGTTTGGACGCCAGGATTGGGTGGAAAATGGGCGTTTAACGCCAACTTTTCCCCCTTTTCTAGCGTTTGAACGCCAGAACTGGGCAAGGAATGGGCGTTTAACGCCAGCTTTCCTTCCCTTTCTGGCGTTTGAACGCCAATATTCCTCTCTGGGCTCTTACTGTCCTCAGAGGGATTTTGAACAGTGGTTTGGTTGTCCTCTGTCACTTGTTCCTTGCTTGGCTTTGTACTCTTTTGAGTAGTGTTATTTAAGGTCTTCCCACTCCTCAATTGAACTGCTTGACACTCCTCTGTTATCTGTTTAGATATTTGCTGTTTTGCTTGATTCAACTGTAGTTCTATGCTCTTATTAGCAACTTTAGTTTCATGGAGCATCTCTTTAAATTCTGCTAATTGTTCTGTCATCAGGAGCAGTTGTTGATTAAGCTCATTCATCTGTTCTTGAGGATTAGGATCAGTGACTAATGCCATGACTTCCTCCTTCGGAACGAACTCATTGCTAGAATACAAGTATTGGTTTCTAGCAACAGTGTCTATAAGCTCTTGAGCTTCTTCAATTGTCTTCCTCATGTGTATGGATCCACCAGCTGAGTGGTCTAAAGACATCTGAGCTTTTTCTGTAAGCCCATAGTAGAAAATGTCTAACTGTACCCATTCTGAAAACATTTCAGAGGGGCATTTTCTTAGCATACCTCTATACCTCTCCCAGGCATTATAAAGGGATTCATTATCCTCTTGTTTAAAGCCTTGGATGTCCAGCCTTAGCTGTGTCATCCTCTTTGGAGGGTAAAAATGATTCAGGAATTTGTCTGACAACTGTTTCCATGTCTTTATGCTTGCTGTAGGTTGGTTATTCAACCACCTTTTAGCTTGATCTTTTACAGCAAATGGAAACAGTAATAGTCTGTAGACATCCTGATCTACCTCTTTATCATGTACTGTGTCAGCAATTTGCAAGAACTGTGCCAGAAACTCAGTAGGTTCTTCCTGTGGAAGACCGGAATACTGGCAGTTTTGCTGCACTATGATAATGAGTTGAGGATTTAGCTCAAAGCTGCTTGCTTTGATGGGAGGTGTACAGATGCTACTCCCATATGCAGCTGTAATGGGGTTTGCATATGACCCCAGAGTCCTTTTGGACTGATTAACCCCACTTAAGTCCATAATGGACAAGAGGGAAATGATAATGATTGCAAAGAGATGAATTTTGTTTATTTTTATTATTATATTTTTTTGAAATATCCGAAAAAAATTAAAATGAAATAAAATAAGATAAAAAAAAATTCGAAAATCAAAAGGGAAATGAAATCAAAGCAAATTGAGAACTGAATCAATTAGTGAAAGAGAAGATTTTGAAAACAGCGATTAAAAAGATATGATTGAAAAAATTTTATGAAAAAGATTTAATTTTTAAAAGGAGGAAAGAGAAAAACACAAAAAGACACCAAACTTAAAATTTTTAGAAAATCAAACACTGAATTTTCGAAAATTTTGAGAGAAAAACACAAAGAGGACACCAAACTTAGAATTTTTATGAATCAAAAAGGGACTAAGAACATGCAAAAATCGAAAATTAAAAGAAAAGCAAAAGGCATGCAATGGACACCAAACTTAAAATATGAAACTAGACTCAACTAAAAGACTCTAAACCAACAAAAATAAAACAGTCCTAATCTAAGCAACAAGATAAACCGTCAGTTGTCCAAACTCGAACAATCCCCGGCAACGGCGCCAAAAACTTGGTGCACAAAATTGCAATCACACTTTTGCAACTCCGCACAACTAACCAGCAAGTGCACTGGGTCGTCCAAGTAATACCTTGCGTGAGCAAGGGTCGATCCCACGGAGATTGTCGGCTTGAAGCAAGCTATGGTTATCTTGTAAATCTTAGTCAGGATATCAGAATTTATCAGGATTGATTGTGAAAAGCAAAAGAACATGAAATGGTTACTTGTTTTGCAGTAATGGAGAATAGGTTGAGGTTTGGAGATGCTCCATCTTCTGAATCTCTGCTTTCCTACTGTCTTCTTCTTCAAACACGCAAGTCTCCTTCCATGGCAAGCTGTGTGTAGGGTTTCACCGTTGTCAGTGGCTACCTCCCATCCTCTTAGTGAAAGCGATTGCATATGCTCTGTCACAGCATAGCGGAATTCATCTGTCGGTTCTCAATCAGGCCGGAATAGAATCCAGTGATTCTTTTGCGTCTGTCACTAACGCCCCGCCTTCAGGAGATTGAAGCATGTCACAGTCATTCAATCATTGAATCCTACTCAGAATACCACAGACAAGGTTTAGACCTTCCGGATTCTCTTGAATGCCGCCATCAGTCCTAGCTTATACCACGAAGATTCCGATTAAAGAATCCAAGAGATAACTACTTAATCTAAGGTAGAACGGAGGTGGTTGTCAGTCACACGTTCATGGTTGAGAATGATGATGATTGTCACTGATCATCACATTCATCCGGATTAAGAACAAGTATTATCTTAGAATGGAAGCAAGCATGATTGAATAAGAAACAGTAGTAATTGCATTAATCCATCAAGACACAGCAGAGCTCCTCACCCCCAACCATGGGGTTTAGAGACTCATGCTGTGGAAAGAAACGTGTAAAAATGTTATGAGGTCATAAGGTACAGATACAATGTCAAAAGATCCTATTAATAGTAAACTAGTGTCCTCAGGTTTACAGAAATGAGTAAATGACATAAAAATCCACTTCCGGGCCCACTTGGTGTGTGTTTGGGCTGAGCAATGAAGGAATTTCGTGTAGAGACCTTTTCTGGAGTTAAACGCCAGCTTTCATGCCAGTTTGGGCGTTTAACTCCAAATTTTATGCCAGTTCCGGCGTTTAACGCTGGAATTTCTGTAGGTGACTTTGAGTGCCGGTTTGGGCCATCAAATCTTGGGCAAAGTATGGACTATTATATATTGCTAGAAAGCCCAGGATGTCTACTTTCCAATGCCGTTGAGAGCGCGCCAATTGGGCTTCTGTAGCTCCAGAAAATCCACTTCGAGTGCAGGGAGGTCAGAATCCAACAGCATCTGTAGTCCTTTTCAGTCTCTGGATCAGATTTTTGCTCAGGACCCTCAATTTCAGTCAGAAAATACCTGAAATCACAGAAAAACACACAAACTCATAGTAAAGTCCAGAAAAGTGAATTTTAATTAAAAACTAATAAAAATATACTAAAAACTAACTAAAAGATACTAAAAACATACTAAAAACAATGCCAAAAAGCATACAAATTATCCACTCATCAGCTGGTTAGGCAACCGCAAAGGAGGCTCAACCCGACCATCCTCGATGTGGTAAAGAAAGAGGTCACTAGGCTACTTGATGCGGGTATCATATACCCGATTTCTGATAGTGAGTGGGTGAGCCCGGTCCAGGTTGTTCCCAAAAAATTAGGCATTACTACAGTTACAAAGGATGATAGTGAAGTGTCACCAAGAGAGTACAAAATGCATGGCGAGTGTGCATCGACTATAGAAGGTTGAATGCCGCTACAAGGAAGGACCACTTCCCTTTGCCCTTTATCGACCAGATGTTGGACCGTTTAGCGAGTAAATCCCATTATTGTTTTCTTGATGGATTCACTGGTTACTTCCAGATTCACATTGCTCCTGAAGATCAGGAAAAGACCACATTCACTTGCCCTTTTGGCACCTTTGCCTACAAAAGGATGCCATTTGGACTATGTAATGCACCCGCTACTTTTCAGCGGTGCATGACCAGTGTCTTTTCTGATCTAATAGAGAATTGTCTGGAAGTCTTTATGGATGACTTCACTGTTTATGGAACTTCTTTTGACTGTTGCTTAGAGAACTTGGCTAAGGTCTTAGCTAGATGTGTTGACACTAACCTTGTCTTGAATTTTGAGAAATGTCACTTCATGGTAAGAAAAGGTATAGTGTTAGAACATGTAGTATCTCATGATGGAGTTTCTGTAGACCCGGCCAAGGTCGATGTTATCACCACTCTATCTCACCCCTCATCTGTGAGGGAGGTCCGCTCGTTTTTAGGACATGCAGGATTCTATAGGTGCTTTATCAAAAATTTCAGCAAGATTACCTTGCCATTGTTGCGCCTACTCCAAAAAGATGTGGACTTTGAGTTTCACAGTGAATGTGTGAAAGCTTTTGAAGAGCTAAGGATAGCTCTTACCACGGCACCGATCGTGCGAGGCCCCAACTGGACGTTGCCATTTGAGAGTGTGATGCGTCAAACCAAGCTATAGGTGCCACGCATGTACAGCGCGATGGTAAACTCCCTTATGTCATTGCATACTTTTTTAAAACACTTGATGCAGCACAATCCAACTATACCACTACTGAAAAGGAACTCCTAGCTATTTTTCATGCTTTAGATAAATTCAGATCTTATTTGCTAGGATCAAAGATAGTGGTATACACGGATTATGCAGCTTTGAAATACTTATTTGTCAAATAATGAGTCAAAACCTAGACTCATACGTTGGATCTTGCTTTTGCAAGAAGTCGACATTGAGATTAGGGACCGGAGTGGATCTAAAACTTGGTTGCGGATCATTTAAGCCGCCTTGAGAATTTAAAATCTGATCCATTTCCGATCAATGACTCATTCCCATTGGATAGCTTGCATGCTGTGTCGGATAGCTTTCCTTGGTTTGCCCCAATGGCGAACTACTTGGTTGCGAAACTCTTCCCCCTCCCCCCAACTTTTCTAAACACCAAAGGGATAAGTTGAGGAGTGATTCCAAATATTACATTTGGGATGACCCTCACTTGTGGAAGAGAGGAGTAGACCAAGTAATTCGAAGATGTATTCCGGAGTCCGAAATCCAACCCATTCTTGAAGCTTGTCATTCGTCCGAATGTGGCGGCCACTTTGGCCCACAAAGGACCGCAAAAAAAGTGTTGGATTGTGGATTCTGGTGGCCAACCTTATTCAAGGATGCTAACCGGTTATGTGTGTCTTGCCATCAGTGTTAGAAGTCGGGAAACACATCCTAAAGGGATGAAATGCCTCAACAACCTATGTTGTTCTGTGAGATATTTGATGTATGGGGCATTGACTTTATGGGACCGTTTTCCAACTCAAGTGGGTATCTATATATTTTGTTAGCGGTTGATTACGTGTCAAAGTGGGTAGAAGCAATACCTACCCACCTTGATGACGCCAATACCGTCATTTCTTTTATCAGAAATTATATTGTGTGCTGTTATGGGTCGCCACGAGCAATCGTGAGCGACCAAGGATCCTACTTTTGTAATAGAAAATTAGAGGCACTACTCAAGCGCTATGGGGTACTGCATAAGGTTGCCACTGCTTATCATCCGCAAACCAACGGACAGGCGGAAGTGTCCAACCGGAAGATTAAGAGAATCTTGGAGAAAGTAATCAATCCGCAAAGGAAGTATTGGAGCATCCGGTTAGGAGATGCATTATGGGCGTATAGAACGGCCTACAAGACTCCGTTAGGGATAAGTCCCTTCTGGATCGTCTATGGTAAGGCATGCCACCTTCCGGTGGAAATTGAGCATAGAGTCTATTGGGCAATAAAGCGGTGCAACATGGATTTGACCCAAGCCGGAGTAGCCAGAAAATTACAGCTAGAGGAGCTCGAGTGAGGAACGAAGCATATGAGAATGCCCAGATTTACATGGAAAAGACAAAGGCATTCCATGACCATCACATCCGGAAGAAGGACTTCCAAGAAGGTGATGAGGTTCTGCTCTACAATTCGAGGCTTCGTTTCATGCCTGGCAAGCTCCGCTCTAGATGGGAAGGACCTTTCAAGGTGAAGGAGATAAAACCCTATGGAGTGGTGGAGTTATTTGATCCTAAAAGTGAAGCAACCTTCAAGGTGAATGGACATAGAGTGAAGAAGTACCATGGCTACAAGCTCCAAAAAGAGTTAGAGGTGTTCCTATTGGCGGATGCACCTAGGGAAGGAGAAGCTTGAGCGACTGACCTTCCAACTTAAGGACGTTAAAGAAAAGTGCTTGGTGGGAGGCACCCCACCGTGGTAAGATCTTCCTTGTGTATACCATCTTGCTTTTAGTCCAGATTCTTGTGAATTTTGTGACTTCTTGATGTTGTTGATTGCTTAGGAATTCTAGTCTGTGATCTTGTTGGATAACTAGGATATTTAGATAGATTTCATCATTTTGGTATGGATGAATTGTTGAATTGGAGAGAATGCTATATTTTGAATAATGCATGAATTTGAGTGTGTTCTCATACCTACTAGCTTGAACACCTGCCAAAAATGTGTTAGAATAGCTTCTTCTATGTGCTTAAAAAAAATAAGGGAAAAAGGGCATCCGCGCGTGAGCGCAGTGTGCGCGCGCGCGCCAGTGGTGCATTCTTACTCCTGGGCCAAAACTCCGAGAGTTATGCCCACCTTGTGCCCACTTTATGTCCACTTCATGCCAGCTCCCACGTGCCAGCGTACATGCCGCCAGCGCGCCCCACTTGCAACTTGGCCATCGACGTGCAAGCACACTTTGCGCACGCACACCGATGGTGCACTGTGAACTTCCCAGCACAAAACACCGAGAGTTGTGCCATGCTTGTGCTATTCTTGTGCCTAGCCTGTGCCCGCACTAACGCGTCAGCACAATGTGTGTGTCCGCGCACTTGTGCTGCATGCCAACTCTGGTATAAAAAAACCGAGATTTATGCCAACTTTGTGCCAGTTCTGTGCCAGGGGCACAGCTATACTCGCGCGGGCGTGCCAATGACGCACTCGTGTCCCTCGCTCAACCCTCACCGACGCGCTAGAGTATCGTGCGCGCGCACATCGATTGCACGAACCAGTTTTGAAGCTGCGCGCCCTGCTTCTCTCACCCTCTTTCTTATTTCTTTCTTCTTCTTCTTCCATCCCTTTTCTTCTCTTCTCACCTCTTCTCTTCCATACTCTACCACCACTGCCTCCGGCTACTCACCGACGACCACCACCTGTTCCTGTGACACTACATCTCTTTCCTTTCTTTCTCATCTTCAAAAAGAACATCCACATTGTTCTTTCACACTTCTCAAGGTTCTACCTCCTCCATATCTCATCTATTACTTTTTTTGCATCACTTCTTTTTCTAGTTAGATTTTTTCTTGTTGATTATACCACTTGTTTTTTGCTTGTTTACTTTCTCTTCTTTTTGTTTTCCCATGGATGTTGAACTTGAACTTTGATTACTTTGATGGATCTTCATGATTGTTTTTCATTATTTTTGTGAGTGGATGATGTTATGTGATGATCGATACTTCATTTTGGACTTCTAATTGGTTGAGTATCTCTTAATTGTTTATTGCTTGTTAAATGCACACCAAGTGAGTGAGGTCGATCCCACAGGGATTGAAGGATTGAGCAATTTTAGTTTAGTGGGTGGTTTAGTCAAGCGAATCAAGTGTTGGTTGAGTGATTTGTGTTTAACAAGAAGTAAATGACAGTAAATGTAAAGGGGGAAGGGAAATGTGCAGTAAATTGAGAAGCAGGAAAGTAAAATTGCAGAAACTTAAAGAACAAGAAAATAAATGACTGAAACTTAAAGTGCAAGAAACTTAAATTGCAGTAACTTAAATGGCAAGAAAGATAAATGGCTTGAATATAAAAGGGGTTTGAGGACTGGGATTGCAGAATCTAAACCAAGAGAAAGTAAATAGCAACAATTAAGAGAGCAAAAATTGAATCAGAAGCAATAAGCATTCAAACAGAAAGGAAATAAAATGCAGCAAGGTTCACAGAAGAACCCAAAGTGAATTTTGATCTCAGGACTCAAGAGCTTAGGTAGCAGAGCCTAAAACTCAATTTCCTTCCCAGATCTGAGTTATCCAAGCAATTGACAGAAAATTTAAAGAAGAAGCAATAGAAGAACAGAATTGAAATTGAATTATGCAGAAAACAATTTGAAAAGAGTTTGAATGGGAATTGGGACAGAATTTCCCCAATTTCACACACCCAAAACTCAGAAACACAAGAGTAGAATTGCCCAAGTAAGAATGAGGAAGGAGATCAGTCAATTCTCCCTTAATCCTCTTAGTGCTAGGCCAATTCTCTCAAGAACAATTGCAAGAGAGTCAAAGCTCCAAAGGACGATGAAAGTAAAAATTCAAAAGCCAAGGTGAAAGTAAAAATTCAAAAGTGAGCATCCAAGTCCTAATTACATCAAACTAACTCCTATTTATACACTTTCTATTCTTGGATTGTGGGATTTGGATGGGCTTTTGATTTGGTGAAGAAATGAATTAAAATGGGATTTTAGTTTGAATTTTCGGCCCATGATAATTTACTCCCAGGAGGCTGCCCTGCCCTTGTGGAGAGCAGGGCAGAAAATTGAAGCTTGGTGCGTGGATTTGGTGCGGCCAAGGTTGCGCGCGATGCGCGTTGGTGCGTGGGACGCTGCCCTGCCCGCGCCAAGGGCAGGGCAGGAAAGGTTTGATGCGCCAGGGACGTTGGTGCGCGCGGTTGGTGCTGCCAGGAACAAAACTTGGTGCGCGCGTTTTGCTTCTTGGTGCGCCACTTCAAATGCTGCCCTGCCCGCGCCAAGGGCAGGGCAATGTTCCTTTGTTCACGTCTCGAGTTCGAACCTGGGCGGATACACACGCTTCATTAATTTTCTTGATTTCTTGGCACGGCAATGGGTCTTAGAGCTTGGCTTCCTCATGGTTCTTTGTTCGAACCTTGTGGCATGCATGGGTGATGTTTTTTTGTTGAATTTCTTCCTTGGAGAGCCCGATTCTGCCCTCCACAAGGGCAGGGCAAGGTTCTCTTTCTCTTGGTTCCAAGGCACATTTTGTGCTCTGCCTTTGGAGTGGGCAGGGCAGAATTGCCTTCCTTTGCTTGGTCACCTAATGTTGCCCTCCTAGAGGGCAGTGTGCCCTTGTGGAGGGCAATGTTGCTTCCCCCATTAGTTGCGGCACGCTTCTCCTCTCCTTTGCCACGCTTTCCTTCTCTTGTGTTACACTTTTTAGGCCACGCTTTTCATTTTCTTTTCTTTTCTTCACCTACAATAAACCAAAACAACCACTCAAAGTATCACTAAATTCAAGAGGCTTATAAATCAATTAAAATGCAATTAAAATTAGCTTAAACCTCATGATTTAACATTAATTTCATGGTGGTTGCTTGATTTAGAGAAGTTATGCATTTTCATTCCAAATCACTTACTTAGGATGCAAGAAAGTGCATAAATGCTAACAAAACAAGTGAAATTAGCTTGAAAAATGGGTATATGATGACTTGTCATCACAACACCAAACTTAAACCTTGCTTGTCCCCAAGCAAGCATCAAAACTAAGAGTAAATGAAATGAATAAGAAAAGAATACACATCCTTATTATGCAGATAGCAGAACTTCAATCTATGGGGCATTTATGCAGACAATGACAACTCAATTATTGTTGCTGTTACATAATGCATATCTTTCTTCAAAGGCTTGCTAAACTTGCTATTAGATGACTCACTTTTTGATTCCACCCTTGCTAACTTTTCTTGGCTTACAATGCTTATCAAGCTTATTATACTTTTGGAGGTTTGGTGTTAAATGTTGCAGCATAGCTGATGAGCGGATAATTTATACGCTTTTTGGCATTGTTTTTAGGTAGTTTTTAGTAAGTTCAAGCTACTTTTAGGGATGTTTTTCTTAGTTTTTATGTTAAATTCACATTTCTGGACTTTACTATGAGTTTGTGTGTTTTTCTGTGATTTCAGGTAAATTCTGACTGAAATTGAGGGATTTGAGCAAAACTCTGATAAAGGCTGACAAAAGGACTGCTGATGCTGTTGGATTCTGACCTCCCTGCACTCGAAATGGATTTTCTGGAGCTACAGAACTCCAATTGGCGCGCTCTCAACGGCGTTGGAAAGTAGACATCCAGGGCTTTCCAGCAATATATAATAGTCCATACTTTATTCGAAGAATGACGACGTAACTTGGCGTTAAACGCCAAGTACATGCTGCTGTCTGGAGTTAAACGCCAGAAAAACGTCATGATCCGGAGTTGAACGCCCAAAACACGTCATAACTCGAAGTTCAACTCCAAGAAATGCCTCAGCTCGTGGATTGATCAAGCTCAGCCCAAGCACACACCAAGTGGGCCCCGGAAGTGAATTTATGCATCAATTACTTACTCATGTAAACCCTAGGAGCTAGTCTAGTATATATAGGACATTTATCTATTGTATTAGACATCTTTGGTCTCAGTTTTGTATTATTCTTCATCCTAGGAGATCATTGATCACGTTTTGGGGGCTGGCCATTCAGCCATGCCTGAACCCTTTGCTTATGTATTTTCAACGGTGGAGTTTCTACACACCATAGATTAAGGGTGTGGAGCTCTGCTGTACCTCAAGTATTAATGAAGTTCTATTTTCTTTTATTCGGTCTCTATCTTATTCTTATTCCAAGATATTCATTCGTACCCAAGAACATGATGAATGTAATGAGTTAGATAACCCTCATTATTATTCTCACTCATGAACGCGCGTGATTGACAACCACTTCCGTTCTACATGCAACAGAGCTTGAATGCGTATCTCTTAGATTCCCCAACAGAATCTTCGTGGTATAAGCTAGATAGATGGCGGCATTTATGAGGATCCGGAAAGTCCAACCTTGTCTGTGGTGTTCCGAGTAGGATCCTGGGAATCCGGAAAGTCTCACCTTGTCTGTGGTATTCCGAGTAGGATTCCGGTAATAAATGACTGTGACGTGCTTCAAACTTGTAACCTGCTGGGCGTTAGTGACAGACGCAAAAGAATCAATGGATTCTATTCCAGTAGGAGCGGGAACCAACCGGTGATTAGCCGTACTGTGACAGAGTGCGTGAGCATTAGTTTTCACTGCGAGGATGGGATGTAGCCATCAACCATGGGTGATGCCTCCAGACTGGTTAGCTGTGCGAGTGACAGCCGCATAGGATATTTCCCCGAGAGGATGAAAGTAGCCACAGCTGATGGTGAACCCCTATACAAAGCTTGCCATGGAAAGGAGTAAGAAGGATTGAGTGGAAGCAGTAGGAAGGCAGACGTCCGTGAGTCATACAGCATCTCCATACACTTATCTGAAATTCTCACCAATGAATCTACATAAGTATTTCTATCCTTTTTATTATTTTTATTTTATTATTTGAATCTAATTAAGTATCATGTTTAATCCGCCTGACTGAGATCTACAAGGTGACCATAGCTTGCTTCATACCAACAATCTCTGTGGATTCGACCCTTACTCACGTAAGGTTTATTACTTGGACGACCCAGTACACTTGCTGGTTAGTTGAACGGAGTTGTGAAAATAAACAGTGCCCTAAGAGTAAATACATACTAAAGCTCAAAAGATAGTAATCACAATTTCGTCCACCAAGTTTTTGGCGCCGTTGCCGGGGATTGTTCGAGTATGGACAACTGACGGTTCATCTTGTTGCTCAGATTAGGTAAATTTTCTTTTCAAAAATCTTTTTCAAAATTTTTTCTTTTATTTTTCGTTTTTTTCTAACATTATTTTCGAAAAAAAAATTAATAAAAATACAAAAAAATTAGAAAATCATAAAAATAAAAAATATTTTGTGTTTCTTGTTTGAGACTTGTGTTAATTTTTAAGTTTGGTGTCAATTGCATGCTTTTAAAATTTTTCTTGCATTTTTTCGAAAATCTCATGCATTCATAGTGTTCTTCATGATCTTCAAGTTGTTCTTGACAAGTCTTCTTGTTTGATCTTGATGATTTCTTTTTTTGTGTTGTTTGTTGTTTTTCATGTGCATTTTTGCATTCATATTTTCCATGCATTAAAGATTTCTAAGTTTGGTGTCTTGCATATTTTCTTTGCATCAAAAATTTTTCAAAATTATGTTCTTGATGTTCATCATGATCTTCAAAGTGTTCTTGGTGTTCATCTTGACATTCATAGCATTCTTGCATGCATTCATTGTTTTGATCTAAAAATTTCATGCATAAAGTATTTTTGTTGTTTTTCTCTTTCATAATTAAAAATTCAAAAATAAAAAAAATATCTTTTCCTTATTTCCCTCCAAATTTTCGAAATTTTGGGTTGACTTGGTCAAAAATTTTCAAAATTAGTTGTTTCTTACAAGTCAAGTCAAAATTTCAATTTTAAAAATCTTATCTTTTCAAAATCTTTTTCAAAAATCATATCTTTTTCAATTTTCTTTATAATTTTCGAAAATTTTTAAAAATTATTTTTCAAAAATCTTTTTCTTATTTTTATATCATATTTTCGAAAATTAGCTAACAATTAATGTGATTGGTTCAAAAATTTGAAGTTTGTTACTTTCTTGTTAAGAAAGGTTCAATCTTTAAGTTCTAGAATCTTATCTTGTAGTTTCTTGTTAGTAAAGTAAATAATTTTAAAATTTTTGAATTAAATCTTTTTATCTTATCTTTTTATCTTATCCTTTTTAAAATTTTATATTTTTCAAAATTTGATTTCAAAATATCTTATCTAACTTCTTATCTTCTTATCTTTTTCAAATTTGATTTTCAAATCTTTTTCAATCAACTAACTAACTTTTTGTTTGTTTCTTATCTTTTTCAAAACCACCTAACTACTTTTCCCTCTCTAATTTTCGAAAATACCTCCCTCTTTTTCAAAAATTCTTTTTAATTAATTAATTGTTTCATGTTTTAATTTTAATTACATTTTATTTTTAATTTTCGAAAATCACTAACCACTTTTTCAAAAATTATTTTCGAATTCTCTCTTCTCTTTTCTACTTCTATTTAATTAATTAATTACTAACACTTCTCTTCACCTCTCTTCATCTAAAATCCGAACCCTCTTCTTCATCCTTCTACCCCCTTTCTTTTTCTACTAACATAAAGGAATCTCTATACTGTGACATAGAGGATTCCTCTTTCTTTTCTTGTTTTCTTCTCTTTCATATGAGCAGGAACAGGGATAAAGGCACTCTTGTTGAAATTGATCCAGAACCTGAAAGGACTTTGAAGAGAAAATTAAGAGAAGCTAAATTACAACAATCCAGAAGAGACCTTCTAGAAATTTTCGAACAAGAGAAAGAGATGGCAGCTGAAAATAATAATAATAATGCAAGGAGAATGCTTGGTGACTTTACTAAACCAACGTCCAAGTTTGATGGAAGAAGCATCTCCATTCCTGCCATTGGAGCCAATAACTTTGAGCTTAAGCCTCAACTAGTTGCTTTAATGCAACAAAACTGCAAGTTTTATGGACTTCCATCTGAAGATCCTTACCAGTTTTTAACTGAGTTCTTGCAGATCTGTGACACTGTAAAGACGAATGGAGTTAATCCTGAAGTCTACAGACTCTTGCTTTTCCCTTTTGCTGTAAGAGACAGAGCTAGAGTATGGTTGGATTCACAACCCAAGGATAGCCTGGACTCATGGGATAAGCTTGTCACTGCATTCTTAGATAAGTTCTTTCCTCCTCAAAAGCTGAGCAAGCTGAGAGTGGATGTTCAAACCTTCAAACAAAAAGATGGTGAATCCCTCTATGAAGCCTGGGAAAGATACAAGCAGCTGACCAAGAGATGTCCATCTGACATGTTTTCAGAATGGACCATATTAGATATATTCTATTATGGTCTCTTTGAATTTTTGAAAATGTCATTGGATCATTCTGCAGGTGGATCTATTCACCTGAAGAAAACGCCTGAAGAGGCTCAAGAACTCATTGACATGGTTGCAAACAACCAGTTTATGTACACCTCTGAGAGGAATTCCGTGAATAATGGGGTACCTCAGAAGAAAGGAGTTCTTGAAATTGATGCTCTGAATGCCATATTGGCTCAGAACAAAATGTTGACTCAACAGGTCAACATGATCTCTCAAAATCTGAATGGATTGCAACATGCATCCAACAGTACTAGAGAGGCAGCTTCTGAAGAAGCTTATGATCCTGAGAACCCTGCCACGGCAGAGGTTAATTACATGGGTGAACCTTATGGAAACACCTATAACTCATCATGGAGAAATCATTCAAATTTCTCCTGGAAGGATCAACAAAAACCTCAACAAGGTTTTAACAATGGTGGACGTACTAGGCTGGGCAATAGCAAGCCATATCCATCATCTTCTCAGCAACAGACAGAGAATTCTGAACAAAATAATTCTAATTTAGCCAATATAGTCTCTGATCTGTCAAAGGCCACTTTCAGTTTCATGAATGAAACAAGATCCTCCATTAGAAATCTGGAGGCACAAGTGGGCCAGCTGAGTAAAAAAGTTATTGAAACCCCTCCCAGTGTTCTCCCAAGCAATACAGAGGAGAATCCAAAAGGAGAGTGCAAGGCCATTGATTTAATCAAAGTAACCGAATGCACTAGGGAGGAGGAAGACGAAAATCCTAGTGAGGAAGACCTCCTGGGACGTTCCTCAAGCAAGAAGGAGTTTCCTATTAAGGATCCAGAGGAATCTGAGGCTCATCTAGAGACCATAGAGATTCCTTTAAATCTCCTTCTGCCATTCATGAGCTCTGAAGAATATTCATCCTCTGAAGAGAATGAAGATGTGACTGGAGAGCAAGTTGCTCAATACTTAGGAGCTATCATGAAACTGAATGCCAAGCTGTTTGGTAATGAGACTTGGGAAAGTGAACCTCCCTTGCTCATTAGTGAACTAGATACTTGGATTCAGAGGACTCTACCTCAAAAGAAACAAGATCCTGGCAAATTCTTAATACCTTGCACCATTGGCACCATGAGCTTTGAAAAAGCTCTATGTGATCTTGGGTCAGGGATAAATCTTATGCCACTCTCTGTGATGGAGAAGCTGGGAATCATTGAGGTACAACCTGTCTTGTTCTCATTACAATTGGCAGATAAGTCCATAAGACAAGCTTATGGAATAGTAGAGGACATGCTAGTAAGGGTTGAAGGCCTTTACATCCCTACTGATTTCATAATCCTAGACACTAGGAAGGAAGATGATGAATGCATCATCCTAGGAAGACCTTTCCTAGCCACAGCAGGAGCTGTGATAGATGTCAACAGAGGTGAGTTAGTCCTTCAATTGAATGGGGACTACCTTGTGTTTCAGGCACATGGCCATCCCTCTGTGACAAAAGAGAGTAAGCATGAAGAACTTCTCTCAGTTCAGAGTCAAGAAGAGCCCACACAGTCAAACTCTAAGTTTGGTGTTGTGAGGCCACAACCAAACTCTAAGTTTGGTGTACAAACCCCATATCCAAACTCTAAGTTTGGTGTTGGGAATACCACATTTAAGTTGACCTGATCACCTTGTGGCTCCATGAGAGCCACTGTCAAGCTATTGACATTAAAGAAGCGCTTGTTGGGAGGCAACCCAATTTTATTTATCTAATTTTATTTTATTTTGTTTCTTTGTTATTTTTGTGTTTTATTAGGTACATGATCATGAGGAGTCACGAAAAAAATCAAAAAAATTAAAAACAGAGTCAAAAACAGAAGAAAAAAATTTTCACCCTGGAGGTAGCGCAGACTGGCGTTCAACGCCAGTAAGGTGCATCTGGCCGGCGTTCAACGCCAGAACAGAGCACCATTCTGGCGCTAAACGCCCAAAACAAGCAACAACCTGGCGTTAAACGCCAGGATGGTGCACGAAGAGGACAAGCTGGCGCTGAACGCCAGGAACAAGCATGAAACTGGCGTTCAACGCCAGAAACATGCATAACATGGGCGTTAAACGCCCAGAACGTGCATCAATGGGCGTTTGAACGCCAGGATGATGCATGAAGGCATGTTACATGCCTATATGGTGAAGGAATGGTATTTGTTTTTACCTCAGGATCTGTGGACCCCACAGGATCCACACCTCAGGATCTGTGGACCCCACAGGATCCCCACCTAACATATTCACACCTTACCTTCTAATCCTAGTTTTTGTGAATGTGATTACTCTTCCCCAATGTCACACTTCCCAACACCTTCTTCATCAATCACCTCAATTCCTCTTCCCAATTACCCCATTCACCATTCACATCAACCCCCTCTTCCCCATACACCCCACCTACCCTCATAAAATTCAAATTCAATTTCCCACCCATTCCCACCCAAAATGGCCGAAACTAACCCTTCCCCCTCCCTATAAATAACCTTCCATTCTTCTTCATTTTCACACAACACAAACCCCATCTTCTCCCACATAGACGAAACCACTTCACTCCCTCTCCACAATATTCTCTTCTTCTTCTTCTACTTTTCTTTTCTTTTCTTGCTCGAGGACGACCAAATTTTAAGTTTGGTGTGGTAAAAGCATAAGCTTTTTTTGTTTTTCCATTACCAATGGCACCTAAGGCCGGAGTTTCCTCAAGAAAAGGAAAAGGGAAAGCAAAAGCTTCCACCTCCGAGTCATGGGAGAAGGAGAGATTCATCTCCAAAAGCCACCAAGACCACTTCTATGATGTTGTGGCAAAAAAGAAGGTGATCCCTGAGGTCCCTTTCAAGCTCAAAAAGAATGAGTATCCGGAAATCCGACATGAAATTCAAAGAAGAGGGTGGGAAGTCATAACCAACCCCATGCAACAAGTTGGAATATTGATGGTTCAAGAGTTCTATGCCAATGCATGGATCACTAGGAACCATGATCAAAGTATGAACCCGAACCCAAAGAACTATCTCACAATGGTTAGGGGGAAATACTTGGATTTTAGTCCGAAAAATGTGAGGTTGGCGTTTCACTTACCCATGATGCAAGGTGATGAACGCCCCTACACAAGAAGGGTCAACTTTAATCAAAGGTGAGACCAAGTCCTTATGGACATATGTGTGGAAGGAGCCCAATGGAGAATAGACTCCAAAGGCAAGCCAGTCCAACTAAGAAGACTGGACCTCAAGCCTGTAGCTAGAGGATGGTTGGAGTTCATCCAAAGATCCATCATCCCTACAAGCAACCGATCTGAAGTTACTGTGGATCGGGCCATCATGATTCATAGCATCATGATTGGAGAGGAAGTAGAAGTTCATGAAGTCATCTCCAATGAACTCTACAAAATAGCTGACAAGCCTTCACACATGGCACGGCTAGCCTTCCCCCACCTTATATGCCATCTATGTTACTCAGCTGGAGTTATCATAGATGGAGATGTCTCCATTGAAGAAGACAAGCCCATCACCAAGAAAAGGATGGAGCAATCAAGAGAAGTTCCTCACGGCCCTCAAGGAGAACATGAGGAAGTCCATCATCAACAAATGCCTCAAGGAATGCACTTTCCTCCCAACAACTATTGGGAGCAACTTAATACCTCCTTAGAAGATTTGAGCCATAATGTGGAGCAATTAAGGGTGGAACATCATGAGCACTCCATCATTCTCCAAGAAATAAGAGAAGATCAAAGAGCAATGAGGGAGGAGCAACAAAGGCAAGGAAGGGACATAGAAGAGTTGAAGAACATCATTGGTCCTTCAAGAAGAAGACGCCACTAGAGGTGGACTCATTCCTTGTTCTTTATTTCTTTCTGTTTTCGGTTTTTAATTATTGTGTTTATCTATGTTTTGTGTCTTCATTTCATGATCATTAGTATGTAACCATGCCTTAAAAGCTATGAATAAAATCCATTAGTCCTTCACCTCTCTTAAAAGAAAAATGTTTTAATTCAAAAGAACAAGAAGTACATAATTTTCGAAATTATTATTGAATTTAGTTTAATTATATTGATGTGGTGACAATGATTTTTGTTTTCTGAATGAATGATTGAACAGTGCATATGTCTTTTGATCTTGTTGTTTATGAGTGTTAAATTTGTTGGCTCTTGAAAGAATGATGAACAAAGAGAAATGTTATTGATGATCTGAAAAATATCATGAAATTGATTCTTGAAGCAAGAAAAAGCAGTGAAAAAAAAATGGCGAAAATTTTAAAGCAAGGATCCAAGGCTTTGAGCATCAATGGATAGGAGGGCCCAAGGAAATTAAATCCAGGCCTAAGCGGCTAAATCAAGCTGTCCCTAACCATGTGCTTGTGTCATGAAGGTCCAAGTGAAAAGCTTGAGACTGAATGGTTAAAGTCGTGATCTAAAGCTAAAGAGTGTGCTTAAGAGCTCTGGACACCACTAATTGGGGACTCTAGCAAAGCTAAGTCACAATCTGAAAAGGTTCACCCAGTTATGTGTCTGTGGCATTTATGTATCCGGTGGTAATACTGGAAAACAAAGTGCTTAGGGCCACAGCCAAGACTCAAAAGTAGCTGTGTTCAAGAATCAACATGCTTAACTAGGAAAGTCAATAACACTATCAAAAATTCTAAGTTCCTAGAGATGCCAATCACTCTGAACTTCAAAGGAAAAAGTGAGATGCCAAAACTGTTCAGAAGCAAAAAGCTACAAGTCCCGCTCATGTAATTAAATTAATATTCATTGATATTTTGGACTTTATAGTATATTCTCTTCTTTTTATCCTAATTGATTTTCAGTTGCTTGGGGACAAGCAACAATTTAAGTTTGGTGTTGTGATGAGCGGATAATTTATACGCTTTTTGGCATTGTTTTTAGGTAGTTTTTAGTAAGTTCAAGCTACTTTTAGGGATGTTTTCCTTAGTTTTTATGTTAAATTCACATTTCTGGACTTTACTATGAGTTTGTGTGTTTTTCTGTGATTTCAGGTAAATTCTGACTGAAATTGAGGGATTTGAGCAAAACTCTGATAAAGGCTGACAAAAGGACTGCTGATGCTGTTGGATTCTGACCTCCCTGCACTCGAAATGGATTTTCTGGAGCTACAGAACTCCAATTGGCGCGCTCTCAACGGCGTTGGAAAGTAGACATCCAGGGCTTTCCAGCAATATATAATAGTCCATACTTTATTCGAAGAATGACGACGTAACTTGGCGTTAAACGCCAAGTACATGCTGCTGTCTGGAGTTAAACGCCAGAAAAACGTCATGATCCGGAGTTGAACGCCCAAAACACGTCATAACTCGAAGTTCAACTCCAAGAAATGCCTCAGCTCGTGGATTGATCAAGCTCAGCCCAAGCACACACCAAGTGGGCCCCGGAAGTGAATTTATGCATCAATTACTTACTCATGTAAACCCTAGGAGCTAGTCTAGTATATATAGGACATTTATCTATTGTATTAGACATCTTTGGTCTCAGTTTTGTATTATTCTTCATCCTAGGAGATCATTGATCACGTTTTGGGGGGCTGGCCATTCGGCCATGCCTGAACCCTTTGCTTATGTATTTTCAACGGTGGAGTTTCTACACACCATAGATTAAGGGTGTGGAGCTCTGCTGTACCTCAAGTATTAATGAAGTTCTATTTTCTTTTATTCGGTCTCTATCTTATTCTTATTCCAAGATATTCATTCGTACCCAAGAACATGATGAATGTAATGAGTTAGATAACCCTCATTATTATTCTCACTCATGAACGCGCGTGATTGACAACCACTTCCGTTCTACATGCAACAGAGCTTGAATGCGTATCTCTTAGATTCCCCAACAGAATCTTCGTGGTATAAGCTAGATAGGCGGCATTTATGAGGATCCGGAAAGTCCAACCTTGTCTGTGGTGTTCCGAGTAGGATCCTGGGAATCCGGAAAGTCTCACCTTGTCTGTGGTATTCCGAGTAGGATTCCGGTAATAAATGACTGTGACGTGCTTCAAACTTGTAACCTGCTGGGCGTTAGTGACAGACGCAAAAGAATCAATGGATTCTATTCCAGTAGGAGCGGGAACCAACCGGTGATTAGCCGTACTGTGACAGAGTGCGTGAGCATTAGTTTTCACTGCGAGGATGGGATGTAGCCATCAACCATGGGTGATGCCTCCAGACTGGTTAGCTGTGCGAGTGACAGCCGCATAGGATATTTCCCCGAGAGGATGAAAGTAGCCACAGCTGATGGTGAACCCCTATACAAAGCTTGCCATGGAAAGGAGTAAGAAGGATTGAGTGGAAGCAGTAGGAAGGCAGACGTCCGTGAGTCATACAGCATCTCCATACACTTATCTGAAATTCTCACCAATGAATCTACATAAGTATTTCTATCCTTTTTATTATTTTTATTTTATTATTTGAATCTAATTAAGTATCATGTTTAATCCGCCTGACTGAGATCTACAAGGTGACCATAGCTTGCTTCATACCAACAATCTCTGTGGATTCGACCTTTACTCACGTAAGGTTTATTACTTGGACGACCCAGTACACTTGCTGGTTAGTTGAACGGAGTTGTGAAAATAAACAGTGCCCTAAGAGTAAATACATACTAAAGCTCAAAAGATAGTAATCACAATTTCGTCCACCAATACCCTTTGGCTTTATTTTCTTTTCTTTTGTTCAACATCTTTCCACCACAGACACATGGCTCACTAATTCTTCCTAGGATCATTGATGCCCAGCATCTCTTTGGATAACTAAGTGTTTTGTATCTAAGTTGCTCTTTATTGTAGATTTTCAATTGGCCATCCCAAATCAGTTGATCTAAGTGACCGGGTTTTAAAATACCCCTTAGAATTTACTCATCCAAGCAGATCTTAGTACAAGAACACCACAGGCATATGTCCTAAGGTCCAAGCTATTGGTGTCCAACCTTTATTCTTTGTTTTTCTTTGCCATTTTGGCTTTTTCTTTCTTCCTTTTCTTTCTGTTTTTGTTACCAAGGGCTTTTTCATTATTAATGAGAGTCTTTGTAACAGCAAGCTAACTCACAATTGAATGAGAATGATATTATGCAACAATTATTTCATGAGTTATACATTTAATCAAACACATGTACCACCACCAACTTCCATTCATACTTATGCAACATTGGATATTTCACTTTTCAATTCAAACCAAACTCTTTTATTTAAGCATATGGGAAACAAAACAATTTTCAAGCTAAGTGATGGATAACAAGCATTGTGCAGATTTTGCATTTTTAGCAAACAATTTCACTTGCAACTAGATAAACACTTTAGCCAGACATACAATGGTTCCCATGTTCAAAACAACACACAGCAGCAGAGATTAAGTTCAGATACAACCTTTGAAGTTGCAGCCCTTTGATTCTTCCTTCGGGTGTGTTCTCTTTGAGTTAAGATGCGTAGTGTCTTCAATTGTTGACTCATGTTCTGCATAATCCTCAAAGTTGTTTGCCTCTCAAGCCCTTAGTTATATGGTTAGTAAGCATATACTGAGTATGGCTCTTGGATTTGTTTTGGTGTGTGAACACCAAACTTAATTGTTTTGCCACTGTCTCAGACGCAACAAGTCAACCATAATTGAAACCATGTGTACTTGCTAAAGGTTAATGAAATTAAAGCTAGGAAACAATTTAACAGTTGAATAATGTGTCTGATTGCTTGAAGCTAGAATCATGCAAGAGGTGAGAATGTGTTTTTAAATGATATTTTTGGTGGAACACCAAACTTAGAGGTTTTCATTCTCCCTCAAATTGTTTTGGTGTGCAACACCAAACTTAGCTCCTTGCAATCCTTACCAATTATTCAACATTTTTATTGAAAAAGCTATGAAAGAAAGACTACCTCAGGTTGGGTTGCCTCCCAACAAGCGCTCTTTTATTGTCACTAGCTTGACATCTTCTATTTTTGCTTCAAGGAGGTTGAAAATCACAGTGCCTTAGCTTGTCTTTCTTTACTGCAAACTTCCTTCCGGTTTCCTCTTTGATGACCTCTATAGATTCTTGTGGAAGGATCTTAGTCACAATGTAGTGCTCAGGTAACTGTGGGGACACCTTCAAGGGTTGAATATTGATCATCACTCGATCCCCTAGTTAAAACTTTCCAGTGAGGATTTTTTGCTTTTCTTTAGTTCTATCCTCTGCTTCTTCTTGAAAGAATTCCTTGTTGTGTTTTTCTTGGCTGGTGCTTCCTTTGTCCAGTTTTTTCTCATTGTCCTCTATGATCCCTTTCCATCCTTCCTTCTTTGTAGCATCTTTGTTGTTGGTTGGTTTGTCTTCAATGGTTTTGAAGAAAGTATCTGGTTTCTTCTCACCCATTTCTGCAAAGTACTTCGCCAGTTGAGCTATCTGCTCCTCAATTCCTCTCATTAACATCTCTTGTTTCCTTGTTGTCTCCTCTTGATGTTTCATTATTCTCTCCATTAGGATTTCCAAGTTTGTGATTCTCTGAGAGTCTTGTGAGGTTGGTTGGTTATGACATGTTAAAGGTAGGAAGGGTGGGTGTGGTGGTGGCATGTAGTGGTTGTTATTGCTGTGATGATGTTTTTGTTGGTTTGTGAAATTATGGTTGTTATAATTGAAGTCCCTTGGTTTGTGATTTTGGTACTCGTTCCTTCTCCAGTTGAAATGTGTCTGGGAGTGTCTGTGTTGTGAGTATTGGCTTTGGGGGGTATTAGTGGGTGGGGGATGTTGTTTGGTTGTGGTCATGGGATTGCCCTGGTGGAAACTTCCTTGTTCTTGATGTTGAGGCTCCCTTGTTCTCAGATAAGAATGAGGTCTCCATGGTGGGAATTTGGCATTCACTGCAGCAGATAGTTCCATATTTTGCTGTGTTTGATGGTGCATTTGTCCGTTTAGGTCTTTGAACGCATTCGCCCCTTCAATATTCGTCACTTCTTTTTCTGGGATTGCATTCTGTGATTTCTCAGATGAGTGTTGGTTGTTGACTTCTTTGTCATTGAAGTCTGAAATTCCTTGGGCAGTTGTTGTTGCTTTGAGTAGGCCATCTGAGAAGTAATCCACTGCTTTTCTTGTTTCTGGGGTCAATCCTTCATAGAAAGCTCGGAAGCCCACTTTATCAGTAGCTTTCTTGTATCTTTCCCATGCCTTGAAGAGTGGTTCTTCATCCCCTTGTGTGAATAGATGTTCCTCCTTTTTCAGCTGGATGATCTGTCTAGGTGAGGTGAATTTGGCCAGAAATTTGGTAACCAAATCATCCCAACTAGTGATACTTCCTTGAGGAAAAGTTTCAAACCATTGTGCAGCTTCACCCTTTAATGAGAAGGGGAATAACAGAATCTTATAAGTGTCATGATCTGAGCCATCAGTTTTGACTGCATTACAAGTCTTTAGAAAGGTGGATATGTGCTGCTGAGGATCTTCCGATGGATTTCCGTCATAAGAACAATTGTTCTTGATGAGTGTGATGAGTGGTGGCTTCATGTCATGATACCCCTTGTCTGTAGAGACTTGATTTCCTGTGACATGCAAACAATCAGGATGACCAAACAACAACACGCTGGAGAATTAAGTGCAGTTATTTGAGATAAATTGTTAGTGAATTAATAGAGGCAATTTCTCAAACAGTTAGTGTGTTAGTAAGAATTAGAATAACAGAAAAGAAAAAATGCTTAATCTAGACCTCCACTTCACTTAATCATTGTCAATCTATTTCAATCCCCGGCAACGGCGCCTGATGAGCGGATAATTTGTATACTTTTTGGCATTGTTTTTAGTATGTTTTTGATATGATATAGTTAGTTTTTAGTATATTTTTATTAGTTTTTAATTAAAATTCACTTTTCTGGACTTTACTATGAGTTTGTGTGTTTTTCTGTGATTTCAGGTATTTTCTGGCTGAAATTGAGGGACCTGAGCAAAAATCTGATCCTGAGACCAAAAAGGACTGCAGATGCTGTTGGATTCTGACCTCCCTGCATTCGAAGCGGATTTTCTGGAGCTACAGAAGCCCAATTGGCGCGCTCTCAACGGCGTTGGAAAGTAGACATCCTGGGCTTTCCAGCAATATAATAGTCCATACTTTGCCCAAGATTTGATGGCCCAAACCGGCGCTCAAAGTCACCTACAGAAATTCCAGCGTTAAACGCCGGAACTGGCATAAAATTTGGAGTTAAACGCCCAAACTGGCATGAGAGCTGGCGTTTAACTCCAGAAAAGGTCTCTACACGAAATTCCTTCATTGCTCAGCCCAAGCACACACCAAGTGGGCCCGGAAGTGGATTTTTATGTCATTTACTCATTTCTGTACACCTTAGGCTACTAGTTTCTTATAAGTAGGACCTTTTACTATTGTATAGAAATCTTTTGATCACTTTTAGATCTCTAGATCATCTTTGGACATTTTAGTTCTTAGATCATTGGGAGGCTGGCCATTCGGCCATGCCTAGACCTTATGCTTATGTATTTTCAACGGTGGAGTTTCTACACACCATAGATTAAGGTGTGGAGCTCTGCTGTACCTCGAGTATTAATGCAATTACTATTGTTCTTTCATTCAAATTCCGCTTGTTCTTTTACCAAGATATCACTTGTTCTTCAACATGATGAAGGTGATGATTGACGCCCATCACCATTCTCACCCATGAACAAGGTGACTGACAACCATTCTTGTTCTACAAGCATCTGAGGCTTAGTGAATATCTCTTGGATTCCTGATTGCACGCTGCATGGTTGATCGCCTGACAACCGAGTGCTCGCCTGACAAACGAGCCAACCATTCCGTGAGATCAGAGTCTTTGTGGTATAGGCAAGAACTGATGGCAGCATTCAAGAGAATCCGGAAGGTCTAACCTTGTCTGTGGTATTCTGAGTAGGATTCAATGATTGAATGACTGTGACGTGCTTCAAACCTGTAACCTACTGGGCGTTAGTGACAGACGCAAAAGAGTTATTCTATTCCGGTAGGGGAGGGAACCAAACCGGTGATTGGCAGCACTGTGACAGAGAGTGTGCATTAGCTTTCACTGCGCGGATGGGAGGTAGCTGCTGACAACAGTGAGACCCTATACGAGCTTGCCATGGAAAGGAGTAAGAAGGGTTGGATGAAGACAGTAGGAAAGCAGAGAGACGGAAGGGAAGGCATCTTCATGCGCTTATCTGAAGTTCCTACCAATGAATTACATAAGTATCACTATCTTTATCTTTTATGTTATTTTCGTTCATCACCATATATATCTGAGTTTGCCTGACTAAGATTTACAAGATGACCATAGCTTGCTTCAATACTAACAATCTCCGTGGGATCGACCCTTACTCACGTAAGGTTTATTACTTGGACGACCCAGTGCACTTGCTGGTTAGTTGTGCGAAGTTGTGTAATGCCATGGTATTATGCGCACCAAGTTTTTGGAGCCATTACCAGGGATTATGAGAGTTGTGAAAAAGTATAGTTCACAATTTCGCGCACCAAGTTTTTGGCGCCGTTGCCGGGGATTGTTCTAGTTTTGAGCAAGCCTTTGGTAACATCAGTGCCAAGATCCGGCAACAACATCAAATTTTTGGTGTTATTGCCGGGGATTGTTTAGGCTGGACAACTGACGGTTCATCTTGTTGCTTAGATTAGGTATTTTTTTTTTCGAAATTCTTGAAGATGAATTCTAGAGTTTCATGATAATTTGTTGAAATCTGGCTGGCTGAGAAGCCATGTCTAATCTGATTGGACCGAGGTTTCAACTTATCACCACAAGAGCTTGTTGATTTCGTATCAATCTTGCTTTTGGAGCAGTGATTTGCTAAGGCTTGGCTGACCTTTGGTCATGTCTAGTGTTTTGGACCGAAGCTTTCTTTGGAAGCTTGGCTGGCTGTGAAGCCATGTCTAATTCCTGGACCGGAGTCTTAGACTAGCACTGCACTGATTCCTGGAATTCTCATTAAGAATTTTGATACCTTCTTTTTCCACTTAATTTTCGAAAAACACAAAAAAATTACAAAATCATAAAATTCAAAATATTCTTGTTTGAGTCTAGTGTCTCATCCTAAGTTTGGTGTCAATTGCATGCATTCATATGTCTTAGTGATCTTCAAGATGTTCTTGATGATTCACTTGCTCTGATCTTTGAATTCTATTGACTTGAGTATTTTGTGTGTCTCATATGCATTTTCAGTTCATTAGTGTCAGTAGTATACAAACTGCTAAGTTTGGTGTCTTGTATGCATTGTTATTTGATTCTTGTTGCATTTTAATTATTAAAAATCCAAAATATTTTTAATTTGTGTCTTTTCAAGTCAATGATACAAGGGATTGAAGATTCAGAACACACTGCAGAGGAATTATACAGAAAAAGCTGAGCATTCAAAAATGCCCAGTGAAGAAGGCAGACTGGCGTTTAAACGCCAGCCAGGGCACCTGGTTGGGCGTTTAACGCCCAAAAAGGTAGCATTTTGGGCGTTAAACGCCAGAATGTATATCATTCTGGGCGTTTAACGCCAGGATGGTGCTAGGGGGAAGATTTTGTTTTCAAATCAATTTTCTTCAAGTTTTTCAAAATCAAATCTTTTTCAAATCATATCTTTTCAATCAAATGTTTTCAAAATCAATTTCTTTCCTTTTTTCAAAGATACTTACTAACAATTAATGATTTGATTGAACATCTCAAATTTGTTGCCTTTTCTGTTAAGGAAGGTTTTATGTTTGAATCATATCTTTTCTTGTTAGGCAAGTCACTAATTTTCCAAATCAAATCTTTTAAAATAATTTTCAAAACATATCTTTTAAAATGGTTTTCAAATCATATCTTCTCAATCACATCTTTTTAAGACAATAACCTTTCAATCATAATTTTTTTTATCATATCTTTTTCAAATTGGTTTTCAATCAAATCTTTTTAGTTTCTAATTTCAAAATCTTTTTCAAAAATCACTTGATTTCTCTTCCACTTTCAATTTTCGAAAATTATCAATCAAATTTTCAAAATGTTTTCAAAATCTTTTAATTGAATTTTCGAAAATCCTCTTCCCTCCTTCTCACATCCTTCTATTTATGGAGTACCACTCCTTCTAAATGCACAATTCGAACCTTATCTAATTAAAGTTCGAATTCTTCTTCTCCTTCTTCTTTCTATTTCTCTTTTCCTCTGACATTTCAAGGAATCTCTATACTGTGACATAGAGGATTCCACATTTTCTTTTTCTCTTCTCTTTCATATGAGCAGGAGCAGAGACAAAGGCATTCTTGTTGAAGCTGGTCCTGAACCCGAAAGGACCTTGAAGAGAAAGCTAAGAGAAGCCAAGGCACAACTCTCTTTAGAGGACCTGACCGAATTCTTCAAGGAAGAAGAACCTATGGCGGCCGAAAACAACAACAATGCCAACAATGCAAGGAAGGTGCTGGGTAACTTTACTGCACCTACTCCCGACTTCTATGGGAGAAGCATCTCTATCCCTGCCATTGGAGCAAACAACTTTGAGCTTAAGCCTCAATTAGTTTCTCTAATGCAACAGAATTGCAAGTTCCATGGACTTCCAATGGAAGATCCTCATCAGTTTTTAGCTGAATTCTTGCAAATCTGTGACACAGTCAAGACTAATGGGGTTAACCCTGAGGTCTATAGACTGATGCTATTCCCTTTTGCTGTAAGAGACAGAGCTAGAATATGGTTGGATTCTCAACCTAAAGAAAGCCTGGACTCTTGGGAAAAGCTAGTCAATGCCTTCTTGGCAAAGTTCTTTCCACCACAAAGATGGATTAAGCTTAGAGTGGAAGTCCAAACCTTCAGACAGAAGGATGGAGAATCCCTCTATGAAGCTTGGGAAAGATACAAACAATTAATCAGAAAATGTCCCTCAGACATGCTTTCTGAATGGAGCATCATAGGTATTTTCTATGATGGTCTCTCTGAACTATCTAAGATGTCCTTGGATAGCTCTGCTGGAGGATCTCTTCATCTGAAGAAGACGCCTGCAGAAGCTCAAGAATTGATTGAAATGGTTGCAAATAACCAATTCATGTACACTTCTGAAAGGAATCCTGTGAACAATGGGACTAGTCAGAAGAAAGGAGTTCTTGAGATTGATGCTCTGAATGCCATTCTGGCTCAGAACAAGATATTGACTCAACAAGTCAATTTGATTTCTCAAAGTCTGTTTGGAATGCAAAATGCACCAAACAGTACTAAGGATGCTTCATCTGAGGAAGAAGCTTATGATCCTGAGAACCCTTCCATGGAAGAGGTGAATTACCTAGGAGAACCCTATGGAAATACCTACAATTCTTCATGGAGAAATCACCCAAATCTCTCATGGAAGAATCAAAAGAGACCTCAACAAGGTTTCAATAACAATAATGGTGGAAGAAACAAGTTTAGCAATGGCAAGCCTTTTCCATCATCTTCTCAGCAACAGACAGAGAGTTCTAAGCAGAATACTTCTGACTTAGCAACAATGGTCTCTGATCTAATAAAGACCACTCAAAGTTTCATGAATGAAACAAGGTCCTCCATCAGAAATTTGGAAGGACAAGTGGGTCAGTTGAGCAAGAGAATTACTGAACTCCCTCCTAGTACTCTTCCAAGTAATACAGAAGAAAATCCAAAAGGAGAGTGCAAAGCCATAGACATGGCCGAATATGGAGAGGAAAGAGAGGAGGAGGACGCCACTGAGGAAGACCTCAGTGGGCGTGTACCAATCTCCTCTGAGTCCCTCAATGAGGAACCATGGGAATCTGAGGCTCAAATTGAGACCATAGATATTCCATTGGACTTACTTCTGCCATTCATGAGCTCTGATGAGTATTCTTCCTCTGAAGAGGATGAGTATGTCACTGAAGAGCAAGTTGCTAAATACCTTGGAGCAATCATGAAACTGAATGACAAGTTATTTGGAAATGAGACTTGGGAGGATGAACCACCCTTGCTCACCAAAGAACTGGATGACTTGTCTAGGCAGAAACTGCCTCAAAAGAGGCAGGATCCTGGGAAGTTTTCTATACCTTGTACCATAGGCACCATGACCTTCAAGAAGGCCTTGTGTGACTTAGGGTCAAGTGTGAACCTCATGCCCCTCTCTGTAATGGAGAAATTAGGGATCTTAGAGGTGCAAGCTGCAAGAATCTCATTAGAGATGGCAGACAACTCAAGAAAACAAGCCCATGGACTTGTAGAGGATGTTCTGGTTAAAGTTGAAGACCAGTACATTCCTACTGATTTCATAGTCCTAGAGACTGGGAAGTGCATGGATGAATCCATCATCCTTGGCAGACCCTTCCTAGCCACAGCAAAGGCTGTGATTGATGTTGACAGAGGAGAGTTAATCATTCAAGTGAATGAAAAATCCTTGGTGTTTAAGGCCCAAGGATATCCCTCTGTCATCATGGAGAGGAAGCATGAAGAGCTCCTCTCAAAACAGAGCCAAACAGAGCCCCCACAGTCAAACTCTAAGTTTGGTGTTGGGAGGCTACAACCAAACTCTAAGTTTGGTGTTGAAACCCCACATTCAAACTCTAAGTTTGGTGTTGGGAGGTTTCAACACGGTTCTGAGCATTTCTGAGGCTCCATGAGAGCCCTCTGTCAAGCTAATGACATTAAAGAAGCGCTTGTTGGGAGGCAACCCAATGTTTATAATTAATTATTTTCTTTTGTTATTTTATCTTTTTTTGTAGGTTGATGATCATAAGAAGTCACAAAAACAATGAAAAAAAGCAAAAACAGAATGAAAAACAGGAAGAAAAACAGCACACCCTGGAGGAGAAGAAGCTGGCGTTCAAACGCCAGTAATGCTAGCTGTTGGGCGTTTAACGCCCAGTCTGGCACCATTCTGGGCGTTTAACGCCAGAAAGGGGCACCAGACTGGCGTTAAACGCCAGTAAAGGGCAAGAACCTGGCGTTAAACGCCAGGAATGGGCACCAGCCCGGCGTTTAACGCCAGAAATGACTCAAAACGTGATTTTGAGCAACATTTGGTGCAGGGATGACTTTTCCTTGACACTACAGGATCTGTGGACCCCACAGGACCCTACCATCACTCTCTCTCTTCTTCCCCCATTCACCAATCACCTCAACACCTCTTCCCCAAAAACCCCTCACCTATCAAATCCCATATTTCTCTTCACCACTCACATCCATCCTTCATAAAACCCCACCAACCTCACCCTTCAAATTCAAACCACTTTCCCTCCCAAACCCACCCATAATGGCCGAACCTTTACCCCCCTCTCTCCTATAAATACCCTTCTTCAACTCTTCATTTTCACACAACCTAAACTCCCTTTCTTACCCTTCTTGGCCGAACACACTACCATCTCCCTTCTTCCTCATTTCTTCTTCTTCTACTCTCTTCTTTCTTCTTTTGCTCGAGGACGAGCAAACATTTTAAGTTTGGTGTGGTAAAAGCGTTGCTTTTTCGTTTTTCCATAACCACTTATGGCATCCAAGGCCGGAGAAACCTCTAAAAAGAGGAAAGGGAAGGCAAAAGCTTCCACCTCCGAGTCATGGGAGATGGATAGATTCCTCTCAAGGGTGCATCAAGACCACTTCTATAAAGTTGTGGCCTTGAAGAAGGTGATCTCCGAGGTCCCCTTTTCACTCAAAAAGGGTGAATATCCGGAGATCCGCCATGAGATCCGAAGAAGAGGTTGGGAAGTTCTTACCAACCCCATTCAACAAGTCGGAATCTTGATGGTTCAAGAGTTCTATGCCAATGCATGGATCACAAAGAACCATGACCAAAGTGTGAACCCGAATCCAAAGAATTATCTCACTATGGTTCGGGGGAAATACTTGGATTTTAGTCCGGAGAGTGTGAGGGTGGCATTCAACTTGCCTATGATCCAAGGAGATGAGCATCCTTACACTAGAAGGGTCAACTTTGATCAAAGGTTGGACCAAGTCCTCACAGTCATATGTGAAGAGGGCGCACAATGGAAGCAAGATTCAAGAGGAAAGCCGGTCCAATTGAGAAGGCATGACCTCAAGCCCGTGGCTAGAGGATGGTTAGAGTTCATACAACGCTCAATCATCCCCACTAGCAACCGGTCCGAAGTTACCATAGACCGGGCCATCATGATCCATAGTATCATGATTGGAGAAGAAGTAGAGGTTCATGAGGTTATAGCCCAAGAACTCTATAAGGTGGCGGACAAGACCTCCACCTTGGCAAGGTTAGCCTTTCCTCATCTCATTTGTCACCTCTGTTATTCAGTTGGAGTTGACATAGAGGGAGACATTCCCATTGATGAGGACAAGCCCATCACCAAGAAAAGGATGGAGTACACAAGAGATCTCACTCATCATGTGATCCCTGAGATTCCTCAAGGGATGAATTTTCCTCCACAAAACTATTGGGAGCAACTAAACACCTCCCTAGGAGAACTAAGTTCCAACATGGGACAACTGAGGGTGGAGCATCAAGAACACTCCATCATCCTTCATGAAATTAGAGAAGATCAAAGAATCATGAGGGAGGAGCAACAAAGACAAGGAAGAGACATTGAGGAGCTCAAGCACTCCATAGGATCTTCAAGAGCAAGAAAGAGCCGCCATCACTAAGGTGGACCCGTTCTTTGATTTCCTTGTTATTATTCTTCTGTTTTTCGAATTTTAATGCTTATGTTTATCCATGTTTGTGTCTTGTGATCATTAGTGTCTTAGTGTCTATGCCTTAAAGTTATGAATGTCCTATGAATCCATCACCTTTCTTCAAAAAAAACGTGCCTAATTGAAAAGGAAAGAATTGCATGAATTCTGAATTTTATAATAGTTTAATTATTTTGATGTGGTGGCAATATTTTTGTTCTCTGAATGTATGCTTAAACAGTGCATATGTCTTTTGAATTTGTGGTTCATGAATGTTGGCTCTTGAAAGAATGATGAAAAAGGAGACATGTTACTGAGGATCTGAAAAATCAATAAAATGATTCTTGAAGCAAGAAAAAGCATTCCGGAAAAAAAAAAAAAAAACCGAAAAAAAAAAACGAAAAAAAAAAAGAAGAGAAAGGAATAAGAGTTGTGATCCAAGGCAATAAGAGTGTGCTTAAGAACCCTGGACACCTCTAATTGGGGACTTTAGCAAAGCTGAGTCACAATCTGAAAAGGTTCACCCAATTATGTGTCTGTGGCATGTATGTATCCGGTGGTAATACTGGAAGACAGAGTGCTTTGGGCCACAGCCAAGACTCAATAAATAGCTATGTTCAAGAATCATCATACTTTACTAAGAGAATCATTAACACTATCTGGATTCTAAGTTCCTAAAGAAGCCAACCATTCTGGATTTCAAAGGATAGAGTGAGATGCCAAAACTGTTCGGAGGCAAAAAGTTAAAAGCCCCGCTCATCTGATTAATACTGATCTTCACAGATGTTTTTGGAATTCATTGCATATTCTCTTCTTTTTATCTTATTTGATTTTCAGTTGCTTGAGGACAAGCAACAATTTAAGTTTGGTGTTGTGATGAGCGGATAATTTGTATACTTTTTGGCATTGTTTTTAGTATGTTTTTGATATGATATAGTTAGTTTTTAGTATATTTTTATTAGTTTTAAATTAAAATTCACTTTTCTGGACTTTACTATGAGTTTGTGTGTTTTTCTGTGTTTTCAGGTATTTTCTGGCTGAAATTGAGGGACCTGAGCAAAAATCTGATCCTGAGACCAAAAAGGACTGCAGATGCTGTTGGATTCTGACCTCCCTGCATTCGAAGCGGATTTTCTGGAGCTACAGAAGCCCAATTGGCGCGCTCTTAACGGCGTTGGAAAGTAGACATCCTGGGCTTTCCAGCAATATATAATAGTCCATACTTTGCCCAAGATTTGATGGCCCAAACCGGCGCTCAAAGTCACCTACAGAAATTCCAGCGTTAAACGCCGGAACTGGCATAAAATTTGGAGTTAAACGCCCAAACTGGCATGAGAGCTGGCGTTTAACTCCAGAAAAGGTCTCTACACGAAATTCCTTCATTGCTCAGCCCAAGCACACACCAAGTGGGCCCGGAAGTGGATTTTTATGTCATTTACTCATTTCTGTACACCTTAGGCTACTAGTTTCTTATAAGTAGGACCTTTTACTATTGTATAGAAATCTTTTGATCACTTTTAGATCTCTAGATCATCTTTGGACATTTTAGTTCTTAGATCATTGGGAGGCTGGCCATTCGGCCATGCCTAGACCTTATGCTTATGTATTTCAACGGTGGAGTTTCTACACACCATAGATTAAGGTGTGGAGCTCTGCTGTACCTCGAGTATTAATGTAATTACTATTGTTCTTTCATTCAATTCCGCTTGTTCTTTTACCAAGATATCACTTGTTCTTCAACATGATGAAGGTGATGATTGACGCCCATCACCATTCTCACCCATGAACAAGGTGACTGACAACCATTCTTGTTCTACAAGCATCTGAGGCTTAGTGAATATCTCTTGGATTCCTGATTGCACGCTGCATGGTGATCGCCTGACAACCGAGTGCTCGCCTGACAAACGAGCCAACCATTCCGTGAGATCAGAGTCTTCGTGGTATAGGCAAGAACTGATGGCAGCATTCAAGAGAATCCGGAAGGTCTAACCTTGTCTGTGGTATTCTGAGTAGGATTCAATGATTGAATGACTGTGACGTGCTTCAAACCTGTAACCTACTGGGCGTTAGTGACAGACGCAAAAGAGTTATTCTATTCCGGTAGGGGAGGAAACCAAACCGGTGATTGGCAGCACTGTGACAGAGTGTGTGCATTAGCTTTCACTGCGCGGATGGGAGGTAGCTGCTGACAACAGTGAGACCCTATACGAGCTTGCCATGGAAAGGAGTAAGAAGGGTTGGATGAAGACAGTAGGAAAGCAGAGAGACGGAAGGGAAGGCATCTTCATGCGCTTATCTGAAGTTCCTACCAATGAATTACATAAGTATCACTATCTTTATCTTTTATGTTATTTTCGTTCATCACCATATATATCTGAGTTTGCCTGACTAAGATTTACAAGATGACCATAGCTTGCTTCAATACTAACAATCTCCGTGGGATCCACCCTTACTCACGTAAGGTTTATTACTTGGACGACCCAGTGCACTTGCTGGTTAGTTGTGCGAAGTTGTGTAATGCCATGGTATTATGCGCACCAAGTTTTTGGAGCCATTACCAGGGATTATGAGAGTTGTGAAAAAGTATAGTTCACAATTTCGCGCACCAGCGCCAAAAACTTGATGTGTGGAAAACGATCCAACACAAAACTCACCGGCAAGTGTACCGGGTCGCATCAAGTAATAATAACTCACATGAGTGAGGTCGATCCCACAGGGATTGAAGGATTGAGCAATTTTAGTTTAGTGGGTGGTTTAGTCAAGCGAATCAAGTGTTGGTTGAGTGATTTGTGTTTAACAAGAAGTAAATGACAGTAAATGTAAAGGGGGAAGGGAAATGTGCAGTAAATTGAGAAGCAGGAAAGTAAAATTGCAGAAACTTAAAGAACAAGAAAATAAATGACTGAAACTTAAAGTGTAAGAAACTTAAATTACAGTAACTTAAATGGCAAGAAAGATAAATGGCTTGAATATAAAAGGGGTTTGAGGACTGGGATTGCAGAATCTAAACCAAGAGAAAGTAAATAGCAACAATTAAGAGAGCAAAAATTGAATCAGAAGCAATAAGCATTCAAACAGAAAGGAAATAAAATGCAGCAAGGTTCACAGAAGAACCCAAAGTGAATTTTGATCTCAGGACTCAAGAGCTTAGGTAGCAGAGCCTAAAACTCAATTTCCTTCCCAGATCTGAGTTATCCAAGCAATTGACAGAAAATTTAAAGAAGAAGCAATAGAAGAACAGAATTGAAATTGAATTATGCAGAAAACAATTTGAAAAGAGTTTGAATGGGAATTGGGACAGAATTTCCCCAATTTCACACACCCAAAACTCAGAAACACAAGAGTAGAATTGCCCAAGTAAGAATGAGGAAGGAGATCAGTCAATTCTCCCTTAATCCTCTTAGTGCTAGGCCAATTCTCTCAAGAACAATTGCAAGAGAGTCAAAGCTCCAAAGGACGATGAAAGTAAAAATTCAAAAGCCAAGGTGAAAGTAAAAATTCAAAAGTGAGCATCCAGGTCCTAATTACATCAAACTAACTCCTATTTATACACTTTCTATTCTTGGATTGTGGGATTTGGATGGGCTTTTGATTTGGTGAAGAAATGAATTAAAATGGGATTTTAGTTTGAATTTTCGGCCCATGATAATTTACTCCCAGGAGGCTGCCCTGCCCTTGTGGAGGGCAGGGCAGAAAATTGAAGCTTGGTGCGTGGATTTGGTGCGGCCAAGGTTGCGCGCGATGCGCGTTGGTGCGTGGGACGCTGCCCTGCCCGCGCCAAGGGCAGGGCAGGAAAGGTTTGATGCGCCAGGGACGTTGGTGCGCGCGGTTGGTGCTGCCAGGAACAAAACTTGGTGCGCGCGTTTTGCTTCTTGGTGCGCCACTTCAAATGCTGCCCTGCCCGCGCCAAGGGCAGGGCAATGTTCCTTTGTTCACGTCTCGAGTTCGAACCTGGGCGGATACACACGCTTCATTAATTTTCTTGATTTCTTGGCACGGCAATGGGTCTTAGAGCTTGGCTTCCTCATGGTTCTTTGTTCGAACCTTGTGGCATGCATGGGTGATATTTTTTTGTTGAATTTCTTCCTTGGAGAGCCCGATTCTGCCCTCCACAAGGGCAGGGCAAGGTTCTCTTTCTCTTGGTTCCAAGGCACATTTTGTGCTCTGCCTTTGGAGTGGGCAGGGCAGAATTGCCTTCCTTTGCTTTGTCACCTAATGTTGCCCTCCTAGAGGGCAGTGTGCCCTTGTGGAGGGCAATGTTGCTTCCCCCATTAGTTGCGGCACGCTTCTCCTCTCCTTTGCCACGCTTTCTTTCTCTTGTGTTACACTTTTTAGGCCACGCTTTTCATTTTCTTTTCTTTTCTTCACCTACAATAAACCAAAACAACCACTCAAAGTATCACTAAATTCAAGAGGCTTATAAATCAATTAAAATGCAATTAAAATTAGCTTAAACCTCATGATTTAACATTAATTTCATGGTGGTTGCTTGATTTAGAGAAGTTATGCATTTTCATTCCAAATCACTTACTTAGGATGCAAGAAAGTGCATAAATGCTAACAAAACAAGTGAAATTAGCTTGAAAAATGGGTATATGATGACTTGTCATCACAAACCACTAGCTGTTTGTGATATTGCCTCACTATGGAATTTCCACTATCTTTGGATGAGTATTGTTTGAGACTGAGCACATTGCAAAAAAGAAAGGAGTATCCATCATCTTTTGGTCAATCAAAATTCATGAGAAACTCTCCACCACCACAGAATGATTCATGTTATTATGCTCATGGTGGGTGGGAGTATCAGGAACAGGAAACGGGGTACTTCCCAGAGCCACAAAATGGTCCATGTTTTGGTGAATTTGATCACTACTCAAGTTGTGGCTGGGAAGATCAAAACCAAAGAGATTTCACTTATTCACACCCTATTCATCAAGAGCCATCACCTCTGAATTATCCAACCTCACCTCCTAGTTTTACATATCCAAATTCTTCATCACTTGAGCATTTCTCAGCACAAAATTCCTTCTCAAATTCATACAATTCATTTCACTATCCACAAGACTCATTCCACTACACAAGAGTCATACCACTACCAACACTCCAACCAAAGACTCTATCAGCCCACACAAAACACATACTCCCAGCCACCATATCACAGCCAAGATAATCAACCTCATCAACCCAATCCGAACCAATCACTTCATGATCAATTAACCAGGATAGAAGGAATGCTTACAACTATGGGCAGAGATGTGGCCGATTTGAAAGGCTTTAAGGAAGAAGTGATATCCAACTTACAAAATCAAGGTGCTGCCATTCAAAAGCTAGAAGCACAAATTGGATATCTATCAAAGCAAATCCCTACCCACAATTCTTCTAGTGATACCATGGCAAACCCAAGGGAGGAATCAGAAGAACAAGAAAGGGAGAAAGTCAATCAAGGGAGATCACACTCCAATGAAACAGAGAGTTGCAAAGAGGAAGGGTTCATTGAACCACAAATTCAGGAAGCTTTTGATGAACAGGATACTCCAACTGTCCAACAACAACCAAGTTCTGAGATCAAGGATGTGAAGGCAGTAGAAACAAGCACTAAAATGAGGATTGTGACCGAGAAACAAAGGACCATATCCATGAAGAAGAGAATGTCGAAGAACAATCCAACTCCTGAGCCAACAAGCAAGTTCACTCAAGCCAATCACAAGGGAAAGCTTGCTGGAAAGAGGCATTCACAACAAGGGGCACTAACTAGCTCCTTTATCCACTTGAAGTCATTCCTCTTAACAAACTGGAGGAAGAGGAAGAAAGTCAGGAACAGCATGTCAAGCGAATGACAGTAAACGAGCGCTTGTTGGGAGGCAACCCAACCAAAGGTAGTTTTTCTTTTCTAGTTATTTCAATAAAAGAGTTAAGTAGATTTATCTGTATTGCAAGGAGCTAAGTTTGGTGTTGCACACCAAAATAATTCAAGGGTGAAGGTGAGATTCTAAGTTTGGTGTTCCACCAAAAACTTCATTAAAAGCACATTTCTACCTCAGCATGACTAGTCACTAGCTCCAACCAATCAGGGAAACTACTTAAACAATAGTTTAATTTCTAGTTCATAGTTTCTTTTTCTAGTTCATAGTTATTTTCTTAATAAAAGCACATGAGGTTTTCTGCATATGATCCAAATTGCTGCATATGGCAAGGAACTAAGTTTGGTGTTCACACACCAATCTAAGTTCAGAGGCCTACAAACATACATGCATGCTAACCAATTCTCAAAGTGCTTGAGGAACAAGCAACTTCTAATAGCTTTGTAGGAAGACAATCAATCTCATGGAAGGAATATACATCATCATCAAAGAGAACACCAAGGCTAGGAAGGATGATGAACAACAAAGAAGATGCTAAAAGGTTGTATTGTCACTTAATTGCTTGTACTTTGAATTGCTGATATTGGAAGTTTGCATGCACCCTGCTTTAAGTTTGAGTCATTGCAGTTTTTGTTTGTCTGTTTGTTTAATTTCCAAATAAGTGATAGTCTAAGTGTCTGGATGAACTTCACCTTCTTAAACAAATGCTTGCCATGCTTGTTCTGTTTCCAAAATAAAAGAAATGTTTGAACAAAAGTAACTCAATTCCATTTGGTAAGAAATCAAATAAGATTAAGTGGTGGTATGCATGTTTGATTGAATAGTCAGCTCACTAAGAAATAAAGTTAGAATTGTCACTTTTAGTGGAAATTAGGATGCTGTCTATGGATCTTGGTAAATAAATGTCCTTGGCCAAGGGAAAGAAAGAAAAAAAAGCCAATGAGAAAGGTAACCAAAAAGCAAAAGAATTAAGAAAATAAAGCTAGGCACCAATGGTTTGAACTTCTGAGACATATGCCTGTGGTGTTTATGTACTAGGATCTGCTTGGATGAATAGGTTCTGTGGAGTGTTTCAACACTTGGTAACTTGGGTTAACTAAACCGGGATTATCAACCAAAAGTCCATTATCAAGAGCAACCTAGCTACAAAACATTTAGTTACACAAAGAGGTGCTGGGCACCAATATCTTGTGAAGAAATGTAAACTAAAGTGCCTGTGGTGGATATGTGTGAGCACTGATAAGGAAAGAAAAATGTCAAAAGCTTGTGCAACACATGCACTGAGCAACAAGGAGCAAATAAGCTCAAAGAAAAAGAAAAACAAAGAAAAGAAACTTGCCAAGGATATGTGAATAACAAGAGGCCATAGCAGTGTTTTAGTGGAAACATAAAAAGTGACATTCTTACCTAAGAAACAATAAAGTGATGCTGCAACAACTTTCTGCATGAACACCCCATTAATCAATGTCAATTACTTACTGATATGGCTAATGAATTTACTTTCTGTTTCATTCTTTCTTCTCAATAATTCAGAACTTGCTTGGGGACAAGCAAGGATTAAGTTTGGTGTTGTGATGCCAAGGCATCTTAGGCTAGTTTCACTAGCCTTTTTCTTTTATTTTTAGTTGTTTTATGCATTTTCTTGAGCCTTAAGTAATCATTTGGGCCAAATAGTCATGCTTGTCTTAAATCATTCAAACATGAAGATTTTGATGCAAATTCCATGAGTTTTTAGTTATATTCCTTGAATGCTATGAATGGAAGAATTCTCATGAATTTTAGCAAGACTTTGATGTAGTTGTTTGGATGATTTCAGGAAAGAAGAGGCTAGGCAAGGAAGCAACAAAATCAATAAAAGAAGCTTGAATATCACATGTGGAGTTTAAGCTCCAGTTTAAGCTCCAGTTTAAGCTTAAACTGGAGCATTAAACGCCAAAATCATGAAAGCAGAAAGTGGCGTTTAACCTCCAGTTTAACCTTAAACTGGAAGTTAAACGCCAGAAATGAAATGCATCAGGGAGCCATTCCACGTTTAAGCTCCAGTTTAACCTTAAACTGGAGCTTAAACGTGTTCGACAATTCCACACTCCAGGGTTGCCTTCTTCTATTTCCACGTTTAAGCTTCAGTTTAACCTTAAACTAAAGCTTAAACGTGCTCGAGCTTGTGCCTCCAGGGAGTGCCAGCGTTTAAGCTCCAGTTTAAGCTTAAACTGGAGCTTAAACGTGTTATATGGAACAGCTTGACCATGCCTTCTTCAAACATAAATAACTTGAGCTACAAAACTCCAAATGAGGTGATTCAAAATGCATTGGAAAGAAGACATCTAGAGCTTTCCAAGCATATATGGCATGCATGGTGGATACTAAAAATTGAGGGAGAAAACAGCCCGTAATGTGCATAGAAGAGCATAGTACCAACATGCAATCAGGCCAGCTGACCTCTTCACCTTCCATGGAGTATAACTTGAGCTATAGAGATCCAATTGAGGTGCTTCCAGTTGCGTTAGAAAGCTGACATCCATAGTTTTCCAACGAGGTATAATAGTCTATATTTGGCATCAAATTGGCAAGGTTGACAAGAGAACAAAGTGACGACTCAAGAAAGGGGGGTGCAACGTTTGAGTGTAGTTTAATGGATCATTATCCTTTTTGGATCAATTATGTCACTCTACCCTTCAAGCAAGCAAGGCCCATCAACAACACCAAATCAAGGCCACAAGAATCATCTAGAATAGTTTATTTTCATTTGATTGTAATTTGCTTTTAATTTCATTTTCATTTTGTAATTTAGGGAGCCTATTTAAAGGCCTTAGTTTCTGCATTTGAAAAGGAGGGGATTGAAGGGGAATCCAGCCCCCTGAGGGGGACTTTTTTTACACTGGGGAACTTTTTGGATCATTTTGCTACTTTTCATATTTTGTAATTGAATTCAGAGCTATGACTCACTAAACCCCTTTCATTGGGTTAGGGAGCTCTATTGTAATTCAATGAATCAATAATAGTTTTATCTTCTTCTTTAATCTTTTCTCTTGAATTTTATTAGAAAGCTTCTCGATCTAATTCCATTGGGTAGTTGTCTTGGGAAAGAAACTACCCATAATTGGAATCCTTCGGAACCTTGGGAAAGGAATGGAGGATTCATGCTAGAGAAGCTTTCTCACAGTGAATTGGATTGGGGTTTGGATGGATATTGTGACATGTAATCCTACCAAATTGTGGTTCATGAAACTGTGTGGTATAATCAGTGATCGAGCATCATCTCTTCTTATGAACATTTAAACCAAGGGATTGGGAATTTGTTTGTTTTTAGAGAGAATTGGTGAGCCAAGGGATTGGGATCCAATCATATAAGATTGCCAAGCAAAATTCAATGAATGCATTAGTTGAGGAAGGGATAAAAGTTGTTTTGATTCGGAGATCTCAATATCTCCTAACACCCAATGAACTCCCCATTTCTGATCTACCACTTTCTCTTTACATTCTGCAATTAAATTCATGCAATCACCCCCATCCCTTTTAATTTCAGTAATTTAGCTTCTCGCTCTTTAATTCATGCAATTTTACATTCCACAATTCTCATCTAAATCTTGATTCCGCTCAACTAGAACATACTTCTAATCCGAATTGCTCACTCAACCAATCCTTGTGGGATTCGACCTCACTCTATTGTGAGTTTTTACTTGACGATAACCGGTGCACTTGCCGGAAGGAATTTTGCCGATCGTGCAATTTCCTAAATCGTAGCATATCAAGTTTATGCAACATCAGTTCATCCTCCCAAGTCTCATTACCAAATAACTTGTCATTTAGCTTCATGATTGCTCCAAGGTACTTAGCAACTTGCTCTTCAGTGACATCTTCGTCCTCTTCTGAGGAAGAATACTCATCAGAGCTCATGAATGGCAGAAGTAACTCCAATGGAATCTCTATGGTCTCAGTGTGAGCCTCAGATTCGCATGGTTCCTCATTAGGGAACTCATTAGAGGCTAGTGAACATCCATTGAGGTCTTCCTCAGTGGCGCTCACTGTCTCTTTCTCCTCTCCAAATTCGGCCATGTTGATGGCCTTACACTCTCCTTTTGGATTCTCTTCTATACTGCTTGGAAGAGTACTAGGAGGGAGTTCAGTAACTTTCTTACTCAGCTGACCCACTTGTGCCTCCAAGTTTCTAATGGAGGACCTTGTTTCAGTCATGAAACTTTGAGTGGTTTTGATTAGATCAGAGACCATGGTTGCTAAGTCAGAGTGGCTCTGCTTAGAATTCTCTGTCTGTTGCTGAGAAGATGATGGAAAAGGCTTGCCATTGCCAAACCTGTTTCTTCCACCATTATTGTTGTTGAAACCTTGTTGAGGTCTCTATTGATCCTTCCATGAGAGATTTGGATGATTTCTCCATGAAGGATTATAGGTGTTTCCATAGGGTTCTCCCATGTAATTCACCTCTTCCATTGAAGGGTTCTCAGGATCATAAATTTCTTCTTCAGATGAAGCGTCCTTAGTACTGCCTGGTGCAGCTTGCATTCCAGACAGACTTTGAGAAATCATATTGACTTGCTGAGTCAATATTTTGTTCTGAGCCAGTATGGCATTCAGAGTATCAATCTCAAGAACTCCTTTCTTCTGATTCGTCCCATTATTCACAGGATTCCTTTCAGAAGTGTACATGAATTGGTTATTTGCAACAATTTCAATGAGTTCTTGAGCTTCTGCAGGCGTCTTCTTTAGATGAAGAGATCCTCCAGCAGAGCTATCCAATGACATCTTGGACAGTTCATACAGACCATCATAGAAGATACCTATGATGCTCTATTCAGAAAGCATGTCAGAGGGACACTTTCTGATCAATTATTTGTATCTTTCCCAAGCTTCAAAGAGGGATTCACCTTCCTTCTGTCTGAAGGTTTGGACTTCCACTCTATGCTTACTCAATTTTTGAGGTGGAAAGAACTTTGCCAAGAAAGCATTGACTAGCTTTTCCCAAGAGTTCAGGCATTCTTTAGGTTGTGAGTCCAACCATATCCTAGCTCTGTTTCTTACAGCAAAAGGGAATAGCATAAGTCTGTAGACCTCAGGGTCAACCCCATTGGTCTTGACAGTGTCACAGATTTGCAAGAATTCAGCTAAAAATTGATGAGGATCTTCCAATGGAAGTCCATGGAACTTGCAATTCTGTTGCATTAGAGAAACTAATTAAGGCTTAAGCTCAAAGTTGTTTACTCCAATGGCAGGGATAGAGATGCTTCTCCCATAGAAGTCGGGAGTAGGTGTAGTAAAGTCACCCAGCACCTTTCTTGCATTGTTGGCATTGTTGTTGTTTTTGGCTGCCATGTCTTCTTCTTTGAAGATTTCTGTTAGGTCCTCTACAGAGAGTTGTGCTTTAGCTTCTTTTAGCTTTCGCTTCAAGGTCCTTTCAGGTTCAGGGTCAAGCTCAACAAGAATGCTTTTGTCTTTGCTCCTGCTCATATGAAAGAGAAGAGAACAAGAAAGTATGGAATCCTCTATCCCACAGTATAGAGATTCCTTGAGGTGTCAGAGGAAAAGAAGAAGGAGAGGGTAGAAGAAGAATTCGAACTTATCTAGAAAGATAGAATTCGAATTATGCATTGAGGAGGAGTGTTAGTCCATAAATAGAAGGATGTAAGAAGAGGGGAAGAAATTTTCGAAAATAAATTAAAAAGATTTTAAACACATTTTGAAAAATTGAAGGATGATTTTCGAAAAATATGATTGGGAAAGAAATAAAGTGATTTTTGAAAAAGACTTTGAAATTAGAAATCATAAAGATATGATTGAAAACTATTTTGAAAAAGATGTGATTAATAAGATATGATTGAAAAGTTATGGTTTTAAAAAGATATGATTGAAAAACAATTTAAAAAGATTTGATTTTGAAAATTAATGACTTGGCTAACAAGAAATTTAAAAGATATGATTCAGACATTAAACCTTTCTCAACAGAAAAGGCAACATAATTGAAATGTTGAATCAAATCATTAATTGTTAGCAAGTATTTTTGAAAATGGAAAGAAATTGATTTTGAAAACATATGATTTGAAAAAGATTTGATTTTGAAAAATTATGAAAACTTGAAAAAAATTTGAATTAAAACCAAAATCTTCCCTCTTGTGCCATCCTGGCGTTAAACGCCCAGAAACGCCCAAAATGCTACCCTTTTGGGCGTTAAACGCCCAGCCAGGGTAGCCTTTTGGGCGTTAAACGCCCAGCCAGGTACCCTGGCTGGCGTTTAAACGCCAGTTTTCCTTCCTCACTGGGCGTTTTGAACGTCCAGCTTTTTCTGTGTAATTCCTCTGCTGTATGTTCTGAATCTTCAATTCTCTGTATTATTGACTTGAAAAGACACAAATAAAAAAATTTTTGGATTTTTAATAATGAGGAATAATCAAAATAAAACTAAGATCAAATAAACAATGCATGCAAGACACCAAACTTAGAAATTTGTATACTACTGACACTAACAAATTGACGATGTATATGAGGAACAACAAAACACTCAAGACAAAAGAATTTAAAGATCAGAGCAAGGAAATCATCAAGAACAACTTGAAGATCAATGAAGAACATAATGCATGTAATTTTCGAAAATTAGAAGACTAAAAACATGCAATGGACACCAAACTTAAAATAAGACACTAGACTCAACAAGAAACAAAAAATATTTTTGATTTTAAGATTTTATAATTTTTTTGGATTTTTTTGAAAATTGAGTGGAAAAGAAAATAAGGATATCAAAATTCTTAATGAGAATTCCAAGAATCATGCAATGTTAGTCTAAAGCTTTAGTCTAAAGAAATTAGACATGGCTAGCCAAGCTTCAGCAGGACATTACATTCAAGAGCTAAATTGATGAGAATCAATCAGCTTTGGTGATGATAAGAACATCACCTTGAAACACTAGAATTCATTCTTAAGAACTTTGAAGAAAAATACCTAAGCTAAGCAACAAGATGAACCGTCAGTTGTCCAAACTCAAACAATCCCCGGCAACGGCGCCAAAAACTTGGTGCACGAAATTGTGATCTTCAAAGGCGCCATCAAAATGGTACGCTCAATTGCAATCTCAACTCTTTATCACAACTTCGCACAACTAACCAGCAAGTGCACTGGGTCGTCCAAGTAATAAACCTTACGCGAGTAAGGGTCGATCCCACGGAGATTGTTGGTATGAAGGAAGCTATGGTCATCTTGTAAATCTCAGTCAGGCGGATTCAAATGGTTATGGAGGATTAATGATTAAAAGATGAATAAAACATAAAATAAGGATAGAGATACTTATGTAATTCATTTGTGAGAATTTCAAATAAGCATGTGGAGATGCTTTGTCCCTTCTGTCTCTCTGCTTTCCTACTGTCTTCATCCAACCCTTCTTACTCCTTTCCATGGCAAGCTGTATGTTGGGCATCACCGTTGTCAATGGCTACAGTCCCGTCCTCTCAGTGAAAATGTTCAACACGCTCTGTCACAGCACGGCTAATCGTCTGTCGGTTCTCAATCAGGTTGGAATAGAATCCAGTGATTCTTTTGCGTCTGTCACTAACGCCCAGCCTTCAGGAGTTTGAAGCTCGTCACAGTCATTCAATCCTTGAATCCTACTCAGAATACCATAGACAAGGTTTAGACCTTCTGGATTCTCTTGAATGCCGCCATCAATTCTAGCTTATACCATGAAGATTCTGATTAAGGAATCCAAGAGATAAACATTCAAGCCTTGTTTGCTTGTAGAACGGAAGTGGTTGTCAGGCACGCGTTCATAAGTGAGAATGATGATGAGCGTCACATAATCATCACATTCATCATGTTCTTGGGTACGAATGAATATCTTAGAACAAGAATAAGCTGAATTGAACAGAAGAACAATAGTAATTGCATTAATACTCGAGGTACAGCAGAGCTCCACACCTTAATCTATGGTGTGTAGAAACTCCACCATTGAAAATACATAAGAACAAGGTCTAGGCATGGCCATGAGGCCAGCCCCCATAATCTAAGAACTAGACGTCCAAAGATGATCAAAAGATCTAAAATGATCCAAAGATGAAAATACAATAGCAAAAGGTCCTATTTGTAGAGAACTAGTAGCCTAGGGTTTACAAAGATGAGTAAATGACATAAAAATCTACTTCCGGGCCCACTTGGTGTGTGTTTGGGCTGAGTATTGAAGCTTTCATATGTAGAGACTTTTCTTGGAGTTAAACGCCAGCTTTTGTGCTAGTTTGGGCGTTTAACTCCCATTCTTGTGCCAGTTCCGGCGTTAAACGCCAGAATTCTTGAGTTGACTTGGAACGCCTGATTGGGCCATTAAATCTCGGGCAAAGTATGAACTATTATACATTGCTGGAAAGACCAGAATGTGTACTTTCCAACGCAATTAAGAGCGCGCTAATTGGGTTTTTGTAGCTCCAGAAAATCCACTTCGAGTGCAGGGAGGTCAGAATCCAACTGCATTTGCAGTCCTTTTTAGCCTCTAAATCAGATTTTTGCTCAGGTCTCTCAATTTCAGCCAGAAAATACCTGAAATCACAGAAAAATACACAAACTCATAGTAAAGTCTAGAAAAATGAATTTTAACTAAAAACTAATAAAAATATAATAAAAACTAACTAAAACATACTAAAAACATACTAAAAACAATGCCAAAAAGCGTATAAATTATCCGCTCATCACCTACCTAGCACCCACAAGTTGTCCTTCACGGCGGATCTCGTTTTGCTTGTTTGGTGTGTTCTCACGGGAAGACCGGTGAACATTCCGCTTCTTGTCAAGCAAGCGATGGGTCAAATCCACGACTTGGGTAATTTGCCATTTCCAGCATTGGTATCTGATTTAGTTGCTGATGCGGATGTTCCTTGGGAAGCCATGGACACGAAAGCTATAATTTCGGCTAAGGGCGACGTGGTCCCAAGCGTAAAATACTTACATCTTCCCATGAACAAACCAAGCCTTGACATAGCCCCACCATCTATTATTCACCCCACCTCATCATCACCACCGCAGCAAAGATCCACCCATCAAAGGATAGAAGATCTACACCACAAGATTGATAGATATGAGCGGCACAACCAACGCCGATACACTTACATCAAGAAGCTTCTGCGTTGTGTTACCCCTAGCATGGAAGAACCCGAAATATTCACATCCACCTCCAACCCAAGTGATGGGAGCTCTGATGAAGGGGATAGTGAAGGTTTTGGTCCCGACCGTCCCTTGTGCATTCTTAGTAGCACGGAGGACCATGCTAAATTCTAAGTGTGGGGAGGTCGTTCGACCGATCTCCATGGGTAACAATCTCTTCCTTTCAATACCCATGGATTTATCTTTTAATTAGTAGTTAGTACATTGCATGCGTAGTTAGTCTTGCTTGTAAATATTCCTTTCATGGTAGTTAGTCTCTATAGAGTTGCTTGGTCGAATAATAACTTCTTCCCCAAGAAACTGTGTTTTGGGATACGCTACTGATGAGCGGATAATTTATACGCTTTTTGGCATTATTTTTAGTATGTTTTTAGTATGTTTTAGTTAGTTTTTAGTATATTTTTATTAGTTTTTAGTTAAAATTCACTTTTCTGGACTTTACTATGAGTTTGTGTGTTTTTCTGTGATTTCAGGTATTTTCTGGCTGAAATTGAGGGACCTGAGCAAAAATCTGATTCAGAGACTGAAAAGGACTGCAGATGCTGTTGGATTCTGACCTCCCTGCACTCGAAGTGGATTTTCTGGAGCTACAGAAGCCCAATTGGCGCGCTCTCAACAGCGTTGGAAAGTAGACATCCTGGGCTTTCCAGCAATGTATAATAGTCCATACTTTGCCCGAGATTTGATGGCCCAAACCGGCGTTCCAAATCAGCTCAAGAATGCCCGGCGTTTAATGCCAGAACTGGCACAAGAATGGGAGTTAAACGCCCAAACTGGCACAAAAGCTGGCGTTTAACTCCTAGAAGAGTCTCTACACGAAAATGCTTCAATGCTCAGCCCAAGCACACACCAAGTGGGCCTGAAAGTGGATTTTTATGTCTTTTACTCATCTTTGTAATTCTTAAGCTACTAGTTCACTATAAGTAGGACCTTTTACTATTGTATTTGAGACATCTGGGTAGCTATCTTTGAGTAGTTTTATGCTATCTTAGATCATTGGGAGGCTGGCCGTTCGGCCATGCCTAGACCTTGTTCTTATGTATTTTCAACGGTGGAGTTTCTACACACCATAGATTAAGGTGTGGAGCTCTGCTGTACCTCGAGTATTAATGCAATTACTATTGTTCTTCTATTCAATTCAGCTTGTTCTTATTCCAAGATATCACTTGTTCTTCAACTTGATGAATGTGGTGATCCGTGACACTCATCATCATTCTCACCTATGAACGTGTGACCGTCAATCACCTCCGTTCTACCTTAGATTGGGTGGATATCTCTTGGGTTCTTTAACCGGAATCTTCGTGGTATAAGCTAGAACTGATGGCGGCATTCAAGAGAATCCGGAAGGTCTAAACCTTGTCTGTGGTATTCTGAGTAGGATTCAATGATTGAATGACTGTGACGAGCTTCAAACTCGCGATTGTGGGGCGTTAGTGACAGACGCAAAAGAATCACTGGATTCTATTCCGACATGATCGAGAACCGACAGCTGGATAGCCTTGCCGTGACAGGGTGCGTTGAACATTTCCACTGAGAGGACGGGACTGTAGCCATTGACAACGGTGATGCCCAACATACAGCTTGTCATGGAAAGGAGTAAGAAGGATTGGATGAAGACAGTAGGAAAGCAGAGAGACGGAAGGGACAAAGCATCTTCATACGCTTATCTGAAGTTCTCACCAATGAATTGCATAAGTATCTCTATCTTTATCTTTATGTTTTATTCATATATCATCCATAACCATTTGAGTCTGCCTTACTAAGATTTACAAGGTGACCATAGCTTACTTCATACCAACAATCTCCGTGGGATCGACCCTTACTCGCGTAAGGTTTATTACTTGGACGACCCAGTGCACTTGCTGGTTAGTTGTGCGAAGTTGTGTTTATGCCATGGTATTGAGCACCAAGTTTTTGGATTCATTACCGGGGATTATTTGAATTGTGAAAAGTAGTGATCACAATTTCGTGCACCAAGTTTTTGGCGCCGTTGCCGGGGATTGTTGAGTTTGGACAACTGACGGTTCATCTTGTTGCTTAGATTAGGTATTTTTCAGAGTTCTTAAGAATGAATTCTAGTGTTTCAAGGTGATGTTCTTATCATCACCAAAGCTGATTGATTCTCATCAATTTAGCTCTTGAATGCAATGTCCTGCTGAAGCTTGGCTAGCCATGTCTAATTCCTTTAGACTAAAGCTTTAAATTAACATTGCATGATTCCTGGAATTCTCATTAAAAATTTTGATATCTTTATTTTCTTCTTCCACCTAATTTTCGAAAAATCCAAAAAAATTACAAAATCATAAAAAATCAAAAATATTTTATGTTTCTTGTTGAGTCTAGAGTCTCATGTTAAGTTTGGTGTCAATTGCATGTTTCTGTTTTTCTTGCATTCATTCATGTGTCTTAAGTGATCTTCAAGATGTTCTTGATGATTTCCTTGCTCTGATCTTTGAATTCTCTTGACTTGAGTGTTTTGTTGTTTCTCATATGCATTCTCATTTTGTTAGTGTCAATAGTATACAAACTGCTAAGTTTGGTGTCTTGCATGCATTGTTATTTGATTTTAGTTGCATTTTGATTATTCCTCATTATTAAAAATCCAAAAATATTTTTAATTTGTCTTTTCAAGTCAATAATACAGGGAATTGAAGATTCAGAACATACAGCAGTGGAATTATACAGAAAAAGCTGGGCATTCAAAACGCCCAGTGAGGAAGGCAAACTGGCGTTTAAATGCCAGCCAGGGTGCCAGGCTGGGCGTTTAACGCCCAAAAGGGTAGTGCTTTGGGCGTTAAGTGCCAGAATGTGCACCATTCTGGGCATTTAACGCCAGGATGGCACAAGAGGGAAGATTCTGTTTTTAATTCAAATTTTTTTTCAAGTTTTCAAAATTTTTCAAAATCAAATCTTTTCAAATCATATCTTTTGAATCAAATCTTTTTCAAAATCAATTTCTTTCCATTTTCAAAAATAATTGCTATCAATTAATGATTTGATTCAACATTTCAAGTATGTTACCTTTTCTGTTGAGAAAGGTTTAATGTTTGAATCATATCTTTTCTTGTTAGCCAAGTCATTAATTTTAAAAATCAAATCTTTTTTTAAATTGTTTTTCAAATCATATCTTCTCAATCACATCTTTTTAAAACCATAACTTTTCAATCATATCTTTTTAATCACATCTTTTTCAAAATAGTTTTCAATCATATCTTTTTAATTTCTAATTTCAAAATCTTTTTCAAAAATCACTTGATTTCTTTTCCACTCTTGGTTTTCGAAAATCAATTAGTATTTTTCAAAATGTTTTTAAAATGTTTTTAATTAATTTTCAAAAATTACTTCCCCTCTTCTCACATCCTTCTATTTATGGACTAACACTATTCCTCAATGAACAATTCGAACTCCATCTCTCTTGATAAGTTCGAATTCTTCTACTTCTTCCTTCTATTTTTCTTTTCCTCTGACACCTCAAGGAATCTCTATACTGTGACATAGAGGATTTCATATTTTCTTGTTCTCTTCTCTTTCATATAAGCAGTAACAAAGACAAAAACATTCTTGTTGAGGCTGACCCTGAACCTGAAAGGACCTTGAAGCGAAAGCTAAGAGAAGCTAAGGCACAACTCTCTGTAGAGGACCTAACAGAAATCTTCAAAGAAGAAGAACCCATGGCAGCCGAAAACAACAACAATGCCAACAATGCAAGGAAGATGCTGGGTGACTTTACTGTACCTACTCCCGACTTCTATGGGAGAAGCATCTCTATCCCTGCCATTGGAGCAAAAAATTTTGAGCTTAAGCCTCAGTTAGTTTCTCTAATGCAACAGAATTGCAAGTTCCATGGACTTCCATTGGAAGATCCTCATCAGTTTTCAGCTGAATTCTTGCAAATCTGTGACACTGTCAAGACTAATGGGGTTGACCCTGAGGTTTACAAACTTATGCTATTCCCTTTTGCTGTAAGAGACAGAGCTAGGATATGGTTGGACTCACAACCTAAAGAAAGCCTGAACTCTTGGGAAAAGCTAGTCAATGCCTTCTTGGCAAAGTTCTTTCCACCTCAAAAATTGAGTAAGCTTAGAGTGGAAGTCCAAACCTTCAGACAGAAGGAAGGTGAATCCCTCTATGAAGCTTGGGAAAGATACAAACAATTAATCAGAAAGTGTCCCTCTGACATGCTTTCTGAATGGAGCATCATAGGTATTTTCTATGATGGTCTGTCTGAACTGTCCAAGATGTCTTTGGATAGCTCTGCTGGAGGATCTCTTCATCTGAAGAAGACGCCTGCAGAAGCTCAAGAGCTCATTGAAATGGTTGCAAATAAGCAATTCATGTACACTTCTGAAAGGAATCCTATGAACAATGGGACAAATCAGAAGAAAGGAGTTCTTGAGATTGATACTCTGAATGCCATATTAGCTCAGAACAAAATATTGACTCAGCAAGTCAATTTGATTTCTCAAAGTCTGTCTGGAATGCAAAATGCACCAGGCAGTACTAAGGATGCTTCATCTGAAGAAGAAGCTTATGATCCTGAGAACCCTTCAATGGAAGAGGTGAATTACATGGGAGAACCCTATGGAAACACCTATAATTCTTCATGGAGAAATCATCCAAATCTCTCATGGAAGGATCAACAGAGACCTCAACAAGGTTTCAACAACAATAATGGTGGAAGAAACAGGTTTAGCAATGGCAAGCCTTTTCCATCATCTTCTCAGCAATAGACAGAGAATTCTAAGCAGAACCACTCTGACTTAGCAACCATGGTCTCTGATCTAATCAAAACCACTCAAAGTTTCATGACTGAAACAAGGTCCTCCATTAGAAACTTGGAGGCACAAGTGGGACAGCTGAGTAAGAAAGTTACTGAACTCCCTCCTAGTACTCTTCCAAGCAATACAGAAGAAAATCCAAAAGGAGAGTGCAAGGCCATCAACATGACCGAATTTGGAGAGGAGGAAGAGGCAGTGAACGCCACTGAGGAAGACCTCAATGGACGTCTACTGGCCTCCAATGAGTTCCCTAATGAGGAACCATGGGAATCTAAGGCTCACATTGAGACCATAGAGAGTCCATTGGATTTACTTCTGCCATTCATGAGCTCTGATGAGTATTCTTCCTCTGAAGAGGATGAATATGTCACTGAAGAGCAAGTTGCTAAATACCTTGGAGCAATCATGAAGCTAAATGACAAGTTATTTGGTAATGAGACTTGGGAGAACAAACCTCCTTTGCTCACCAAAGAACTGGATGTCTTGTCTAGGCAGAGATTACCTCAAAAGAGACAAGATCCTGGGAAGTTTTCAATACCTTGTACCATAGGCACCATGACCTTCAAGAAGGCTCTGTGTGACTTAGGGTCAAGTGTAAACCTCATGCCTCTCTCTGTAATGGAGAAGCTAGGGATCTTTGAGGTACAAGCTGCAAGAATCTCACTAGAGATGACAGACAATTCAAGAAAACAAGCTTATGGACTTTTAGAGGATGTTTTGGTGAAGATTGAAGACCATTACATCCCTGCTGATTTCATAGTCCTAGAGACTGGGAAGTGCATGGATGAATCCATCATCCTTGGCAGACCCTTCCTAGCCACAGCAAAGGCTGTGATTGATGTTGACAGAAGAGAATTGATCATTCAAGTGAATGAAGAATCCTTTGTGTTTAAGGCTCAAGGATATCCCTCTGTCACCATGGAGAGGAAGCATGAAGAGCTTCTCTCAAAACAGAGTCAAACAGAGCCCCCACAGTCAAACTCTAAGTTTGGTGTTGGGAGGCCACAACCAAACTCTAAGTTTGGTGTTGAACCCCCACATTCAAACTCTAAGTTTGGTGTTGGGAGGTTCCAACAATGCTCTGAGTGTTTGTGAGGCTCCAAGAGAGCCCTCTGTTAAGCTACTGACATTAAAGAAGCGCTTGTTGGGAGGCAACCCAATGTTATATTTTATCTATTTTCCTTTGTTATTTTATGTTTTCTGTAGGTTGATGATCATGAGAAGTCACAAAATCAATTGAAAAAGCAAAAACAGAATGAAAAATAGAAAGAAAAACAGCACACCCTGGAGGAGAACTTGCTGGTGTTTAAACGCTAGTGAAGCTAGCAAATGGGCGTTTAACGCCCAGTCTGGCACCATTCTGGGCGTTTAACGCCAGAAAGAGGCACCAGACTGGCGTTAAACGCCATGAAAGGGCAAGAAGTTGGCGTTAAACGCCAGAAATGGGCACCATCCCGACGTTTAACGCCAGAATTGGCACATAGAGCAATTTTGCTCGCCACTTGGTGCAGGGATGACTTTTCCTTGACACCTCAGGATCTGTGGACCCCACAGGATCCCCACCTAACACACCACCCTCTTTCTTCTTCACCCATTCACCAATCACCTCAACCACTCTTCCCTAAAAACCCTTCACCTATCAAATCCCATCTTTCTCTTCACCACTCACATCCATCCTTCATAAAACCCCACCTACCTCACCATTCAAATTCAAACCACTTTCCCTCCCAAACCCACCCATAATAGCCGAATCCTACCCCTCTCTCCACCCCTATATAAACCCATCTTCACTCCTTCATTTTCACACAACCTAAACACTACTTCTCCCCCCTTTTGGCCGAGCCACAAAGCCACCTCCATCTCCTCCATTTCTTCTTCTTCTACTCTCTTTTTTCTTCTTTTTCTCGAGGACGAGCAAACCTTTTAAGTTTGGTGTGGTAAAAGCATTGCTTTTTGTTTTTCCATAACCATTTATGGCATCCAAGGCCGGAGAAACCTCTAGAAAGAGGAAAGGGAAGGCAAAAGCTTCCACCTCCGAGTCATGGGAGATGGAGAGATTCATCTCAAGGGTGCATCAAGACCACTTCTATGAAGTTGTGGCCTTGAAGAAGGTGATCCCCGAGGTCCCTTTCAAACTCAAAAAGAGTGAATATTCGGAGATCCAACATGAGATCCGAAGAAGAGGTTGGGAAGTTCTTACCAACCCCATTCAACAAGTCGGAATCTTAATGGTTCAAGAGTTCTATGCCAATGCATGGATCACCAAGAACCATGATCAAAGTGTGAACCCGGACCCAAAGAATTGGCTTACAATGGTTCGGGGGAAATACTTAGATTTTAGTCCGGAAAATGTAAGGTTGGCATTCAACTTGCCCATGATGCAAGGAGATGAACACCCTTACACTAGAAGGGTCAAATTTGATCAAAGGTTGGACCAAGTCCTCATAGACATCTGTGAAGAGGGCGCCCAATGGAAGAGAGATTCAAGAGGGAAGCCGGTTCAATTGAGAAGGCATCACCTCAAGCCCGTGGCTAGGGGATGGTTGGAGTTTATCTAATGCTCAATCATTCCCACTAGCAACCGGTCCGAAGTTACTCTAGACCGGTCCGAAGTTACTATAGCATCATGATTGGAGAAGAAGTAGAAGTTCATGAGGTTATAGCCCAAGAACTTTATAAGGTGGCGGACAAGTCCTCTACCTTGGCAAGGTTAGCCTTTCCTCATCTCATTTGTCACCTCTGTTATTCAGTTGGAGTGGACATAGAAGGAGACATCCCCATTGATGAGGACAAGCCCATCACTAAGAAAAGGATGGAGCAAACAAGAGATCCCACTCATCATGAAATCCCTGAGATACCTCAAGGGATGCACTTTCCTCCACAAAACTATTGGGAGCAAATCAACACCTCCCTAGGAGAATTGAGTTCCAACATGGGACAACTAAGGGTGGAGCACCAAGAACATTCCATCCTCTTCCATGAAATTAGAGAAGATCAAAGAATCATGAGAGAGGAGCAACAAAGGCAAGGAAGAGACATTGAGGAGCTCAAGCACTCCATAAGATCTTCAAGAGGAAGAACAAGCCGCTATCACTAAGGTGGACCCGTTCTTTAATTTCCTTGTTCTTTATTTTCCTGTTTTTCGAAAAATCATGCTTATGTTTATCTATGTTTGTGTCTTGTGATCATTAGTGTCTTAGTGTCTATGCCTTAAAGTTATGAATGTCCTATGAATCCATAACCTCTCTTAAATGAAAAATGTTCTTAATTGAAAAAGAGAAGAATTGCATGAATTTTAAATTTTATAACATTAATTATTTTGATGTGGTGGCAATACTTTTGTTTTCTGAATGTATGCTTAAACAGTGCATATGTCTTTTGAATTTGTGGTTCATGAATGGTTGGCTCTTGAAAGAATGATGAAAAAGGTGACATGTTACTAAGGATCTGAAAAATCATAAAAATGATTCTTGAAGCAAGAAAAAGCAGTGAATACAAAAAAAAAGAGAAAAAAGAAGCGAAAAAAAAAAGAAAAAAAACGAAAAAAGAAAGAGAAAAAGAAAGAAAAAGAAAGAAATAAAGTTGTGATCCAAGGCAAAAAGAGTGTGCTTAAGAACCCTGGACACCTCTAATTGGGGACTCTAGAAAAGCTGAGTCACAATCTGAAAAGGTTCACCCAATTATGTGTCTGTGGCATGTATGTATCCGGTGGTAATACTGGAAGACAGAGTGCATTGGGCCACGGCCAAGACTCATAAAGTAGCTGTGGTCAAGAATCATCATATTTAACTAGGAGAATCAATAACACTATCTGGATTCTGAGTTCCTATAGAAGCCAATCATTCTGAATTTCAAAGGATAAAGTGAGATGCCAAAACTGTTCAGAGGCAAAAAGCTAAAAGCCCCGCTCATCTAATTAATACTGATCTTCATAGATGTTTTTGGAATTCATTGCATATTCTCTTCTTTTTATCTTATTTGATTTTCAGTTGCTTGGGGACAAGCAACAATTTAAGTTTGGTGTTGTGATGAGCGGATAATTTATACGCTTTTTTGGCATTGTTTTTAGTATGTTTTTAGTATGTTTTAGTTAGTTTTTAGTATATTTTTATTAGTTTTTAGTTAAAATTCACTTTTCTGGACTTTACTTTGATTTTGTGTGTTTTTCTATGATTTCAGGTATTTTCTGGCTGAAATTGAGGGACCTGAGCAAAAATCTGATTTAGAGACCGAAAAGGACTGCAGATGCTGTTGGATTCTGACCTCCCTGCACTCGAAGTGGATTTTCTGGAGCTACAGAAGCCCAATTGGCGCGCTCTCAACGGCGTTGGAAAGTAGACATCATGGGCTTTCCAGCAATGTACATACTTTGCCCGAGATTTGATGGCCCAAACCGGCGTTCCAAATCAGCTCAAGAATGCCCGGCGTTTAACGCCGGAACTGGCACAAGAATGGGAGTTAAACGCCCAAATTGGCACAAAAGCTGGCGTTTAACTCCAAGAAGAGTCTCTACACGAAAATGCTTCAATGCTCAGCCCAAGCACACACCAAGTGGGCCCGAAAGTGGATTTTTATGTCTTTTACTCATCTTTGTAATTCTTAAGCTACTAGTTCCCTATAAGTAGGACCTTTTACTATTGTATTTGAGACATCTGGGTAGCTATCTTTGAGTAGTTTTATGCTATCTTAGATCATTGGGAGGCTGGCCATTCGGCCATGCCTAGACCTTGTTCTTATGTATTTTTAACGGTGGAGTTTTTACACACCATAGATTAAGGTGTGGAGCTCTGCTGTACCTCGAGTATTAATGCAATTACTATTATTCTTCTATTCAATTCAGCTTGTTCTTATTCCAAGATATCACTTGTTCTTCAACTTGATGAATGTGATGATCCGTGACACTCATCATCATTCTCACCTATGAACGTGTGACCGTCAATCACCTCCGTTCTACCTTAGATTGGGTGGATATCTCTTGGGTTCTTTAACCGGAATCTTCGTGGTATAAGCTAGAACTGATGGCGGCATTCAAGAGAATCCAGAAGGTCTAAACCTTGCCTGTGGTATTCTGAGTAGGATTCAATGATTGAATGACTGTGACGAGCTTCAAACTCGCGATTGTGGGGCGTTAGTGACAGACGCAAAAGAATCACTGGATTCTATTCCGACATGATCGAGAACCGATAGCTGGATAGCCGTGCCGTGACAGGGTGCGTTGAACATTTCCACTGAGAGGACGGGACTGTAGCCAATGACAACGGTGATGCCCAACATACAGCTTGTCATGGAAAGGAGTAAGAAGGATTGGATGAAGACAGTAGGAAAGCAGAGAGACGGAAGGGACAAAGCATCTTCATACGCTTATCTGAAGTTCTCACCAATGAATTGCATAAGTATCTCTATCTTTATCTTTATGTTTTATTCATATATCATCCATAACCATTTGAGTCTGCCTTACTAAGATTTACAAGGTGACCATAGCTTACTTCATACCAACAATCTCCGTGGGATCGACCCTTACTCGCGTAAGGTTTATTACTTGGACGACCCAGTGCACTTGCTGGTTAGTTGTGCGAAGTTGTGTTTATGCCATGGTATTGAGCACCAAGTTTTTGGATTCATTACCGGGGATTATTTGAATTGTGAAAAGTAGTGATCACAATTTCGTGCACCACCTACCAATTTGAAAAAAAAGTTTGTGTTGAACTTGCTTCAAGAATGTATTTTGGAACATAGTGATTGAGCTAAGAACACAAGCTTGTAAGTTTTGAGCTTATTGTATGGTTATATTTTCTAACCATTAATTCTCATTCTTGTGTGCATTATTCTCTCTCTATGATTGCAATCCTTGCTTTGTCTGATTCTATATGTCCATTACTTGTGTATGAATGCATTTACATGATCGACGCCTTCATTTCAATAGTCACTTTTCCCAAACGGCCTTAACCCTTTTATCTACCATTGCTAACCAATTTTGAGCCTATGATTCCCTCTTTATTTCTAAAAAAGGAGCACATCAACAACCCTAAGTGGAAAACCATGAATGACCCTAAATTTGGATCCTTGATTAGCTTAGGAGAGTTAGGATGTGTATCATTCGATTGGGAGGGTATACTTGGGAAATTGGGTAGATAAAGTGGTGTATTCTAATTGAAAATTCTGGGATTTGGGAACATACTCATGTATTGAATGATTGAACCATATGCGTTGAAACTTTTGTACATGAACCCCAAGAAAAAGGGGACCGAAAAAAAAAGAGAGAAGAATTTCATATGTGTATATATGAGAATGTATGAAAAAGAAAAGAAAAGAAAATATATATATATATATATATATATATATGAAAAAAAGAAAAGCAATGAAAGGGGACAAAAATGCCCTAAGACAAAGTAGTGAAAACGATGCATATGGGATATGAATTGAAAGGAATGCATGAGTGTGCAAAAAGTGAAACTCAAGGGTAGCTAGGTAATGTATCATAGTTGTATAGGTTGTTTTATGTGTCTAGTGGGATTCTAGGTTAATCAAGGACTCAAATTTTAAGCTCACTTGACAATATGCATCCTTACCCTCACCCTAGCCACGTTACAACCCATAAATAAGACCTCATGATACTTGTAAGCATGAATTAAGTAATTGTTGATTGTTAGATGAAAGACAAATCTTGGAAAGCACGATTAGGAGAGGATTGAGTGACGAACCCTATACACTTGAGCTCATAGAGCGGATACACGTCCGGCGAGGGTTCGATGCTCAACCTTATACAAGCGTTTATTTAGCAAGCTATATACACTTCATAGTGATATTCAGTTTGGTAGGATTCATGAACTACACATCATTTTTACCCCATGTGCTCACATGTGTTCTTGGAGGATGGATTTACCCTTGACCAAGTAGATAGACAATTTTACATTAGTCGTACGCATTCACTTAGGTAGTTTGCATTCCATAAACCCTTTCTCACCATGAGCTTTGGTCTTTTTATTTTAAGCATGAGGACATGCTTGGTTTAAATGTTGGGAGATTTGATAAACCCCAATTTTGTGGTTTATCCTGTGCTTAATTTCGGGGTTTTTGTCAATATTTCTCGCACTTATTCACAAGAAATGCATGGTTTTGTGTTCACTTCCTAATATTGCTCCATAATAGAAAACATGCTTATTTTGCCTTAGAATTGCTATATTTTGATCCTCTTTATTGCCATTCGATGCCGTGACGTATTTGTTGAGTGATTTCAGAATTAATAGGGTAAGAATGGTCTAGAAGAGAGAAAGAAAGCATGCATAAGAGGAAGGGACATGAAGATTTGGATTTTGGGAACTACAGAACCGACGCGCACGCGCACAACACACGCACGCGTGGATGAGGATAGCTGAAAGTGGCGCGCAAGGATGGACGCATCCGCGCAGGCCAAAGAATTCCAACCGACCCGCACGCGCACTTGACGCGCACGCGCACTTGACGCGCACGCGCACTTGACGCGTACGCGTAGATCACAAAGGCAATCGGTGTGCGCACACGCATGGCACGCACGCGTGAGAAGCTGCACGTGACCTCATTAAAGAAAATCGTGCCTGGCGATTTCTGAGGCTCATGAGGCCCAATTTCAAGCTGTTTCTGCATGGAAAAAGACCCAAGGATGCTAGGGAGAAGGGGGGATCAATCATTTTGACACTAAGACACATTTTCTAGTTTTTTAGTTTTTTGTTCTTCTAGAGAGAGAAACCCTTGTTCTTCTCTAGATCTAGCTTTAATTTGATCTTCCCTTGTTGAATCTGAATTGGATTTTGTTAATTACTAGTTTTGATCGTTTAATTTGAATTCCTTAGTATACTTTTGCTTAGATCTTGTGTTAGTTTATGGATTCTTGTCAATTGTCACTTTATACCCATTGCATGAATGTTGTGAATCTTGACTTGTTGATGTTATATTGATGATCTCTATGCTTAATTGTATTGTTTGAGTGATTGTAAGTTGATATTTGTTAGTGGGTATTTGTTAATTTCAATCCAATTGCAATTTGAACATGTCTTTTGTTAATGCTTACCAAGTGTTTGATGAATTGTTTACCTTGATTATGGAGTAGTTCTTTTTACTCTTGGCTTAGGCCAAGGGAATTGGGTAAACTTGAGTCATTGGGTCTAATGGATTTGATGGTTTGGGAACCCTTAGTGGTCAATTTGATAGCCATTGACCCTAGCCTACTACTAGGTTAATTAGTAGTGAGGTTAGACCTTATGGGTTGATGTTGACCAAACCATTTAACATACTTCAAGTATAGAAGTAGACTTCATGGGTTTGGTTCCTCATAATTGTCAAGATATGGTTATTAGCCAAGGATAGTGACCGCCTAGCCAAGAGTTGCTTTTATTATTCATATTTGAAAACCCAAGTTCTTAATTGTCTTGCCTTAGTTATAGTTCTTGTTTAGTTGAGAGTAGAATTAAATTGAATGTTATCTTCTTTGTTTGAAATTGCTCATATCTTGTTTGGTTATTTGAATTAGTTATTTGCACTTTAGATTACTTGTTTGCTAAGATTCCTAGTTTACTTTCTTGCTCGTGACTTACAACCCCGGATTTCTAACCAATGTTGAAGCACATGTTTGCCCATTCCTTGTGAGATGACCCGAGATTTAAATACTTCGGTTATTTTATTGGGGTTGAACTTGTGACAACCAATTCCTTTCTAAATTTGATCCTCGAGGATTGTTGTTGGTAGAGCTATACTTGCAACGCAACTTCATTGAGAAATTCTCTTCCGACATAGTCCACAGGTGTCCATCAGAGTTGACAATCAAACTCATGAGGGTAAGGGTTTTGGGTTTGTATGTAGTGGGGTGATGGTGTGTAAGATTGGTGACTATGAAGGTAAGTGTTTGGGTTCCATTGGGGCACATTGTGGTGATAGTGTGAAAAAGTCACGAAGAAATCATAAACAAAAACCTACTAACAAAAGCAATAAACAACCAAAAAGTGCTATTTACACTATTAACATATTCACAACAACCAAAAGATTTAATACCAATTGCAGTCCCCGACAACGGCACCAAATTTGGAAATGACCAAGAGCATAGGTTTGGATTTCACAATAAAAATAGGATTTATCCGTTGCAAGTATAGTCCAAACCCAGCCAATGATCATTAATCAAATATTAAATTTAATACAAAATAACCAAGAGTTTTAATCCCCGGGTCGTCTTCCCTAGGATGCAATTGAAATGTCACTTCCTTGGTTGTCAAGAGAAAAGGGGGTTTTGAAATCAAGAGATGTAAGATTTAAAGAACTAAGAAATCAAAGAACCAAGCAATGAGCAAAATTGTGAATTAATGTAAGTAAAAAGGATATAAGATTAAAACTAGTGAAAATTAAAGGAATGCAATAAAGAGCCTTGACTCGGGAATGAGGATCCAAGGACTGCTGATTCAGAGGCTGACAAAGGACTACTGATGCTATTGGATTCTGACCTCCCTGCACTCGAAATAAAATTTTTGGAGCTACAAGAGTCCAAATGGTGCACTCTAAATTGCGTTGGAAAGTAGACATCCAGGACTTTCTAGCAATATATAATAGTCCATACTTTGCCTGAGTTTAGACTACGCAAACGGGCGTTTAACGCCAGCTTTCTGCCCTATTCTGGCGTTAAACGCCAGAAACAAGTTGCAAAGCAGAGTTAAACGCCAGAAACAAGTTACAAATTGGCGTTTAACTCCAAGGAAGACCTCTACATGTGAAAGCTTCAATGCTCAGCCCAAGCACACACTGAGTGGGCCCGGAAGTGAATTTCTGCATCATTTACTTATTTCTGTAACCCTAGTAACTAGTCTGATATAAATAGGACCTTTTACTATTGTATCGGAGATCTTTGATCAGTTTTATGCTATCTTAGACTTTTGTGGAGGCTGGCCATTAGGCCATGCCTGGACCATTATCACTTATGTATTTTCAACAGTGGAGTTTCTACACACCATTGATTAAGGTGTGGAGCTCTGTTGTTCCTTGAGTATTAATGCAAAGTACTACTATTTTCTATTCAATTCATGCCTATTCTTATTCTAAGATATTCATTCGCACACAAGAACATGATGAATGTGATGATTATGTGACACTCATCACCATTCTCACTTATGAACGCGTGATTGACAACTACTTCCGTTCTACATGAAGACAAGCTTGAATGTATATCTCTTGGGTTTCTAATCAATGATTCACATCGACTCCCCTATGACAATGGGGCATCTGAATCCAAGATCAGAATCTTCATGGTATAGGCTAGAATCCATTGGCAGCATTCCTGAGATCCGGAAAGTCTAAACCTTGTCTGTGGTATTCCGAGTAGGATCTGGGAAGGGATGACTGTGACGAGCTTCAAACTTGCGACTGTAGGGCGTGGTGACAGACGCAAAAGGATAGTAAATCCTATTCCTACATGATCAAGAACCAATAGCTGATTAACCATACGATATCTGTGCATGGTATTTTTTATCCAAGACGAGCAATCCGACAGTTGATTAGCCGTACAGAAATCGTAGAGGACAATTTTCACTGAGAGGACGGGAAGTAGCCATTGACAACGGTGACACCCAACATACAGCTTGCCATGGAAAGGAGTATGAAGGATTGGATGAAGGCAGTAGGAAAGCAGAGATTCAAAAGGAATGAGACATCTCCATACGCTTATCTGAAATTCCCACCAATGAATTACATAAGTATCTCTATCTTTATTTCATGTTTATTTATATTTAAAATTATTAAAACTCCATAACCATTTGAATCTGCCTGACTGAGATTTACAAGGTGACTATAGCTTGCTTCAAGCTGACAATCTCCGTGGGATCGACCCTTACTCACGTAAGGTTTATTACTTGAACGACACAGTGCACTTGCTGGTTAGTTGTGCGAAGTTGTGAGAAAGATTGATATTACAATTGTGTGTACCAAGTTGTTGGCGCCATTGAGATCACAATTTTGTACACCAAGTTTTTGGCGTCGTTGCCGGGGATTGTTCGAGTTTGGACAACTGACGGTTCATCTTGTTGCTCAGATTAGGTAATTTTCATTTTGTTTCTACGTTTATTTTATTTTCAAAAAGTTTTCAAAAATTTTTCAAAATTTTTTCTTTGTTTTCGTTTTTCCAAAAAGATATTTTTGAAAAAAAATCCAAAAAAAGTTTAATAAAATCATAAAAACAAAAATATTTTATACGCTTTTTAGGGGTAATTTCATGTAGCTTTTAGTATGTTTTAGTTAGTTTTTAGTATAGTTTTATTAGTTTTTAGGAAAAATTCATATTTCTGGACTTTACTATGAGTTTGTGTATTTTTTTGTGATTTCAGGTATTTTCTGGCTGAAATTGAATGAGCTGAGCAAAAATCTGATTCAGGCTGAAAAAGAACTGCTAATGCTGTTGGATTCCGACCTCCCTGCACTCAATGGATTTTTTGGTGCTACGGAAGTCCAATTGGCACGCTCTCAATTGGGTTGGAAATTAGACATCTTGGGCTTTCCAGCAATATATAATAGTCTATTCTTTGCTTGAAGATAAATGACATAAACTGGCGTTTAACGCCAGTTCCATGTTCCATTTTGGCATTAAACGCTAGAAACAGGTTGCAAATTGGAGTTAAACGCCCAAAACAGGTTACAACCTGACGTTTAACTGCAGAAACAGCCCAGGCACGTGAAAAACTCAAGTCTCAGCCCCACCACACACCAAGGGGGCCCCAGAAGTGGATTTCTGCACTATCTATCTTAGTTTACTCATTTTTTGTAAACCTAGGTTACTAGTTTAGTATTTAAACAACTTTTAGAGATTTATTCTATACCTGATGACATTTTAGATCTGAACTTTGTACTCTTTGACGGCATGAGTCTCTAAACTCTATTGTTAGGGGTGAGGAGCTCTGCAGTGTCTCGATGAATTAATGCAATTATTTCTGTTTTCTATTCAAACACGCTTGTTTCTATCTTACTTCAATATGATGAATGTGATGATCTGTGACACTCATCACCATTCTCAATCTATGAACGCATGCCTGACAACCACCTCCGTTCTACCTTCGATTGAATGAGTATCTCTTGGATTCCTTAATCAGAATCTTCGTGGTATAAGCTAGAATCCATTGGCAGCATTCTTGAGAATCCGGAAAGTCTAAACCTTGTCTGTGGTATTTCGAGTAGGATTCAGGGATTGAATGACTGTGACGAGCTTCAAAATCACAAGGGTTGGGCATAGTGACAGACGCAAAAGGATCAATAGATCCTATTCCAACATGAGTGAGAACCGACAGATGATTAGCCGTGCGGTGACAGCGCACCTGGACCATTTTCACTAAGAGGACGGATGGTAGCCATTGAAAATAGTGATCCACCAGCACACAGCTGGCCATAGGAGGAACCTTGCATGCGTGAAGAAGAAGACAGGGGGAAAGCAGAGATTCAGAAGACAAAGCATCTCCAAAACTCCAACATATTCTCCATTACTACATAACAAGCATTATTTAATCCATGCTCTCTTGTTCATTTGCAAGTCAATTGATAATTATAATTGATATCCTGACTAAGAATTACAAGATAACCATAGCTTGCTTCAAGCCAACAATCTCTGTGGGATCAACCCTTACTCATGTAAGGTATTACTTGGACGACGCAGTGCACTTGCTGGTTAGTGGTACGAATTGTGAAAAGTGTGATTTACAATTTCATGCACCAAGTTTTTAGTGCAATTGCCGGGGATTGTTTGAGTTTGAACAACTGACGATGAATCTCGTTGCTTAGTTTAGGAAAATTTTGTCTTTTGGGTCAGAGTCTTTTTATTTTCTTTTCAAAAATTTTTTAAAAATATTATTTTTCTTTATTAATTTTGAGTTTTTCTGTGAGTTTAGTGTCATATTTTAAGTTTGGTGTCAATTGCATGCTTTTCTTTATCTTTCAATTTTCGAATTGCATGTTTTTAGTTTCCCTTAAAAGTACCTTTTTAAAAAACGTTAAATTTATAGCTCAGTTGGTTAGAACGTTGTGCTTGTGTTCTTGGTAATTGGGTATCTTCTTTTTAAAATTTTTTCAAAAATAATTTTTCTTTGATTAAATCTTGTGCCAAACTTTAAGTTTGGTGTTTTCTTGTTAATTTTTCTTTAATTTTCGAAAATTTTATTTTGGTTTTATAAAAATTTTAAGTTTGGTGTTCTATCTTCATGTTCTTGTTGTCCTTGTGAATCTTCAAAGTGTTCTTGAGTCTTCCTTGTGTTTTGATCTAAAAATTTTTAAGTTTGGTGTTCCTTGGTGTTTTCCCTCCAAAATTTCGAAAACAAGGAGCATTAGATCTAAAAATTTTAAGTCTTATGTCTTTTGTGTGTTTTTCTCTTTCATCATAAAATTCAAAAATAAAAAATATCTTTTCTAACTATTTTTTAGCAAATATTTCGAAATTTTCCATAAAAATTTCAGATTTCAATTTCAAAATCATATCTTTTTCAAATCATATCCTTTTTAAAATTATTTTAAAAATCATATCTTTTTCAAAACTTCCTAACCACTTTTTCTCTCTCTTTATTTTTCGAAAATCCTCATAAAATATTTTCAAACTTTTTTTTATTTTATTTTATTTTATTTTATTATTTCGAAATTTTTTTTATAAATATAATAAAATAAATAAAATAAATCCACGTCATTTTCCTTTCTCCATCATGAACCTAAGTGGAAATGAACAGTCTAGAAGGACTCTGGGGTCATATGCTAACCCCACTACTGCCTCATATGGGAGTAGTATCTGTATACCCTCCATCGGAGTCAGTAGTTTTGAGTTGAATCCTCAGCTCATTATCATGGTGCAGCAAAGTTGCCAGTATTCCGGTCTTCCACAGGAAGAACCTACAGAGTTTCTGGCACAGTTTTTACAAATTGCTGACACAGTACATGATAAGGAAGTAGATCAGGATGTCTACAGATTATTACTGTTCCCATTTGCTGTAAAAGACCAAGCTAAGAAGTGGTTAAATAACTAACCTAAGGCTAGCATAATGACATGGAAACAACTGTCAGAAAAATTCCTGAATCAATACTTCCCTCCAAAACAGATGACACAGCTAAGGCTGAACATCTAAGGCTTTAAACAAGGAGATAATGAATCTCTTTATGATGCCTGGGAGAGATACAAAGAGATGCTAAGAAAATGCCCCTCTGAAATGTTTTCAGAGTGGGTGCAGTTATACATCTTCTATTATGGGCTTACAGAGAAAGCTCAGATGTCTTTGGACCACTCAGCTGGTGGATCTATACACATGAGAAAGACAATTGAAGAAGCTCAAGAGCTCATTGATACAATTGCCAGAAATCAGCATCTGTACCTAAGTAGTGAACCTTCCATAAAAGAAAAGGCTAAAATAGTAACTGTTGAACTCAGTCTTGCAGAACAAGTTACTAAATTTAATCAGCAATTAGATTTTCTAACAAAACAGCTAGCCGAATTCAAGGAGATACTACAAGACACAAGAATGGCTAATATGAATATGAAAGTGAAGTTGAAGCAAACAGAAGAGTAGTTATCAAAACAAATAACAGAAGAGTGCCAAGCAGTTCAATTAAGAAGTGGAAAAATATTAAATACCTCACTTTAAGGCAGCAGGAAGCCAAGAAATGAAAAACTGCTACCCAAAATCCCTCTGAGGACAGTAAGAGCCCAGAGAGGAATAATTCTGGCGCTCAAACGCCAAAAAAGGGTGGAGAGCTGGCGTTAAACACCCAATCCATGCTCAGTTCTGACATTTAAACGCCAGAAACAAGTAAAGAGTTGGCATTGAACGCCCAAAGGAAGCTCAGTTCTGGCATTCAAACGCCAGAAACAAGTAAGGAGTTGGCGTCTAATGCCACTCCAGCTTCCAACCCTGGCATTCAGACGCCAGTGAGGGATCAGACACATACAAGTGCTGATAGCAACCCCTCTAAAAAGGCTTCTCCAACCACATCTGTAGGAAATAAACCTGCAGCAACTAAGGTTGAGGAATACAAAGCCAAAATGCCTTATCCTCAGAAACTCCGCCAAGCGGAACAGGATAACCAATTTTCCCGCTTTGCAGACTATCTCAGGACTCTTGAAATAAAGATTTCATTTGCAGAGGCACTTGAGCAAATACCCTCTTATGCTAAGTTCATGAAAGAAATCTTAAGTCATAAGAAGGATTGGAGAGAAACTAAAAAAGTTTACCTCACTGAAGAATGCAGTATAGTCATTCTGAAAAGCTTACCAGAGAAGCTTAAAGATCCCGGAAGCTTCATGATACCATGCACATTAGAGGGTACTTGTACCAAGAAAGCTCTATGTGTTCTTGGAGCAAGTATCAACCCAATACCTGTATCCACTATCAAAAAGCTTGGTTTGACTGAAGAAGTCAAACCAACCCGAATATGTATCCAACTTGCTGATGGCTCCATTAAATACCCATCAGGCGTGATTGAAGACATGATTGTCAAGGTTGGGCCATTTGTCTTTCCCACTAACTTTGTGGTGCTGGAAATGGAGGAGCACAAGAGTGCAACTGGATGAACCCTTATTGACGTCCAAAAAGGGGAATTAATCCTTAGAGTCAATGAGGACAAGTTTAAGTTGAATGTTGTCAAAGCTATGCAGCATATAGACACCCCAAACGACTGCATGAGCATTGATATTATTGACTCTCTAGTGAAAGAGGTCAATATGACTGCGAGAGTCTCGAATCAGAGCTAGAGGATATCTTTAAAGATGTTCAGCCTGATCTGGAGGAACCAGAGAGAATAATAGAACCTCTGAAAATCCCTCAGGAAGAGTAGAAACCTCCTAAACCCGAGCTCAAACCTTTACTACCATCCCTGAAATATGCATTTCTGTGAGAAGCTAACACTTTTTCTGTAATCATAAGCTCTGCCTTAGAGCCACAGGAAGAGGAAGCACTAATTCAAGTGCTGAGGACACACAAGACAGCTCTTAGGTGGTCCATCAGTGATCTTAAGGGCATTAGCCCAGCCAGATGCATGCATAAGATCCTATTAGAGGATGACGCTAAGCCAGTGGTTCAACCACAGAGGCGGCTGAATCCAGCCATGAAGGAGGTGGTGCAGAAGGAGGTCAGTAAATTACTAGAGGCTGGGATTATTTATCCTATTTCTGATAGCCCCTGGGTGAGCCCTATCCAAGTCGTCCCTAAGAAGGGTGGCATGACAGTGGTTCATAATGAAAAAAATTAACGGGTTCCTACAAGAATAGTTACAGGGTGGCGTATGTGTATTGAATACAGAAGGCTCAATACAGCTACCAGAAAGGATCATTTTCCTTTACCATTCATAGACCAGATGCTAGAAAGACTAGCAGGTCATGATTACTACTGCTTTCTAGATGGATATTCAGGTTATAATCAAATTACAGTAGATCCCCAAGATCAAGAGAAAACAGCATTCACATGTCCATCTGGAGTATTTGCATATAGAATGATGCCATTTGGTCCGTGCAATGCACCTGGAACCTTTCAAAGGTGCATGCTCTCTATTTTCTCTGATATGGTGGAAAAATTTCTGGAAGTCTTCATGGATGACTTTTCAGTATTTAGAGACTCATTCAGCTCCTGTCTTGACCATCTAGCACTTGTTCTAAAAAGGTGCCAAGAGACTAACCTGGTTTTAAACTGGGAGAAATATCACTTTATGGTGACTAAAGGAATTGTCCTTGGGCACAAAATTTCGAACAAGGGAATAGAGGTGGATTAAGCTAAGGTAGAGGTAATTGAAAATTACGACCACCTGCCAATGTTAAGGCAATCAGAAGCTTTCTAGGGCATGCATGATTCTATAGGAAGTTTATAAAAGATTTTTCAAAAATTGCAAAACCTCTGAGTAATCTGCTAGCTGCTGACACGCCATTTATCTTTGATAAGGAGTGTCTGCATGCGTTTGAGACTCTGAAAGCTAAGCTGGTCACAGCACCAGTCATCTCTGTACCAGACTAAACATTACCATTTGAACTAATGTGTGATACCAGTGACCATGCCATTGGTGCAGTGTTGGGACAAAGGCATGACAAGCTTCTGTACGTCATTTATTATGCCAGTCGTGTTTCAAATGACGCACAGAAGAACTGCACAACCACGGAAAAATAGTTACTTGTAGTGGTTTACGCCATTGACAAGTTCAGATCTTATTTAGTAGGATCAAAAGTGATTGTGTACACTGACCATGTTTCTCTTAAATATCTACTCACAAAGCAGGATTCAAAACCCAGACTTATAAGATGGGTGTTGCTTCTGCAAAAGTTTGATATAGAAATAAGAGACAGAAAAGGAACAGAGAACCAAGTAGCAGATCACCTGTCCCGAATAGAACCAGTAGAAGGGGCGTCCCTCCCTCTTACCGAGATCTCTGAAAACTTTTCGGATGAGCAACTCTTTGCCAGGAAGTACCATGGTTTGCAGACATTGCAAACTACAAGACTATGAGATTCATACCCAAAAAGTATAGTAGGCAGCAATCAAAAAAACTAATCTCGAATGCAAAGTACTATCTGTAGGATGAACCATATCTCTTCAAGAGATGTACAAACGGAATAATCCGTAGATGTGTGCCTAAAGAAGAAGCATAGAAGATCCTCTGGCATTGCCATGGATCACAGTATGGAGGACATTTTGGATGTGAGCGAACAGCCACAAAAGTCCTTCAATGTGGCTTCTACTGGCCTACTCTCTATGAAGACTCCCGAGAGTTTTTACGTAATTGTGACAGTTGCCAAAGATCTGGCAATCTGCCTCACGGTTATGCCATGCCTCAACAAGGGATCTTGGAGATTGAGTTGTTTGATGTATGGGGTATTGACTTCATGGGGCCATTCCCACCATCATACTCAAACACTTATATTCTGGTGGCAATGGATTATGTATCCAAATGGGTGTTTAACGCCAGTAGAGATAGCCATATGGGCATTAAACGCCAGTAGAGATAGCCATATGGGCATTAAACGCCAGAAAGAAGCAGCTTCTGGGCGTTTAACGCCAGATTTACAGCGTCCTGGGTGTTCAAAAAAATGCCCAGTGATAAAGGAGTTTCTGGCGTTTAACGCCAGCTAGAAGCAACAGCTAGGCATTAAACGCCCAGACCAAGCACCAACTGGGCGTTAAACGCCCAAAACATGCAGCAGTTGGGCGTTTAACGACGGGATTATGGAGGAGAGGAAGTTTTTGTTCCCCAACTTGATTTTTTCAAATTTTCATGTTTCCATCCATAATTTCTTGCATAAACATATTACAAATCCTAATTTTTCAAATCCATTTTCAAAGATATCAAATGTATCTTAATTCTAAACATAAATCTTTTTCAAATTCGCTTCAACTTCTTTTCAAATCTTTTTCAAAACAAATCTATCACTTTTCCCTCTCAAATCTTTTCAACTCGTCAATATCTTTTTCAAATCTTCACAATATCTTTTTCAAAACAAATCTATCTTTTTTAAATATCTTTCATATTATTCATATCTTTTAAATTTTAAAGTGCATCTTTTTCCTATCATACTTATCTTTTACAAATCATATCTTCTATCATATCTTCTTCAAAATTTTTGAAAACCCATCCCTTCCCTTTAAATCCTAGTTTGGCCTCCCCCCCACCTCCACAATTCGAACTTAGCTCTCCCTCTATCCATCTCCTTTTCTTTCTTTTGCTTGAGGACAAGCAAACCTCTAAGTTTGGTGTGTTTATCCGTGATCACTAAACCAATACCCACTAAGATCATGGCTCCTAAGGGAAAACAAACCACTCCAAGAGGCAAGAAAGAGAATATTCCAAAACCACTTTAGAATCAAGGGAAGTTCTTAACTAAAGAATAATCAGACCATTACTACAAAATAATGGGTCTAAGGTCAATGATCCCGGAAGTTAAATTCGATCTGAAAGAAGATGAATATCCGGAGATCCAAGAGCAAATTCGAAATAGGAGCTGAGAAATCCTAGCTAATCCTGAAACAAAGGTGGGAAGAAACATGGTTCAAGAATTCTATTCTAATCTATGGCAAATAGACAGGCAGAGAATAGTTGGAACCGCCTTCTATGACTATCAAACTCTGGTTAGAGGGAAGATTGTTGACCTCCACCCTGACAAAATAAGAGAGATCTTCAAGCTGCCTCAACTGCAAGATGACCCAGACTCCTTTAATAGGAGAATGATGAGAATAAATAAGAGCTTGGACGAAATTCTAGAGGACATATGCCTCCCTGAAACCAAGTGAACAACCAACACAAAGGGTATCCCAAACTAACTCAAGAGAAAAGATCTCAAACTAGTCGCCAGAGGCTGGCTGGACTTCATTGGGCGTTCTATACTGCCCACTAGGAACTGCTCTGAAGTCACCATCAAAAGAGGAATAATGATCCATTGCATTATGTTGGGAAAAGAAGTGGAAATTCATCAGCTGATTTCTTGTGAACTTTACACAATTGCAAACAAGAACTCCAAAAATGCCAAATTGGCTTATCCAAGCTTAATCTCTATGCTATGTAAAGATGCTGGGGTAAAGATGGGAGTAAATGAGTATATCTCAGTTGAGCAACCAATCACCAAAAAGTCGATGGAAGGACAACAAGTACAGAATGACCCCATCAAGAGGAAAGCACAGGAGTTCCTCCCAGAAATCCCTCAAATTGAATACTGGGAGCGTCTTGAAGCATCTGTTACCAAGTTGCAAGAAGCTATGGACCAACTAAAGGAAGAACAGAAAAATCAAAGTAGCATGCTTTGTAAACTGCTTGGGGAACAAGAAGAGCAAGGGCGTGAACTGAAGCATCAGAAGCTATCTCTTGAAGGGCCAAGCACCCCACAGACTAAAGGAGCATCCACTTCCCAAAATAAAGGTTGTTGAGTCCTAATCTTAGCCTTAACTCTGTGATAATTGTTCTTATTAGGAATTTACCTTAGAAGTTATATATAAGTAGTAGTAATTAGTATCTTTATTTTGATTTTATCTCCAATTAAGCTATAATTTATTTTTCTCATCATCATCAAACATGACTAAAATAGCAGATTTTTAGAATAAGGAGGCAATATTTTTTCGAGTTTTTAATAAGGAAAAGTCTAATTATTTATATGTGGTGGCAATATTTTTTGTCTTCTGAATGAATGCCTGAACAGTGCATATTTTTTATATTGAATTTTATGAATGTTAAAATTGTTGGCTCTTGAAAGAATGATAGACAAGAGAAATGTTATTGATGATTTGAAAAATCGTGAAATTGATTCTTGAAGCAAGAAAAAGCAGTGAAAAAAAAAGAGAAAGAGCAGCAGAAAAAGCCAATAGCCCTTTAAACCAAAAGGCAAGGGCAAAAAGGATCCAAGACTTTGAGCATCAATGGAAAGGAGGGCCTAAAGGAATAAAATCCTGGCCTAAGAGGCTAAATCAAGCTGTCCCTAACCATGTGCTTGTGGCATGCAGGTCCAAGTGAAAAGCTTGAGACTGAGTGGTTAAAGTCATGATCCAAAGCAAAAGAGTGTGCTTAAGAACTCTGGACACCTCTAATTGGGGACTTTAGCAAAGCTAAGTCACAATCTGAAAAGGTTCACCCAGTTATGTGTCTGTGGCATTTATGTATCCGATGGTAATACTGGAAAACAAAGTGCTTAGGGCCACGGCCAAGACTCATAAAGTAGCTGTGTTCAAGAATCAACTTACTAAACTAGGAGAATCAATAATACTATCTGAATTCTGAATTCCTATGGATGCCAATCATTCTGAATTTCAAAGGATAAAGTGAGATGCCAAAACTGTTCGGAAGCAAAAAGCTACTAGTCCCGCTCATCTAATTAGAATCTGAGCTTCACTTAAAACTCTGAGATATTATTGCTTCTTGATTTCTTTTTATCCTATTTTATTTATCTAGTTGCTTGGGGACAAGCAATAGTTTAAGTTTGGTGTTGTGATGAGCAAATATTTTATACGCTGGGGATAATTTCATGTAGTTTTTAGTATGTTTTAGTTAGTTTTTAGTATAGTTTTATTAGTTTTTAGGAAAAATTCATATTTCTAGACTTTACTATGAGTTTGTGTGGTTTTCTGTGATTTCAGGTATTTTTTGGCTGAAATTGAGGGAGCTGAGCAAAAATCTGATTCAGGCTGAAAAAGGACTGCTGATGTTGTTGGATTCCGACCTCCCTGCACTCGGAATAGAGTTTTTGGAGCTACAAGAGTCCAATTGGCACGCTATCAATTGGGTTGAAAAGTAGACATCCAGGGCTTTCCAGCAATATATAATAGTCCATACTTTGCTCGAAGATAAATGACGTAACGGTTTCATGTTCCATTCTGGTGTTAAACGCCAAAAACAGGTTGCAAATTGGAGTTAAATGCCCAAAACAGGTTACAACCTGACGTTTAACTCCAGAAACAGCCAAGGCATGTGAAAAGCTCAAGTCTCAGCCCAGCACACACCAAGTGGGCCCCAGAAGTGGATTTCTGCACTATCTATCTTAGTTGACTCATTTTCTGAAAACCTAGGTTACTAGTTTAGTATTTAAACAACTTTTAGAGATTTATTATGTACCTGATGACATTTTAGATCTGAACTTTGTACTCTTTGATGGCATGAGTCACTGAACTTCATTGTTGGGGGTGAGGAGCTCTGCAGCGTCTCGAAGAATTAATGCAATTATTTCTGTTTTCTATTCAAACACGTTTGTTTCTATCTAAGATATTCATTCGCACTTCAATATGATGAATGTGATGATCCGTGACACTCATCACCATTCTCAATCTATGAACACGTGCCTGACAACCACCTCCATTCTACCTTCGATTGAATGAGTATCTCTTGGATTCCTTAATCAGAATCTTTGTGGTATAAGCTAGAAATCCATTGGCAGCATTCTTGAGAATCCGGAAAGTCTAAACCTTGTCTGTGGTATTCCGAGTAGGATTCAGGGATTGAATGACTGTGACAAGCTTCAAACTCACAAGGGTTGGGCGTAGTGACAGACGCAAAAGGATCAATGGATACTATTCCAACATGAGTGAGAACCGACAGATGATTAGACGTGCGGTGACAGTGCACCTGGACCATTTTCACTGAGAGGACGGATGGTAGCCATTGACAACGGTGATCCACCAGCACACAGCTTGCCATAGGAGGAACCTTGCATGCGTGAAGAAGAAGACAGGGGGAAAGCAGAGATTCAAAAGATAAAGCATCTCCAAAACTCCAACATATTCTCCATTACTCCATAACAAGTATTATTTAATCCATGCTCTCTTGTTCATTTACAAGTCAACTGATAATTATAATTGATATCCTGACTAAGAATTACAAGATAACCATAGCTTGCTTCAAGCCAACAATCTCTGTGGGATCGACCCTTACTCACGTAAGGTATTACTTGGATGACCCAGTGCACTTGCTGGTTAGTGGTACGAATTGTGAAAAGTGTGATTTACAATTTCGTGCACTAGTTGACTTAGTCAAAATTTTTTAAAATAAGTTGTTTCTTATTAGTCAAGTCAAGATTTCAATTTTAAAAATCTTATCTTTTCAAAACTTTTTCAAAAATCAAATCTTTTTTATTTTTCTTTTATATTTTCGAAAAAAAAATTTAAATTGATTTTCAAAATCTTTTTCTTATCTTTATTTCATAATTTTTTCAAAATTAATACTAGCAATTAATGTTTTGATTCAAAAATTTCAAGTATGTTACTTTCTTGTTAAGAAAGATTCAAACTTTAAATTTTAGAATCATATCTTTTGATTTCTTGTGAGTCAAGTCATTAATTCTGATTTTTAAAAAATTAAATCTTTTTCAAAATAAGTTTCAATCATATATTTTTAATCATATCTTTTCAAACATACCTTTTTCAAATCATATCTTTTTCAATCAAATCTTTTTCAATCATATCTTTTTCAAAATTTGATTTCAAAAATCTTTTCTAACTTCTTATCTTTTCAAAATTGATTTTCAAATCTTTTTCAATTAACAAATTGACTTTTTGTTTGTTTTACTATTTCTTATCTTTTTCAAAACCACCTAACTACTTTTCTCTTTCTAATTTTCGAAAATCACCTTCCTCTTTTTCAAAAATCTTTTTTATTTAACTAATTATTTTAACTTTTAATTTTATTCCTTTCTTAATTTTCGAATTCTAACTAATAACTAAAATAAAAACAAAAATATTTTTCTTTTCTTTTCTTCTAATTTTTGAATTTCCCTCTCTCTCCCTTTCTATTTATTTTATTTATTTACTAACACTTCTCTTCTCAAATTTTGAACCCCTCCATTCTTATTCTTCTTATTCTTCTACTCACATAAAGGAATCTCTATACTGTGACATAGAGGATTCCATACTTTCTTTGTTTTCTTCTTTCTCATATGAGCAGGAACAAGGAAAAATGCATACTTATTAAAGCTGATCCTGAACCTGAAAGAACTCTAAAGAGGAAGCTAAGAGCAGCTAAAGCACAATACTCTGAAGAGGACCTAACAGATATTTTCGAAAAGAAAACAGAAAAAGAAACAAATATGGCCGAACCCAACAATGCAAGGAAGGTGCTTGGTGACTTTACTACACCAACTCCTAATTTCCATGGGAGAAGCATCTCAATCCCTGCCATTGGAGCAAACAATTTTGAGCTAAAGCCTCAATTAGTTTCTCTGATGCAACAGAACTGTAAGTTTTATGGACTTCCATCAGAAGATCCTTTTCAGTTCTTAACTGAATTCTTGCAGATCTGTGATACTGTTAAGACCAATGGAGTTGATCCCGAGGTCTATAAGCTTATACTTTTCCCTTTTGCTGTAAGAGACAGAACTAGAACATGGTTGGACTCTCAACCTAGAGATAGCCTGAACTCTTGGGATAAGCTGGTCACGGCTTTCTTAGCCAAGTTCTTTCCTCCTCAAAAGCTGAGCAAGCTTAGAGTGGATGTTCAAACCTTCAGGCAGAAAGAAAGTGAATCCCTCTATGAAGCTTGGGAAAGATACAAGCAACTGGCCAAAAAGTGTCCTTTTGACATGCTTTTAGAATGGACCATCCTGGATATATTCTATGATGGTCTGTCTGAATTGTCTAAAATGTCATTGGACCATTCTGCAGGTGGATCTATTCACCTGAAGAAAATGCCTGTAGAAGCTTAGGAACTCATTGAAATGGTTATAAATAACCAGTTCATGTACACCTCTGAAAGGAATTTTGTGAGTAATGGGACACCTCAGAGGAAGGAAGTTCTTGAAATTGATGCTCTGAATGCCATATTGGCTCAGAACAAAATGTTGACTCAGCAAGTCAATATGATTTTTTAGAGTCTGAATGATTTGCAAAATGCATCCAACAGTACTAAAGAAGCATCTTCTGAAGAAGAAGCTTATGATCTTGAGAACCCTGCTATGGCAGAAGTGAATTACATGGGTGAAGCCTATGGAAATACCTATAATCCCTCATGGAGAAATCATCCAAATTTCTTATGGAAGGATCAACAAAATCCCCAACAAGGCTTTAATAATGGTGGAAGAAACAGGTTTAGCAATAGCAAACCTTTTCCATTATCCTCTCAGCAACAGATAGAGAATTCTGAGCAGAACCCATCTACCTTAGCAAATATAGTCTCTGATCTATCTAAGGCCACTCTTAGTTTAATGAATGAAACAAGGTCCTCCATTAGAAATTTGGAGGCACAAGTGGGCCAGCTGAGTAAAAAAGTCACTGAAACTCCTCCTAGTACTCTCCCAAGCAATACAGAAGAGAACCCAAAAGAGAGTGCAAGGCCATAACCTTACTTGGTGTGGCCGAATGCACAGAGGAGGGAGAGGACGTGAATCCCAGTGAGGAAGACCTCATGGGACGTTCTCTGGACAATAAGGAGTTCCCATTTGAGGAACCTAAGGAATCTGAAGCTCATCTAGAGACCATAGAGATTCCATTGAACCTACTTCTGCCATTCATGAGCTTTGATGACTATTCCTCCTCTGAAGAGGATGAAGATATTACTAAAGAGCAAGTTGCTAAGTACCTTGGAGCAATCATGAAGCTCAATGCCAAGTTATTTGGTAATGAGACTTGGGTGGATGAACCCCCTTGCTCACCAATGAACTGAATGACTTGGTTAGATAGACATTACCTCAAAAGAAACAGGATCCTGTAAATTCCTAATTCCCTGTACCATAGGCACCATGACCTTTGAGAAGGCTCTGTGTGACCTGGGGTCAGGCATAAACTTAATGCCACTCTCTGTAATGGAGAAACTGAGAATCTTTAAGGTACAGGCTGCTAAATTCTCATTCGAGATGGCAGATAATTTCATGAAAAAGGCTTATGGACAGGTAGAGGACGTGCTAGTAAAAGTCAAAGGCCTTTACATCCCTGCTGATTTCATAATCCTAGACACTTGGAAGGATGAGGATGAAGCCATCATCCTTGGAAGACCCTTCCTAGCCACAGCAAAAGCTGTGATTGATGTGGACAGAGGAGAGTTGATCCTTCAATTGAATGAGGACAACCTTGTGTTTAAAACTCAAGGATCTCCCTCTGTAACCATAGAGAGGAAGCAAGAAAAGCTTCTCTCAATGCAGAGTCAAATAAAGCCCCCACAGTCAAACTCTAAGTTTGGTGTTGGGAGGCCATAACTAAACTCTAAGTTTGGTGTGGACCCCCACATTCAAACTCTAAGTTTGGTGTTGGGAGGTCCCAACAATGCTCTGAACATCTGTGAAGCTCCATGAGAGCTCACGGTCAAGCTATTGACATTAAAGAAGCGCTTATTGGGAGGCAACCCAATTTTATTTATCTATGTTATTTTCTTTTTTTTAGGTTGATGATCATGTAGAGTCATAAAAATAACTACATAAATCAAAGAAAAATAAAAAACATCATTAAAAATAGCACACCTTGGAGGAGCAACTTACTGGCGTTTAAACGCCAGTAAGGGTAGCAGAATGGGCATTTAACGCCTAGTCTGGCACCATTCTGGGCGTTAAACCCCAAAAACAAGCACCAGACTGGCGTTAAACACCATAAACAGGCTACAATCTGGCATTAAACGCCAGAAACAGGTTGCATTCTAGCATTTAATGCTAGGAAAGGAATAAAAGTTGGCGTTTAACGCCAGAAACAAGCAGCAATCTAGCGTTAACGCCAGGATTGCACTGTAAGGGCGTTTACACGCCTAATAGGAGCAGGGATGATACATTCTTGACCCCTCAGGATTTATGGACCCCACAGGATCCCCACCTACCCTCCCACAACACTCTTCCCCAAATACCCCTCACCAATCAACTCATTCACTCTTCCCCATCACCTCTTCACCAATCACCTCCATATCTCTTCTCCAAAAACCCCATCTACCTCACTTTCAAATTCAAACACTTTTTCCTCCCAAACCAAACCCTAATGACCGAATCCTACCCCTCCCCTCACCCCTATATAAATCCCTCACTACTCCTTCATATTCACACAACACATACACCATTCCACTATCTTGGCCGAATTCACTTCTTCCTCCATCTCCTCTATTTTTCTTCTTCTTCCCCTTCTTTCTTTCTTCTTTTGCTCGAGGATGAGCAAACCTTTTAAGTTTGGTGTGGTAAAAGCATTGCTTTTGGTTTTTGCATAACCATTTATAGCACCTAAGGCCGGAAAAACCTCTAAAAAGAAGAAAAGGAAGGAAAAAGCTTCCACCTCCGAGTCAAGGGAGATGGAAAGATTCATCTCAAAGGTCTATCAAGACCACTTCTATGAAGTTATGGCCAAGAAAAAGGTGATCCTTATGCAATTTAGCTAGAATTGTCATAGAGGAAGACATCCTCATTGAAGAGGATAAACCCATCACTAAGAAAAGGATGGAGTAAAAAAGAGAGCCCACTCATGGACCTAAACAAGAGCATGAGGAATTCCCTCATCAAGAAATCCTAGAGATACCTCAAGGGATACATTTTCCTTTACAAAACTATTGGGAGCAACTAAGGATAGGAGCACCAAAAGCACTAAGGATGGAGCAACAAAGACAAGGAAGAGACATAGAGAAACTCAAGATCACCATTGGTTCTTCAAGAGGAAGATGCCACCCTCACTAAGGTGGTCTCATTCTTTAATCTTCTTGTCTATTTATTTTTCTATTTTCGGTTTTGATGCTTTATGTGTTATCTATGTTTGTGTCTTTATTACATGATCATTAGTGTCTAGTGTCTATGTCTTGAAGCTATGAATAATTCAATGAATCCTTCACCTCTCTTAAATGAAAAATGTTTTAATTACAAAAGAACAAGAAGTACTTATTGATGTGGTGGCAATACTTTTTGTTTTATGAATGAATGCTTGAACAGTGCATAATTTTGATCTTGTTGTTTATGAATGTTAAAATTGTTGGCTCTTGAAAGAATGATGAACAAAGAGAAATGTTATTGATAATCTGAAAAATCATGAAATTGATTCTTGAAGCAAGAAAAATCAGTGAATAAGAAAGCTTGCGAAAAAAAAAGAAGTGGCAAAAATTAAAAGAAAAAGAAAGAAAAAGAAAAAGCAAGCAGAAAAAGCCAATAGCTCTTTAAACCAAAAGGCAAGAGCAAAAAGCCAATAACCCCTTAAACCAAAAGGCAAGGGTAAAGAAGATCCAAGGCTTTGAGCATTAATGGATAGGAGGGCCCAAGGAAATAAAATCCAGGCCTAAGCGGCTAAATCAAGTTGTCCCTAACCATGTGCTTGTGTCATGAAGGTCCAAGTGAAAAGCTTGAGACTGAGTGGTTAAAGTCGTGATCCAAAGCAAAAGAGAGTGTTTAAGAACTTTGGACACCTCTAATTGGGGACTTTAGCAAAGCTGAGTCACAATCTAAAAAGGTTCACCCAGTTATGTGTCTGTCGCATTTATGTATCCGATGGTAATACTGGAAAACAAAGTGCTTAGGGCCACGACCAAGACTCATAAAGTAGTTGTGTTCAAGAATCAACATACTGAGTTAGGAGAATCAATAACACTATCCAAAATTCTAAGTTCCTATAGATTCCAATCATTCTGAATTTCAAAGGATAAAGTGAGATGCCAAAACTGTTCAGAAGCAAAAAGCTACTAGCCCCGCTCATCTAATTGGGACTAAGTTTCATTGATATTGTGAGATTCGTTGTATATTCTCTTCTTTTTCTCCTATTTTGTTTCAGTTGCTTGGGGACAAGCAACAATTTACGTTTGGTGTTGTGATGAGTGGATAATTTATACGCTTTTTGGCATTATTTTTACATAGTTTTTAGTATGATTTAGTTAGTTTTTAGTATATTTTAATTAGTTTTTAACCAAAATTCACATTTCTAGACTTTACTATGAGTTTGTGTATTTTTCTGTGATTTCAGGTATTTTCTGGCTGAAATTGAGGGACCTGAGCAAAAATCTGATTCAGAAGCTGACAAAGGACTGCAGATGCTGTTGGATTCTGACCTCTCTGCACTCGAAATGAAATTTTTGGAGCTTTAGGAGTCCAAATTTCGCGCTCTTAATTGCGTTGGAAAGTAGACTTCCAGGGCTTTCCAGCAATATATAATAGTCTATACTTTGCCCGAGTTAAGATGACGCAAACTGGCGTTTAACGCCAGCTTTCTGCCCTATTCTGGCGTTAAACGCCAGTAACAAGTTGCAAACTGGTGTTTAACTCCAAGGAAGACCTCTACACGTGAAATCTTCAATGCTCAGCCCAAGAACACACCAAGTGGGCCCGGAAGTAGATTTCTGCATCATTTACTTATTTTTGTAACCCTAGTAACTAGTCTGATATAAATAGGACCTTTTACTATTGTATCAGAGATCTTTGATCAGTTTTATGCTATCTTAGAGTTTTATGGAGGCTGGTCATTCGGCCATGCCTGGACCATTATCACTTATGTATTTTCAACAGTGGAGTTTCTACACACCATAGATTAAGGTGTGGAGCTCTACTGTTCCTCGAGTATTAATGCAAAGTACTACTGTTTTCTATTCAATTCATGCCTATTCTTATTCTAAGATATTTATTCACAAACAAGAACATGATGAATGTGATGATTATGTGACACTCATCACCATTCTCACTTATGAACGCATGATTGACAACCACTTCCGTTCTACATGAAGACAAGCTTGAATGTATATCTCTTGGGTTTCTAATCAACGATTTACATCGACTCCCCTCTGACAATGGGGCATCTAAATCCAAGATCAGAATCTTCGTGGTATAGGCTAGAATCCATTGGCAGCATTTCTGAGATCTGGAAAGTCTAAACCTTGTCTGTGGTATTCTGAGTAGGATCTGAGAAGGGATTACTGTGACGAGTTTCAAACTCGCGACTGTAGGGTGTGGTGACAGACGCAAAAGGATTGTAAATCCTATTCCTACACAATCGAGAACCAATAGCTGATTACCATACGATATCCGTGCATGGTATTTTTCATCCGAGACGAGCAGTCCGACAGTCGATTAGCCGTACAGAAACCGTAGAGGACAATTTTCACTGAGAGGACGGGAAGTAGCCATTGACAACGGTGACACCTAACATACAGCTTGCCATGGAAAGGAGTATGAAGGATTGGATGAAGACAGTAGGAAATCAGAGATTCAAAAGGAATGAGGCATCTCCATACGCTTATCTGAAATTCCCACCAATGAATTACATAAGTATCTTGATCTTTATTTCATGTTTATTTATCTTTTAAATTATTAAAACTCCATAACCATTTGAATCCGCCTGACTGAGATTTACAAGGTGACCATAGCTTGCTTCAAGCTGACAATCTCCGTGGGATCGACCCTTACTCACGTAAGGTTTATTACTTGGACGACCCAGTGCACTTGCTGGTTAGTTGTGCGAAGTTGTGAAAAAGAGTGATATTACAATTGTGTGTACCAAGTTGTTGGCGCCATTGAGATCACAATTTCGTGTACCACCCATGCTAAGTGTTGAATCTCCCATTATATAGCACTTCAATTCAACAATTCAGCCTTCCAAAATGGGCCAAAAGCCCCCAAGATACGCGCTGCACGTGTTTCATTAATGAAGTCACGTGTTGGGTCCTGTGCGGATACACAGATGCGAGCGTCTGCACACTTTGCTGTTTTGGCTCCTATACGTACGCATAGGTACTTGTACGCACGCATGCATAGAAATTCTCTCTTGTGCGTACACATGCTGGCTTGTGCGCACGCACACTGGGCTGATGCGGTCTTGTGCGTACACACGCTTGCTTGTGCGCACGCACACGTTGCTGTTTGTGATTTTCTTTGTTTTCTTCATGTTTTCTCCCTTGTACATGCTTTCTTCCACTTTTGGCCATCCATTCTTTGCATTCAAGGCCTGAAATCACTCACAAATCATATCACGACATCGAATGACATAAAAGTGGAATTAATTCGCTCTATTGAAACACAAAATTGCATGTTTTCTAATTTAGGTTCAAATAAGGGATCAAACATAAAAGTATTCTATTTGGGTGCTTAAGTGTGAGTTAATGTGCTAGAATCCATCCAAATTGAGTCAAAATATACCATTGAAGAATGGAAGATTGATGATTTAGAAGTTATAATAAATTCTCGTTGCAAGTATAGTTTCTAAACCAAGCAATCAACCTTTCTTACAAACGTTTTGGTTGTCACAAGTAACAAACCCAATAAAATTTATAAACCGAAGTATTCAAACCTCGGGTCGTCTTCTAAAGAAATTGCAGGGAAGTATGATTTATTATTGGTTATGGAAAACAGTATTTTTGGGTTTTAAAAGGTTTTGAACAAGAGAAATAAATTGCAGGAATTACTAAATTAATAACTAATAAAACTCTTGGCAAGGTATGAAAACTGGAAGTCCTATCCTAGTTATCCTTATCAATGGTGATGAGAATTATATTTTTGCTACCATTCAGTCAACCTCTAACTATGAAGGTAAGTCAAGTGGGTAAATCAATTCAACTCCTAAAGTCCTAGTCAACTCCTGAGGAAAGACTAGAGTTATAGGAATCTAAATCAATCAGCAAGGATATTAATTATCAATCACGATGAGTTTGACAACTCAAGAGTTACCAATTAATCAACCAAAGCCAATAGTAAATAATCTAAATCAAAATCATATGTCTGAAATACCTCAATTTATATTAGATAAAAGATAATTAATCCAAACATAAAGAGTTTATAAACTAAATTGAGAAAGCAAATAAAAGGAACATTTAACCTGTAATTGAAGAAGATAAAAATATTCCTAAGTCCTTTAAGAGGAATCCTAATCCTAATCCTAAGAGAGAGAAGAGAACCTCTCTCTCTAAAAACTACATCTAAATTATGAAAAGTGAATTATGATCTGATCTAAAGTGATGATTTGAGTCTCTGCATGTTCTCTGACTTTAATCTGTGTTTCTAGGCCGAAAACTAGGTTGAAATGCGGCCCGAAATTTGTGCCAGCGACTTCTGTAACTCTGCAGATCGCGCACGTCACGCGGCCGCGTTGTCCACACATTCGCGTCACTCAGCGTTTCTCGTACCACGCGTGCGCATTGTCCATGCATTCGCGTCATTCGTGCAGCTTCCAATCCGCGCAGTCGCGCCAGGCACGCGAGCGTGTCACTGTGATTTCTTCCATTTCGCACGGTCGCGTGAGCCATGCGACCGCGTGACTTCTCGTTGGACATCTCCTCAATTTCTTGTGTTCCTTCCATTTTTGCAAACTTCCTCTCTATTCTCTCAGTCATTTCTGCCCTATGAAGCCTGAAACACTTAACACACATATCACGGCATCGAATGGTATAAAGGAGAATAAAAATATACAATTAAAAGATCTTTAGGAAGCAAGTTTTCAATCATAGAACAATTTGGGAAGGAATTGTAAATACGTGCTAATCATATGAATAAGTGGGTGAAAAGCTTGATAAAACCACACAATTAAATACAATATGAATCATAAAATAGCGGTTTATCAACCATCAAATGTGGATTCATCACCTATGAAAATATAATAAAACTTAAACAAAACATAATGAAAACTATATGAAAATGAAGACGAAAAGCGTATAAAATATCCGCTCATTAGTTGTGCAAGACTGACTTTCTTCCAAGAGGTGAAGGATCCTTTAAATTTCCTTCAAAAGTTACCAAAATATCGAATGATGTGTTGACTCCTTCTAACTGTTCTTAGCTCTTTGTCGTTTCACCTCAATATACTTAGAATCAAGTAAATGTTGTTGACTTAGTAGCCGATGAAGATATGAAGATTTCTATTATCTATTATCTATTTTCCCATAAATCCCCTCTCCCTTTTTAAGTTGATGCAAAATATTATTTTGTTTGTGTTATAATAGTGTTCTTCTCTTAAAAGAAAGTCTGCTAATGCTATCAGAGAGATGTCAAATGAAGGTGATCACTCTAAAAATTTATGAGATGAAATTGTTAAAAGTGAAAGAGTTAATATTAAATATTTTTTTGCATAGATAATGTCTTGATATTTATTATTTATTTATTTTCATAACTATTTATATTGATATACTAAATTTGATTTCAATTATTTAGAATTTTTGAAATTAGGAATATGTTGTTGGATTTAGAAAAGGTTGTGCTGAGGATGAACAAAAGAAAAAGACTCCCTTAAAAAAGTTGAGAAGTTCCTTAAAGATTTAATTTGATGAATCCAGATAAGGTTGATACTTCTGAAGATGATACTACATCTGGACAAGGAAATAAGTGACATGGGTCTTCATGTTATTTACCTAGAGCTACTGATTAGGATTAATATAGGAAAATAGATATGGATTGTACAATTAGTGTGCACTCTTTTTTCTAAACAATATAAACTTTTTTGGTGTGTCCATGTAATAGGAATTGATAGATTAAGTCTGGGCTGTACCTTTTTATAGGTCTTATTGCTGATGCAATGCATCAATTGCTAGGATGTGGATATTGAATCACTAGCTTGTAGGCAAAGTTAAGTATGTAGCCGTCTATATTTGTAGCTCGTGTTTATGAAATTCAATAAAATACAGTAGCCTCATTACTTTATATTCTCTTTTTTTAAGGTTAATATAATTTGTAATTTATTATGGGGTTGGTTTATAATCTAAGAGTAAAGTACTTATAAATTTATAATAATATGAAGAAAAAAAGGTAGACTCAATTCTTAGAAAGTGTATTTTTTTAATCTTTTCATAACATTTTTCAATGATGATATTGAAATACTTACTTATATAATTAAATCAAGATAATAAAAAAAAGATTCAATTCTTGAAAATTGTATAAATTTTTATTTTCTTCTTATATAAAGTAAAGTCTCAAACTAATATTAAATTTTAATTCTGGTTGCATTCTTACTCTTATTTAATTAGGTAGTGAGAGTTTTTAGGTAGTCCTTGTTATTCTTTTTAATTAGTAGATAAAAAGAAAATCAAAGGCCATTGTATTTTTATTAAATTTAATATTTTGGGACAAACTCAAATGATTCTGGATTAAAAAGAATATTAGGAACAATTTTTAAATTATAATTTTTTTTATATTTACTAAAAATATTATAATTTAATCATTCTAATAATTATGCAATATTCATCTACATATAACTTTGACAGCATTTTTCAATAAAACATAGAAAAAAAAAAGAAAGTAAAGCAATATGCTTTCGTTTCTCTATTTCTTTTTCCTTTATGTTAAGGTTTACACTAAAACGTAGTAGTTGATAAAAAAAATTTTGTGCGAATTTTTAATTTGTCTTTCTTTTTATTATTAATTAGATAAATAAAATTATAAACCAAAATAGTTATATTTTTAAATAATGTATTTCTTCATTTTGAAGGGATATTTTTAGTCATAGATAAAATGATGTTTATTTTTTTAAAATATTTAAGCTATCATATTTTGGTATTAGTATAATTTTACTTTTTTTTGGTTAAATATAATAAGGTGAATATGTAATTTAATTATATTTTTGTTCGGTAGGTCGGGTATCGGACGGTTCGGGGTGATCCTCGTGTGGATAGCTGAGACGTGATCTGGAATGGGTCGTGTGGGCGAGACGGGGAGCCGACGTTCCGAGCTCTCGACAAAGAGGGGGGTGACACCTGCAATGACACTCCGACGCTTAAGTCAGTCGAATGTGCAGGCAAAAAGGGGGTAAGGCAGTGTGTGACGTACCTTGGGGGAAGGGCAGGTCCTTCCCCATTTATACCCTGTCAGAGGTGGGCCCTGCAAGGACAGGCCCACCTTCCTCGAAGCTTCCTCACAGCTGTAGTGGAGAGTTGTCAAGGACGCGTGTCCAGGTCGCCTAGCGAGTTGTACGTGCTCGAGCGTTCGGGTCGGGTCATCAGTGGGTCGGGTTGACCCGCAAGTGGCCTGAGCCAAGCCGCAACAGTGCCCCCAACGCGCCGGCAATTAGCCGCACGGGCTGTTGGTGGCGTGTTATCTCCTCGTTCGTTGTCGCCGGGTCGGTGGTCCGTGGAGGGAATGCGCCTCTTGTGTGCATGCCCATTCGTTGTTGGGACGATCATCCGTCGCCTCGTTCCTCGCACAGAGCATTAAATGAATTATAATAGGTTGGAAAACCCTATACGCAAAGACTATTTTGCCCCCAGGCCTTTCGCGCTCCCTTTACACCAGTTTTAAACGGTTTTGCAATAGTTTTCCTTTCCCACTCTTGCTTCTCCAATATCCTCCTTTTGCATTCTCTATTATCCAGAGACTTATTCCAACATTCCTGCGCATCCCTTTCCTTTTCATGTTTTTCACAATCAATCCAGGTAATCATCGATCCCTTCTCTCTTCTGTTTCAATGCTTTCTTGCATGTCTACTGTATGTGCTTACTGCTTGTTGTTTGGTTTTTGTAGGATAGATAACTTTTTAATGTCAGGTTGGGCGTGTTAGGGGGGTTACCATTCTAGGATAGGCTATTTGGGGTTTATCTTTTAGTCGTGCTTGATCTTATTTGGTGGGTAGGACAAATATGCTTTCTGGGTTTTCCCCGGACTCCCGACCCTATAGACTAATGGAGTGGTACCCCCATTGTAGGTATGCCTCGTGTCATTTCTCGGGCTTCTCCGTCCGCTTCGAATTACGATCCCTACTCCTGGGTGACTTCCGATGTGAAGGATTCGCCGAATCTGATGGACGAGGGGGAGTTGACGGAATTTCGACAAGCCGAGTACTTGTGTGGAGGGACAGACGAAGAAGCTAACTACGACGTCTTCGTCCCCGCCCCCAACAAACGACTGTGTGAAGTTAATTTTTGTTCCCCCCGAGTTCCCGATTGGATCTGGTTCTATATGGCCATGTTTACTCAGGTGGGTGTTCGCATCCCGTTTTCTGCCTTCCAGATGGCGTTCCTTGGTCGGATATCCGTGTCACCGTCGCAGCTGCATCCGAATAATTTTGTCTGAGGATGTTCTACCGAGGAGAATTTTTGTTTTATCCCCAGGCCGGCGAGGAATTCTGTAAACCTTCTGTCCGTAAACTGCGTCCCATTGTCTGAGATGACAGCCTCCGGGATGCCGAACCGGGTTATCACTTGTCTCCACATGAACTTTCTGGAATTGGACGAGGATATGCTGGCCAGCGGTTCAGCCTCTATCCATTTGGTGTAGTAATTGATGGCGACTATGAGGTACTTGACTTGCCTTGGACCAACCGAGAAGGGTCCCAATAGATCGACTCCCCATTGTGAGAATGGTCGGGAGGACGTTAGCAGGCTTAGTTCGGAGGCTGGTGCTTTGTGGAAGTTGGCGTTCTCTTGACATTTGACGCATTTTCTCACGAATTCTTTGGAGTCTGCCATCATCGATGGCCAGTAATATCCTGCTCGGATTAGTTTCCTTGCTAGGGCTTTGCCCCCTATATGATGGCCGCAACACCCTTCGTGGACTTCCCTGAGCACGTAGTCCGTCTGGTCGGGATGTAGGCACTTCAGTAAGGGCTGGCTGAGCCCCTTTTTAAACAACTGTCCTTGAATGATCGCGTACTTGGCTACCTCCCTTCTCAGCGCCTCAGCGTCCTTTTCGTCGTCAGGGAGTTTGCCGCTTTCTAGGAAGCTAGTGATGGGATCCATCTAGGAGGGGCTCAGTCTCGACAGGTGTAGGGTAATGGTGCACGAAATTGCAATAACACTTTTGCAATCCCGCACAACTAACCAGCAAGTGCACTGGGTCGTCCAAGTAATACCTTGCGTGAGCAAGGGTCGATCCCACGGAGATTGTCGGCTTGAAGCAAGCTATGGTTATCTTGTAAATCTTAGTCAGGATATCAGAAATTATCAGGATTGATTGTAAAAAGCAAAAGAACATGTAATGGTTACTTGTATTGCAGTAATGGAGAATAGGTTGGGGTTTTGGAGATGCTCCATCTTCTGAATCTCTGCTTTTCTACTGTCTTCTTCATCAAACACGCAAGTCTCCTTCCATGGCAAGCTCGTGTAGGGTTTCGCCGTTGTCAATGGCTACCTCCCATCCGCGCAGTGAAAGCTAATGCACGCACTCTGTCACAGTACTGCCAATCACCGGTTTGGTTCCCTCCCCTACCAGAATAGAATCACTCTTTTGCGTCTGTCACTAACGCCCAGTAGGTTACAGGTTTGAAGCACGTCACAGTCATTCAATCATTGAATCCTACTCAGAATACCACAGACAAGGTTTAGACCTTCCGGATTCTCTTGAATGCTGCCATCAGGTCCTGCCTATACCACGAAGATTCCGATTAAAGAACCCAAGAGATAACTACTCAATCTAAGATAGAACAGAGGTGGTTGTCAGGCACATGTTCATAGTTGAGAATGATGATGATTGTCACGGATCATCACATTCATCCGGATTAAGAACAAGTATTATCTTAGAACGGAAGCAAGCATGATTGAATGAGAAACAGTAGTAATTGCATTAATCCATCAAGACACAGCAGAGCTCCTCACCCCCAACCATGGGGTTTAGAGACTCATACTGTGGAAGTAAACGTATACAAAATGTTATGCGGTCATAAGGTACGGATACCATGTCAAAAGATCCTATAAGTAGTAAACTAGTGTCCTAAGGTTTTCAGAAATGAGTAAATGACAGAAAAATCCACTTCCGGGCCCACTTGGTGTGTGCTTGGGCTGAGCAATGAAGGAATTTCGTGTAGAGACCTTTTCTGGAGTTAAACGCCAGCTTTCATGCCAGTTTGGGCGTTTAACTCCAATTTTTATGCCAGTTCCGGCGTTTAACGCTGGAATTTCTGTAGGTGACTTTGAGCGCCGGTTTAGGCCATCAAATATTGGGCAAAGTATGGACTATTATATATTGCTGGAAAGCCCAGGATGTCTACTTTCCAATGCCGTTGAGAGCGCGCCAATTGGGCTTCTGTAGCTCCAGAAAATCCACTTCGAGTGCAGGGAGGTCAGAATCCAACAGCATCTGCAGTCCTTTTGAGTCTCTGGATCAGATTTTTGCTCAGATCCCTCAATTTCAGTCAGAAACTACCTGAAATCACAGAAAAACACACAAACTCATAGTAAAGTCCAGAAAAGTGAATTTTAATTAAAAACTAATAAAAATATACTAAAAACTAACTAAAAGATACCAAAAACATACTAAAAACAATGCCAAAAAGCATACAAATTATCCGCTCATCACAACACCAAACTTAAATTGTTGCTTGTCCCCAAGCAACTGAAAATCAAAATAGGATAAAAAGAAGAGAATATACTATAGACTCCAAAATATCAAAGAAACATAGCTCCAATTAGATGAGCGGGACTAGTAGCTTTTTGCCTCCGAACAGTTTTGGCATCTCACTCTATCCTTTGAAGTTCAGAATGATTAGCATCTATAAGAACTCAGAATTCAGATAGTGTTATTGATTCTCCTAGTTAAGTATATTGATTCTTGAACATAGCCAGTGTATGAGTCTTGGCTGTGGCCCAAAGCACTCTGTCTTCCAGTATTACCACCGGATACATACATGCCACAGACACATAATTGGGTGAACCTTCTTAGATTGTGACTCAGCTTTGCTAAAGTCCCCAATTAGAGGTGTCCAGGGTTCTTAAGCACACTCTTTTGCCTTGGATCACAACTTTATTCCTTTTCTTTTTCTTTTTCTTTCTCCTTTTTTTTTTCGAAATTTTTTTTTTTTTGAATTCACTGCTTTTTCTTGCTTCAAGAATCAATTTGATGATTTTTCAGATCCTCAATAACAGTTCTCTTTCTCCTTATTCTTTCAAGAGCCAACAATTTTAACATTCTTAAAACAACAAATTCAAAAGACATATGCACTGTTCAAGCATTCATTCAGAAAACAAAAAGTATTGTCACCACATCAAACTAATTCAACTAGTTTCAGAGATAAATTTCGAAACCCTGTACTTCTTGTTCTTTTGTGATTAAAGCATTTTTCTTTTAAGAGAGGTGATGGATTCATAGGACATTCATAGCTTTAAGGCATAAACTTTATTAATTTTATTAATTATGAACTAAGAACAAGACTCAAATATAGATATAAGATGAGACAAAAAAAAAATAAAAATAGAAAAACAAACAAGGAAAACGAAAAAAATAGGCTCCTAATGATAGAGGTTTTCACAGAGTTAGGACTCAACAACCTTGATTTTGAGAAGTGGATGCTCCCTCAGCTTGAGAGGAGAACTTTTGGCGTTTCATCTCTTGAATTTCACGCCCTTGCTTCTCTTGTTCCTTCCATTGTCTTCTTGGTGATTGGATGTTCTATGGGTATGAGTTCATCTTCTTCTATCTTTACCCCAGCCTCTTTACAGAGCAAGGAGATCAAGCTTGGGTAAGCCAATTTGGTTACAGTGGAATTCCTATTTGCAATTGTGTAGATCTCACAGGCAATCACATGATGAACCTCCACTTCTTTTCCAAGCATAATGCAGTGAATCATCACTGCTCTCTTGATGGTAACCTCAGAACGGTTGCTAGTGGGCAATATGGAACGCCCAATAAAGTCTAGCCAACCTCTTGCAATTGGCTTGAGGTCTCCCCTCTTGAGTTGGTTTGGGACACCCTTTGAATTGGTTATCCACTTAGTCCCAGGGAGGCATATGTCCTCTAGAACTTGATCCAACCCTTTATCTACTCTCACCATCCTCCTATTGAAGGAATCAGGATCATCTTGTAGTTGAGGTAGTTTGAAGATTTCTCTTATTTTGTCCAGATGGAAGTATATAACTTTCCCTCTGACCATGGTTCTGTGGGTATGGTAAGCGGTTCCAGTCATTCTTTGCTTATCTGTTAGCCACAGATTTGAGTAGAATTCCTGAACCATGTTCCTTCCAACCTTTGTCTCAGGATTGGTCAGAACTTCCCAACCTCTGTTTCGAATTTGCTCTTGGATCTCCGGATATTCATCTTCTTTCAGATCAAATTTAACTTCCGGGATCACTGACCTCAGACCCATTATTTTGTGATAATGGTCTTCATGTTCTTTGGTTAAGAACTTCTCTTCATTCCAAAGATTCTTTGGATTAGTCTCTTTCTTTCCTCTTGAGTTGGTTTGTTTTCCCTTGGGAGCCATGATCTTGATAGATCTTAGCTTAGTGATCACGGAAAAGCACACCAAACTTAGAGTTTTTGCTTGTCCTCAAGCAAAAAGAAAAGAAAGAAGAGAAGAGAGAGAGAGAGAGAGAGAGAGAGGAAATTCGAATGGTGTGAGGAAGGAGGGGTGAGGAACGTTCATTTATAGAGTGGGGGGAAGGAGAATTTCGAAAACAAAAGAGAGATTTGAAAGGAAATTTGAAAAGATTTTGAAAAAATTTGAGAAAAGGGTGAGTTTTTGAAGAAGATTTGAGATTATTTTGAAATAGATTTGAAGAATGGTTTTGATTTGTGAAGATTTGAAAGTGAATGATGAAAGGTTGAAGTGCATTTATGTAGAAGATTATGGGTAAAAAGAGGAAAGTTTGAAAAAATTTGAGTTGAAAACAAAAATGTGGTCCCCCCACCTTTCTGGCGTTAAACGCCCAGAATGGCACCCATTCTGGCGTTTAACGCCCACTTGGCACCCTTTTTGGGCGTTTAACGCCCAGCCAGGTACCCTGGCTGGCGTTAAACGCCAGAAAACCTTCCTCACTGGGCGTTTTTCTGAACGCCCAGTGATGCTGCACACCTGGCGTTAAACACCCAGAATGGTACCCATTCTGGCGTTTAACGCCCAGAATGGTACCATTACTGGCGTTAAACGCCCAGAATGGTACCCATTCTGGCGTTTAACGCCCAGAATGCACCTTACTGGCGTTTTTTCGCCAGTAAGCTCATTTTCTCTGCTTTTTGAGCTGAATCCTTCTGTAACTCTGTGAATTCCTTCATTTTTTGATATTTGCCTCTGTAAGAACAAATCATACAACCTACTAATGACTGGGTTGCCTCCCAGTAAGCGCTTCTTTACTGTCTTTAGCTGGACTTTCACTGAGAATCACTCTAGTCTCAGTTTTGAGCACTCCTGCTCAAAGTTTCCTTCAAGATAATGTTTGATTCTCTGTCCATTAACAATGAACTTCTTGTCAGAATCAATATCCTGAAGCTCAACATATCCATATGGTGACACTCCTGTAATCACATACGGACCCCTCCACCGGGATTTGAGTTTTCCTGGAAATAGTTTGAGCCTGGAGTTGAAGAGCAGAACTTTTTGTCCTGGCTCAAAGACTCTGGTTGACAATCTCTTGTCATGCCATTTCTTCGCTTTTTCCTTATAAATTTTTGCATTCTCAAAGGCATTGAGTCTGAACTCCTCTAGCTCATTTAGCTGGAGCAGTCTTTTCTCACCAGCTAACTGTGCATCCATGTTTAGGAATCTGGTTGCCCAGTAGGCTTTGTGTTCCAGTTCCACAGGCAAATGGCAGGCCTTCCCATACACCAATTGGTATGGAGAGGTGCCTATAGGAGTCTTGAATGCTGTTCTGTATGCCCACAGAGCATCATCCAAGCTCTTTGCCCAATCCTTTCTTCGGGCCATTACAGTCCGTTCTAGGATTCTTTTTAGTTCTCTGTTAGAGACCTCTGCTTGCCCATTTGTCTGTGGATGATACGGAGTTGCCACTTTGTGGCTAATTCCATATCTGACCATAGCAGAGTATAGTTGTTTATTGCAGAAATGAGTGCCCCCATCACTGATTAGTACTCTGGGAACGCCAAATCTGCTGAAAATGTTCTTCTGGAGGAATTTCAGTACGGTCTTAGTATCGTTAGTGGGTGTAGCAATTGCTTCTACCCACTTAGATACATAGTCCACTGCCACCAGAATGTAAGTGTTTGAGTATGATGGTGGGAATGGCCCCATGAAGTCAATTCCCCATACATCAAACAGCTCTATCTCTAATATCCCTTGTTGAGGCATGGCATATCCATGAGGCAGGTTACCAGCTCTTTGGCAACTGTCACAGTTACGCACAAACTCTCGGGAATCTTTATAGAGAGTAGGCCAGTAGAAGCCACATTGGAGGACTTTAGTGGCTGTTCGCTCACTTCCAAAATGTCCTCCATACTGTGATCCATGGCAGTGCCATAGGATCCTCTGTGCTTCTTCTCTGGGTACACACCTGCGGATCACTCCGTTAGCACATCTCTTAAAGAGATATGGTTCATCCCAAAGGTAGTACTTGGCATCTGAAATTAATTTCTTTCTCTGCGTGTAACTGTACTCTTTGGGTATGAACCTCACAGCTTTATAGTTTGCAATGTCTGCAAACCATGGAGCTTCCTGAATGGCAAATAATTGCTCATCTGGGAAAGTCTCAGAAATCTCAGTAGAAGGGAGGGACGCCCCAACTACTGGCTCTATTCTGGACAGATGATCAGCTACCTGATTCTCTGTCCCTTTTCTGTCTCTTATTTCTATATCAAACTCTTGCAGAAGCAACACCCATCTGATAAGCCTGGGTTTTGAATCCTGCTTTGTGAGTAAGTATTTAAGAGCAGCATGGTCAGTGTACACAATCACTTTGGATCCTACTAGGTAGGATCTAAACTTGTCAATGGCATAAACCACTGCAAGTAATTCTTTTTCTGTGGTTGTGTAATTCTTCTGTGCATCATTTAGAACACGGCTGGCATAATAAATGACATGCAGAAGTTTGTTATGCCTCTGTCCCAACACTGCACCAATGGCATGATCACTGGCATCACACATTAATTCAAATGGTAATGCCCAATCTGGTGCAGAGATAACTGGTGCTGTGACCAGCTTAGCTTTCAGGGTCTCAAATGCCTGCAGACACTCATTATCAAAGATAAATGGAGTGTCAGCAGCTAGCAGATTACTCAGAGGTTTGGCAATTTTCGAAAAATCCTTGATAAACCTTCTGTAAAATCCTGCATGTCCCAGAAAGCTTCTGATTGCCTTAACATTGGCAGGTGGTGGTAATTTTTCAATTACCTCTACCTTTGCCTTATCCACCTCTATTCCCCTGCTTGAAATTTTGTGGCCAAGGACAATTCCTTCAGTCACCATAAAGTGACATTTCTCCCAGTTTAAAACCAGGTTAGTCTCTTGGCATCTTTTCAGGACAAGTGATAGGTGGTTAAGACAGGAGCTAAATGAGTCTCCATATACTGAGAAGTCATCCATGAAGACTTCCAGAAATTTCTCTACCATATCTGAGAAGATAGAGAGCATGCACCTTTGGAAGGTTGCAGGTGCATTGCACAGACCAAAAGGCATTCTCCTATAGGCAAACACGCCTGAAGGGCAGGTGAATGCTGTTTTCTCTTGGTCCTGAGGGTCTACTGCAATTTGGTTGTAGCCTGAATAGCCATCCAAAAGCAGTAATAATCATGGCCAGCTAGTCTTTCTAGCATTTGGTCTATGAATGGTAAAGGAAAATGATCCTTTCTGGTGGCTGTATTGAGCCTTCTGTAGTCAATACACATGCGCCACCCTGTGACTGTCCTTGTGGGAACCAGTTCATTTTTTTCATTATGAACCACTGTCATGCCTCCCTTTTTGGGAACAACTTGGACAGGGCTCACCCAGGGGCTATCAGAAATAGGATAATAATCCCAGCCTCTAGTAATTTAGTGACTTCTTTCTGCACCACCTCCTTCATGGCAGGATTTAGCCTCCTCTGTGGTTGAACCACTGGTTTGGCATTATCCTCCAATAGGATCTTGTGCATGCATCTAGCTGGGCTAATGCCCTTGAGATCACTTATGGACCACCCAAGAGCTGTCTTGTGTGTCCTTAGCACTTGAATCAGTGCTTCCTCTTCCTGTGGATTTAAAGCTGAGCTTATAATCACTGGAAAAGTGTCACCCTCTCCCAGAAATGCATATTTCAGGGATGATGGTAGTGGTTTGAGTTCAGGCTTAGGAGGCTTATCCTCCTCCTGAGGAATTTTCGAAAATTCCTTTACTTCCTCTAGTTCTTCTTGATCAGGTTGAGCATCTTTGAAGATGTCCTCAAGCTCTGATTCTAGGCTTTCAGCCATATTGATCTCTTCTACCAGAGAATCAATAATGTCAACGTCCATGCAGTCTTCTGGTGTGTCTGGATGCTGCATAGCTTTCACAGCATTCAACTTGAACTCATCCTCATTGACTCTCAGGGTTACTTCCCCTTTATGTACATCAATGAGAGTTCGTCCAGTTGCTAGGAAAGGTCTTCCTAGAATGAGAGTTGCACTTTTGTGCTCCTCCATTTCCAGCACCACAAAGTCAGTTGGAAAGGCAAATGGCCCAACCTTGACAATCATGTCCTCTATTATGCCTGATGGGTGTTTAATGGAACCATCAGCAAGTTGGAGGCATATCCTGGTTGGTTTGACTTCTCCAGTCAACCCAAGCTTTCTGATAGTGGATGCAGGTATTAGATTGATGCTTGCTCCAAGATCACATAGGGCTATCTTGGTGCAGGCACCTTCTAATGTGCAGGGTATCATAAAGCTTCCAGGATCTTGAAGCTTTTCTGGTAAGCTTTTCAAAATGACTGCACTGCATTCTTCGGTGAGAAACACTTTTTCAGTTTCTCTCCAATTCTTCTTATGGCTTAAGATCTCTTTCATGAACTTAGCATAAGAGGGTATTTGCTCAAGTGCCTCTGCAAACGGAATCTTTATTTCAAGAGTCCTTAGATAGTCTGCAAAGCGGGTAAATTGCTTATCCTGTTCCGCTTTGCGGAGTTTCTGAGGATAAGGCATCTTGGCTTGATATTCTTCAACCTTAGATGCTGCAGGTTTATTCCTTACAGAAATGGTTGAAGAGGCCTTGTTAGGGGGATAATCATCAGAACTCTCAGGTGCCTGATTCTCCTTGGGCGTTTGAACGCCAGGAGTGGATGAAGTTTGGGCGTTAAACGCCAACTTCTCCCCCTTTTCTGGCGTTTGAACGCCAGAACTGGGCAGGGAATGGGCGTTTAACGCCAGCTTTCCTCCCTGTTCTGGCATTTGAACGCTAGTATTGGGCAAGGAATGGGCGTTTAACGCCAACTTTCCTTCCCTTTCTGGCGTTTGAACGCCAATAATATTCCTCTCTGGGCTCTTACTGTCCTCAGAGGGATTTTGAACAGTGGCTTGGTCATCCTCTGTCAACTGTTCCTTAATTGACTTCTTGCTCTTTTGAGCAGTGGCATTCAGTGTTTTCCCACTCCTCAGTTGAACTGCTTGACATTCTTCTGTTATTTGTTTAGATATTTGCTGTTTTGCTTGATTCAACTGCAGTTCTATGCTCTTGTTAGCAACCTTAGTATCATGGAGCATTTCTTTAAATTCTGCTAACTGTTCTGTCATCAGGAGCAATTGTTGATTAAGCTCATTCATCTGTTCTTGATGATCAGGATCATTGACTACTGCCATGACCTCTTCTTGTGGAACGAATTCCTTGCTAGAATATAAGTATTGGTTTCTAGCAACAATGTCTATAAGCTCTTGAGCTTCTTCAATTGTCTTTCTCATGTGTATAAATCCACCAGCTGAGTGGTCTAAAGACATCTGAGCTTTTTCTGTAAGCCCATAGTAGAAGATGTCTAACTGTACCCACTCTGAGAACATTTCAGAGGGGCATTTTCTGAGCATACCTCTATACCTCTCCCAGGCATCATAAAGGGATTCATTATCCTCTTGTTTAAAGCCTTGGATGTCCAGCCTTAGCTGTGTCATCCTTTTGGAGGGTAAAAATGATTCAGGAATTTTTCTGATAACTGTTTCCATGTCTTTATGCTTGCTGTAGGTTGGTTATTCAACCACCTTTTTGCTTGATCTTTTACAGCAAATGGAAACAGTAACAGTCTGTAGACATCCTGATCTACCTCTTTATCATGTATTGTGTCAGCAATTTGTAAGAACTGTGCCAGAAACTCAGTAGGTTCTTCCTCTGGAAGACCAGAATACTGGCAATTTTGCTGCACTATGATAATGAGTTGAGGGTTTAGCTCAAAGCTGCTTGCTTTGATGGGAGGTACACAGATGCTACTCCCATATGCAGCTGTATTGGGGTTGGCATAGGACCCCAGAGTCCTTCTGGACTGGTTAATTCCACTTAAGTCCATAATGGACAAAAGGGAAATGATAATAATTGCAAAGAGATAAATTTTGTTTGTTTTTTTATTTATATTTTTTTTTTTGAAATAACCGAAAAAAAATAAAATACAATAAAATAAAATAAAAGGAAAATAAGATAAAATTCGAAAATTAAAAAAAAAAGAAGATCAAAGCAAATTGAGAACTGAATCAATTAGTGAAAAAAAAGATTTTGAAAATAGCAATTAAAAAGACATGATTGAAAAATTTTTATGAAAAAGATTTGATTCTTAAAAAGAGGAAAGAGAAAAACACAAAAAGACACCAAACTTAAAATTTTAGAAAATCAAACACTAATTTTTTCGAAAATTTTAAAGGAAAAACACAAAGAGGACACCAAACTTAGAACTTTTACGAATCAAAACGGGACTAGGAACAAGAAAAATTCGAAAGTTAAAAGAAGAAAAACAAAAAGCATGCAATTGACACCAAACTTAGAATATGAAACTAGACTCAACTAAAAGACTCTAAACCAACAAAAATAAAATAGTCCTAATCTAAGCAACAAGATAAGCCGTCAGTTGTCCAAACTCGAACAATCCCCGGCAACGGCGCCAAAAACTTGGTGCACGAAATTGCAATAACACTTTTGCAATCCCGCACAACTAACCAGCAAGTGCACTGGGTCGTCCAAGTAATACCTTGCGTGAGCAAGGGTCGATCCCACGGAGATTGTCGGCTTGAAGCAAGCTATGGTTATCTTGTAAATCTTAGTCAGGATATCAGAAATTATCAGGATTGATTGTAAAAAGCAAAAGAACATGTAATGGTTACTTGTATTGCAGTAATGGAGAATAGGTTGGGGTTTTGGAGATGCTCCATCTTCTGAATCTCTGCTTTTCTACTGTCTTCTTCATCAAACACGCAAGTCTCCTTCCATGGCAAGCTCGTGTAGGGTTTCGCCGTTGTCAATGGCTACCTCCATCCGCGCAGTGAAAGCTAATGCACGCACTCTGTCACAGTACTGCCAATCACCGGTTTGGTTCCCTCCCCTACCAGAATAGAATCACTCTTTTGCGTCTGTCACTAACGCCCAGTAGGTTACAGGTTTGAAGCACGTCACAGTCATTCAATCATTGAATCCTACTCAGAATACCACAGACAAGGTTTAGACCTTCCGGATTCTCTTGAATGCTGCCATCAGGTCCTGCCTATACCACGAAGATTCCGATTAAAGAACCCAAGAGATAACTACTCAATCTAAGATAGAACAGAGGTGGTTGTCAGGCACATGTTCATAGTTGAGAATGATGATGATTGTCACGGATCATCACATTCATCCGGATTAAGAACAAGTATTATCTTAGAACGGAAGCAAGCATGATTGAATGAGAAACAGTAGTAATTGCATTAATCCATCAAGACACAGCAGAGCTCCTCACCCCAACCATGGGGTTTAGAGACTCATACTGTGGAAGTAAACGTATACAAAATGTTATGCGGTCATAAGGTACGGATACCATGTCAAAAGATCCTATAAGTAGTAAACTAGTGTCCTAAGGTTTACAGAAATGAGTAAATGACAGAAAAATCCACTTCCGGGCCCACTTGGTGTGTGCTTGGGCTGAGCAATGAAGGAATTTCGTGTAGAGACCTTTTCTGGAGTTAAACGCCAGCTTTCATGCCAGTTTGGGCGTTTAACTCCAATTTTTATGCCAGTTCCGGCGTTTAACGCTGGAATTTCTGTAGGTGACTTTGAGCGCCGGTTTGGGCCATCAAATCTTGGGCAAAGTATGGACTATTATATATTGCTGGAAAGCCCAGGATGTCTACTTTCCAATTCCGTTGAGAGCGCGTCAATTGGGCTTCTGTAGCTCCAGAAAATCCACTTCGAGTGCAGGGAGGTCAGAATCCAACAGCATCTGCAGTCCTTTTGAGTCTCTGGATCAGATTTTTGCTCAGATCCCTCAATTTCAGTCAGAAACTACCTGAAATCACAGAAAAACACACAAACTCATAGTAAAGTCCAGAAAAGTGAATTTTAATTAAAAACTAATAAAAATATACTAAAAACTAACTAAAAGATACCAAAAACATACTAAAAACAATGCCAAAAAGCATACAAATTATCCGCTCATCAGGTAACTACTGGCTCCTTCATCATACCCTGAATGAGAGATCGGTTCCCTGCTCCTGGTTTTGTGCTGGCCAACTTGGATAGGAGGTCTGTCCGTGTGTTCCTTTCCCTCGGAACGTGTTGGATCGTGACCTCCTCAAATGGCTTGCTTAATTCCTTGATTTTCTCCAAGTACTTTTGTAATAGCGAGTCTCTGGCTTGGTAGCTTCCATTTACTTGCGAGGTAACGACCTGTGAATCGCTGCATACGTCTAGCCTCATCGCTCCGACTTCCTTTGCCAGGGCTAAGCCTCCTAGGAGGGCTTCGTACTCCGCTTGGTTGTTCAAAATGGGGAACTCGAATTTGATCGACTGCTCATACACGACCCCAGCTGGGCTCTCTAGGATTATCTCGGCACCCCCGGACGTTTGGTTGGAGGCCTCGTCAACATGAAGCCTCCACCGTGTGCCCGTCTCTTCGGTTGGGTCCCTTGTCACTTCTACCAGGAAATCTGCCATTGCTTGCGCCTTGATCGCATGCCGGGGTTCGTATCATATATCGTACTGGGATAGTTCAATGGACCAAGTCATCATTCTTCACGCTAAATCGGGTTTTTGGAGCACTTGTCGGATTCCTTGGTCCGTTCTCACGATAATCTGGTGACCTTGGAAGTACTGCCTTAATCTTTGAGAAGAGGTCAGGAGCACCAGAGCTAACTTCTCCAGTTTGTTGTAACTCAGTTCTGCCCCTTGTAGTGCTCTGCTCACGAAGTAGACTGGTTGTTGAGCCTTCCCCTCTTCTCGTACCAGGACCGCTGCAAGGGCTTCCCCCGTTATGGCTAGGTATAAGTATAGCGGCTCTCCGGTCTTAGGCTTTCCGAGCACAGGGGGTGTTGCTAGGATTTCCTTGAAGTGGTTGAACGCTTCCTCGCATGTGGGAGTCCATTCAAATACTATTCCTTTCCTCATTAGATTGAAGAAGGGCAAGGCCTTTGCTGCCGATGCTCCGAGGAAGCGGGACAATGAGGTGAGTTGACCTGCCAGTCTCTGGACGTCTTTGACGTAGCCGGGGTTCTTCATTTGGAGTATTGCTTGGCATTTCTCGGGGTTGGCTTCTACTCCTCTTTGGGTTATCATGAATCCTAAGAACTTCCCAGCCTCCATGGCAAAGGCGCACTTGAGAGGGTTGAGCCTGGTGGACGAAATTGTGATCATCATTATATGTTTCTTGGATTTTGAATGAATATACTCTTAGGGCACTGTTTATTTTCTTTATTGGAATTCACAACTCCGTTCAACTAACCAGCAAGTGTACTGGGTCGTCCAAGTAATAAACCTTACGTGAGTAAGGGTCGAATCCACAGAGATTGTTGGTATGAAGCAAGCTATGGTCACCTTATAGATCTCAGTCAGGCGGATTAAACATGATACTTAATTAGATTCAAATAATAAACTAAAAATAATAAAAGGGATAGAATACTTATGTAGATTCATTAGTAGAGGTATCAGTTAAGTATATGAAGATGCTGTATGACTCAAGGACGCCTGCCTTCCCACTGCTTCTACTCAATCCTTCTTACTCCTTTCCATGGCAAGCTTTGTATAGGGGTTCACCATCAGCTGTGGCTACTTTCTTCCTCTCGGGGAAATATCCTATGCAGCTGTCACTCGCACAGCTAACCAGTCTGGAGGCATCACCCATGGTTGATGGCTACATCCCATCCTCGCAGTGAAAGCTAATGCTCACGCACTCTGTCACAGTACGGCCAATCACCGGTTGGTTCCCGCTCCTACTGGAATAGAATCCATTGATTCTTTTGCATCTGTCACTAACGCCCAGCAGGTTACAGGTTTGAAGCACGTCACAGTCATTCATTACTGGAATCCTACTCGGAACACCACAGACAAGGTGAGACTTTCCGGATTCCCAGGATCCTACTCGGAACACCACAGACAAGGTTGGACTTTCCGGATCCTCATAAATGCCGCCATCTATCTAGCTTATACCACGAAGATTCTGTTGGGGAATCTAAGAGATACACATTCAAGCTCTGTTGCATGTAGAACGGAAGTGGTTGTCAATCACGCGCGTTCATCAGTGAGAATGATGATGAGGGTTATTTACTCATCACATTCATCATGTTCTTGGGTACGAATGAATATCTTGGAATAAGAATAGAAGAGATTTGAATAAAAGAAAATAGAACTTCATTAATCTTTGAGGTACAGCAGAGCTCCACACCCTTAATCTATGGTGTGCAGAAACTCCACCGTTGAAAATACATAAGTGAAAGAGGTTCAGGCATGGCCGAATGGCCAGCCCCCTAAACGTGATCAATGATCTCCTAAGATGAAGAATAAAACAAAACTGAGACAAAAGATGTCTAATACAATAGATAAATGTCCTATATATACTAGACTAGCTCCTAGGGTTTACATGAGTAAGTAATTGATGCATAAATTCACTTCCGGGGCCCACTTGGTGTGTGCTTGGGCTGAGCTTGATCAATCCACGAGCTGAGGCATTTCTTGGAGTTGAACTTCGAGTTATGACGTGTTTTGGGCGTTCAACTCCGGATCATGACGTTTTTCTGGCGTTTAACTCCAGACAGCAGCATGTACTTGGCGTTTAACGCCAAGTTACGTCGTCATTCTTCGAATAAAGTATGGACTATTATATATTGCTGGAAAGCCCTGGATGTCTACTTTCCAACGCCGTTGAGAGCGCGCCAATTGGAGTTCTGTAGCTCCAGAAAATCCATTTCGAGTGCAGGGAGGTCAGAATCCAACAGCATCAGCAGTCCTTTTGTCAGCCTTTTTCAGAGTTTTGCTCAAATCCCTCAATTTCAGTCAGAATTTACCTGAAATCACAGAAAAACACACAAACTCATAGTAAAGTCCAGAAATGTGAATTTAACATAAAAACTAAGGAAAACATCCCTAAAAGTAGCTTGAACTTACTAAAAACTACCTAAAAACAATGCCAAAAAGCGTATAAATTATCCGCTCATCAGAACACCAAACTTAAATTGTTGCTTGTCCCCAAGAAACTGAAAATCAATTAGGATAAAAAGAAGAGAATATACTATAAAGTCCAAAATATCAATGAATATTAATTTAATTACATGAGCGGGACTTGTAGCTTTTTGCTTCTGAACAGTTTTGGCATCTCACTTTTTCCTTTGAAGTTTAGAATGATTGGCTTCTCTAGGAACTTAGAATTTTGGATTGTGTTATTGAATTTCCTAATTTAAGCATGTTGATTCTTGAACACAGCTACTTATGAGTCTTGGCCGTGGCCCTAAGCACTTTGTTTTCCAGTATTACCACCGGATACATAAATGCCACAGACACATAACTGGGTGAACCTTTTCAGATTGTGACTCAGCTTTGCTAGAGTCCCCAGTTAGTGGTGTCCAGAGTTCTTAAGCACACTCTTTTGCCTTGGATCACGACTTTAACCACTCAGTCTCAAGCTTTTCACTTGGACCTTCATGACACAAGCACATGGTTAGGGACAGCTTGATTTAGCTGCTTAGGCCTGGATTTAATTTCCTTAGGCCCTCCTATCCATTGATGCTCAAAGCCTTGGATCCTTTTTACCCTTGACTTTTGGTTTTAAGGGCTATTGGCTTTTTCTACTGCTCCTTCTTTTTTTTTCTATTTTTTTTTTTGCCATTTTTTTCTTTTTTTCTTTTTTTTCGCAAGCTTTCTTTTTCACTGCTTTTTCTTGCTTCAAGAATCAATTTCATGATGTTTTTCAGATCATCAATAACATTTCTCTTTGTTCCTCATTCTTTCAAGAACCAACAATTTTAACACTCATAAACAACAAGATCAGAAGACATATGCACTGTTCATTCATTCATTCAGAAAACAAAAAGTATTGTCACCACATCAATATAATTAAATTAAATTCAAGGATAAATTCGAAATTCATGTACTTCTTGTTCTTTTGAATTAAAACATTTTTTCATTTAAGAGAGGTGAAGGACTAATGGATTTTATTCATAGCTTTAAGGCATGGTTACATACTAATGATCATGAAATAAAGACACAAAACATAGATAAACACAATATTAAAAACCGAAAAGCAGAAAGAAATAAGAACAAGGAATGAATCCACCTGAGTGAGGGTGGCGCCTTCTTGAAGGTCCGATGGTGCTCTTTGAGCTCCTTTATGTCTCTTCCTTGCCTTTGTTGAATGATTCCTAGTAATTTTGGTGTTCCTCCCCTTAGTTGCTTCCAATATTTTTGTGGAGGATAACTTATCCCCTGAGGTATCTCAGGGATTTCTTTGATTTGCAGCCACATGTTCTGCCACTGAGCTATGACGGCTTATATTTTTGTCTTTCCATCTCCCATGACTCAGAGGTGGAAGCTTTTTGTCTTCCCTTTGAGGTTTCTCTGGCTTTAGGTGCCATTAATGGTAATGGAAAAGCAAAAAAGCTATGCTTTTACCACACTAAACTTAAAATATTGCTCGCCCTCGAGCAAGAAAAGAAAAGAATAGTAGAAGAAGAAGAAAATGGAGGAGAGTGAGGGGAGATGGATTCGGCTATATGGGTGGGATTGGGTGGGAAAGAATTTTGAATCTTGAAGGTGAGTGGGTTTTATGGGAAAGAGTGAGTGGTGAATGAAAAATAGAAGGGATGACCATGAATGGAGAGAGAGAGGGCGAGGTAGGTGGGGATCCTGTGAGGTCCACAGATCCTGAGGTGTCAAGGAATTCCATCCCTGCACCAAATAGGCATGTAAAATGCCTTGGTGCACCATTCTGGCGTTCAAACGCCCATTGGTGCATGTTCTGGGCGTTCAACGCCCATGTAATGCATGTTTCTGGCGTTGAACGCCAGTTTCATGCTTGTTCCTGGCGTTCAGCGCCAGTTTGTCCTCTCTGTGCACCATCCTGGCGTTTAACGCCAGGTTGTTGCTTGTTTTGGGCGTTCAGCGCCAGAATGGTGCTCTGTTCTGGCGTTGAACGCCGGCCAGATGCACCTTTTGGGCGTTGAACGCCAGCCCGTGCGTCCTCCAGGGTGAAAAATTTTTTTCTTCTGTTTTTGACTCTGTTTTTAATTTTTTTGATTTTTTCGTGACTCCTCATGATCATGTACCTAATTAAACACAAAAATAACAAAGAAACAAAATAAAATAAAATTAGATAAATAAAATTGGGTTGCCTCCCAACAAGCGCTTCTTTAATGTCAATAGCTTGACAGTGGCTCTCATGGAACCACAAGGTGATCAGGTCAATGTTAGTGTGGTCCCAACACCAAACTTAGAGTTTGGATATGGGGTTTGAACACCAAACTTAGAGTTTGGTTGTGGCCTCACAACACCAAACTTAGAGTTTGACTGTGTGGGCTCTTCTTGACTCTGAACTGAGAGAAGCTCTTCATGCTTACTCTCTTTTGTCACAGAGGGATGGCCATGTGCCTGAAACACAAGGTAGTCCCCATTCAATTGAAGGACTAACTCACCTCTGTTGACATCTATCACTGCTCCTGCTGTGGCTAGGAAAGGTCTTCCTAGGATGATGCATTCATCATCTTCCTTCCTAGTGTCTAGGATTATGAAATCAGTAGGGATGTAAAGGCCTTCAACCCTTACTAGCACGTCCTCCACTATTCCATAAGCTTGTCTCATTGACTTGTCTGCCAATTGTAATGAGAACAAGGCAGGTTGTACCTCAATGATCCCCAGCTTCTCCATTACAGAGAGTGGCATCAGATTTATTCCTGACCCAAGATCACATAGAGCTTTTTCAAAGCTCATGGTGCCAATGGTGCAAGGTATTAAGAACTTGCCAGGATCTTGTTTCTTTTGAGGTAGAGTTCTCTGAATCCAAGTATCTAGTTCACTAATGAGCAAGGGAGGTTCACTTTCCCAAGTCTTATTACCAAACAGCTTGGCATTCAGCTTCATGATAGCTCCTAAGTATTGAGCAACTTGCTCTCCAGTAACATCTTCATCCTCTTCAGAGGATGAATAGTCTTCAGAGCTCATGAATGGCAGAAGGAGATCTAATGGAATCTCTATGGTCTCTAGATGAGCCTCAGATTCCTCAGGATCCTTAATAGGAAACTCCTTCTTGCTTGAGGAACGTCCCAGGAGGTCTTCCTCACTAGGATTTTCGTCCTCCTCCTCCCTTGTGCATTTGGCCATATTGACTATGTCAATGGCCTTGCACTCTCCTTTTGGATTTTCTTCTGTATTGCTTGGGAGAACACTGGGAGGAGTTTCAATAATTTTCTTACTCAGCTGGCCCACTTGTGCCTCCAGATTTCTAATGGAGGATCTTGTTTCATTCATGAAACTGAAAGTGGCCTTTGACAGATCAGAGACTATATTGGCTAAATTAGAATTGTTTTGTTCAGAATTCTCTGTCTGTTGCTGAGAAGATGATGGATATGGCTTGCTATTGCCCAGCCTAGTACGTCCACCATTGTTAAAACCTTGTTGAGGTTTTTGTTGATCCTTCCAGGAGAAATTTGGATGATTTCTCCATGATGAGTTATAGGTGTTTCCATAAGGTTCACCCATGTAATTAACCTCTGCCATGGCAGGGTTCTCAGGATCATAAGCTTCTTCAGAAGCTACCTCTCTAGTACTGTTGGATGCATGTTGCAATCCATTCAGATTTTGAGAGATCATGTTGACCTGTTGAGTCAACATTTTGTTCTGAGCCAATATGGCATTCAGAGCATCAATTTCAAGAACTCCTTTCTTCTGAGGTACCCCATTATTCACGGAATTCCTCTCAGAGGTGTACATAAACTGGTTGTTTGCAACCATGTCAATGAGTTCTTGAGCCTCTTCAGGCGTTTTCTTCAGGTGAATAGATCCACCTGCAGAATGATCCAATGACATTTTCGAAAATTCAGAGAGACCATAATAGAATATATCTAATATGGTCCATTCTGAAAACATGTCAGATGGACATCTCTTGGTCAGCTGCTTGTATCTTTCCCAGGCTTCATAGAGGGATTCACCATCTTTTTGTTTGAAGGTTTGAACATCCACTCTCAGCTTGCTCAGCTTTTGAGGAGGAAAGAACTTATCTAAGAATGCAGTGACAAGCTTATCCCATGAGTCCAGGCTATCCTTGGGTTGTGAATCCAACCATACTCTAGCTCTGTCTCTTACAGCAAAAGGGAAAAGTAAGAGTCTGTAGACTTCAGGATTAACTCCATTCGTCTTTACAGTGTCACAGATCTGCAAGAACTCAGTTAAAAACTGGTAAGGATCTTCAGATGGAAGTCCATAAAACTTGCAGTTTTGTTGCATTAAAGCAACTAGTTGAGGCTTAAGCTCAAAGTTATTGGCTCCAATGGCAGGAATGGAGATGCTTCTTCCATCAAACTTGGACGTTGGTTTAGTAAAGTCACCAAGCATTCTCCTTGCATTATTATTATTATTTTCAGCTGCCATCTCTTTCTCTTGTTCGAAAATTTCTAGAAGGTCTCTTCTGGATTGTTGTAATTTAGCTTCTCTTAGTTTTCTCTTCAGAGTCCTTTCAGGTTCTGGATCAATTTCAACAAGAGTGCCTTTATCCCTGTTCCTGCTCATATGAAAGAGAAGAAAACAAGAAAAGAAAGAGGAATCCTCTATGTCACAGTATAGAGATTCCTTTATGTTAGTAGAAAAAGAAAGGGGGTAGAAGGATGAAGAAGAGGGTTCGGATTTTAGATGAAGAGAGGTGAAGAGAAGTGTTAGTAATTAATTAATTAAATAGAAGAAGAAAAGAAGAGGGAGAATTCGAAAATAATTTTGAAAAAGAGTTAGTGATTTTCGAAAATTAAAGATAACATAAGATTAAAATTAAAATTTAAAACATGAAACAATTAATTAATTAAAAAGAATTTTTGAAAAAGAGAGAGATATTTTCAAAAATAGAAGAGGGAGAAGTAGTTAGGTGGTTTTGAAAAAGATAAGAAACAAACAAAAAGTTAGTTAGTTGATTGAAAAAGATTTGAAATCAATTTTTGAAAAAGATAAGAAGATAGGAGTTTAGATAAGATATTTTGAAATCAAATTTTTGAAAAAGATAAAATTTTTGAAAAAGATAAAATAAAAGATAAAAAGATTTAATTCAAAATTTTAAAATTATTTACTTCACTAACAAGAAATTACAAGATAGGATTCTAGAACTTAAAGATTGAACCTTTCTTAACAAGAAAGTAACAAACTTCAAATTTTTGAACCAATCACATTAATTATTAGTGAATTTTCGAAAATATGATGTAAAGATAAGGAAAAGATTTTGAAAATATTTTGAAAAAGATTTTTGAAATTTTCGAAATTTTTTTTTTTTAAAAATGAAAAAGATATGATTTTTGAAAAAGATTTTAAAAAGATAAGATTTTTAAAATTGAAATTTTGACTTGACTTGTAAGAAACAACTAATTTTGAAAATTTTTGACCAAGTCAACCCAAAATTTCGAAATTTTGGAGGGAAATAAGGAAAAGATATTTTTTTGATTTTTTGAATTTTTAATTATGAGAGAGAAAAACAACAAAAATACTCAATGCATGAAATTTTTAGATCAAAACCATGAATGCATGCAAGAATGCTATGAATGTCAAGATGAACACCAAGAACACTTTGAAGATCATGATGAACATCAAGAACATATTTTTGAAAAATTTTTGATGCAAAGAAAATATGCAAGACACCAAACTTAGAGATTTTTAATGCTTGGAAAATATGAATGCAAAAATGCACATGAAAAACAACAAACAACACAAAACAAGAAATCATCAAGATCAAACAAGAAGACTTGTCAAGAACAACTTGAAGATCATGAAGAACACTATGAATGCATGGAATTTTCGAAAAATGCAAGAAAAAATTTTTAAAGCATGCAATTGACACCAAACTTAAAAATTGACTCAAGACTCAAACAAGAAACACAAAATATTTTTGATTTTTATGATTTTATGATTTTTTTGTATTTTTATTATATTTTTTTTCGAAAATATAGTTTTGAAAAACGAAAGATAAAAAGAAAAATTTTGAAAAAGATTTTTGAAAAGAAAATTACCTAATCTGAGCAACAAGATGAACCGTCAGTTGTCCATACTCGAACAATCCCCGGCAACGGCGCCAAAAACTTGGTGGACGAAATTGTGATCATCATTATATGTTTCTTGGATTTTGAATGAATATACTCTTAGGGCACTGTTTATTTTCTTTATTGGAATTCACAACTCCGTTCAACTAACCAGCAAGTGTACTAGGTCGTCCAAGTAATAAACCTTACGTGAGTAAGGGTCGAATCCACAGAGATTGTTGGTATGAAGCAAGCTATGGTCACCTTATAGATCTCAGTCAGGCGGATTAAACATGATACTTAATTAGATTCAAATAATAAACTAAAAATAATAAAAGGGATAGAATACTTATGTAGATTCATTAGTAGAGGTATCAGTTAAGTATATGAAGATGCTGTATGACTCAAGGACGCCTGCCTTCCCACTGCTTCTACTCAATCCTTCTTACTCCTTTCCATGGCAAGCTTTGTATAGGGGTTCACCATCAGCTGTGGCTACTTTCTTCCTCTCGGGGAAATATCCTATGCGGCTGTCACTCGCACAGCTAACCAGTCTGGAGGCATCACCCATGGTTGATGGCTACATCCCATCCTCGCAGTGAAAGCTAATGCTCACGCACTCTGTCACAGTACGGCCAATCACCGGTTGGTTCCCGCTCCTACTGGAATAGAATCCATTGATTCTTTTGTATCTGTCACTAACGCCCAGCAGGTTACAGGTTTGAAGCACGTCACAGTCATTCATTACTGGAATCCTACTCGGAACACCACAGACAAGGTGAGACTTTCCGGATTCCCAGGATCCTACTCGGAACACCACAGACAAGGTTGGACTTTCCGGATCCTCATAAATGCCGCCATCTATCTAGCTTATACCACGAAGATTCTGTTGGGGAATCTAAGAGATACACATTCAAGCTCTGTTGCATGTAGAACGGAAGTGGTTGTCAATCACGCGCGTTCATCAGTGAGAATGATGATGAGGGTTATTTACTCATCACATTCATCATGTTCTTGGGTACGAATGAATATCTTGGAATAAGAATAGAAGAGATTTGAATAAAAGAAAATAGAACTTCATTAATCTTTGAGGTACAGTAGAGCTCCACACCCTTAATCTATGGTGTGCAGAAACTCCACCGTTGAAAATACATAAGTGAAAGAGGTTCAGGCATGGCCGAATGGCCAGCCCCCTAAACGTGATCAATGATCTCCTAAGATGAAGAATAAAACAAAACTGAGACAAAAGATGTCTAATACAATAGATAAATGTCCTATATATACTAGACTAGCTCCTAGGGTTTACATGAGTAAGTAATTGATGCATAAATTCACTTCCGGGGCCCACTTGGTGTGTGCTTAGGCTGAGCTTGATCAATCCACGAGCTGAGGCATTTCTTGGAGTTGAACTTCGAGTTATGACGTGTTTTGGGCGTTCAACTCCGGATCATGACGTTTTTCTGGCGTTTAACTCCAGACAGCAGCATGTACTTGGCATTTAACGCCAAGTTACGTCGTCATTCTTCGAATAAAGTATGAACTATTATATATTGCTGGAAAGCCCTGGATGTCTACTTTCCAACGCCCGTGAGACCGCACCAATTGGAGTTCTGTAGCTCCAGAAAATCCATTTCGAGTGCAGGGAGGTCAGAATCCAACAGCATCAGCAGTCCTTTTGTCAGCCTTTTTCAGAGTTTTGCTCAAATCCCTCAATTTCAGTCAGAATTTACCTGAAATCACAGAAAAACACACAAACTCATAGTAAAGTCCAGAAATGTGAATTTAACATAAAAACTAAGGAAAACATCCCTAAAAGTAGCTTGAACTTACTAAAAACTACCTAAAAACAATGCCAAAAAGCGTATAAATTATCCGCTCATCAGAGCCTCATACTGTGTTGTCGGAGGGACGTGAACACGCTTTTTAGGTCGCATAGGAGGTCATCAGGATGTGTAGTCTTTGCGAGGATGTCGTCGACGTAGACTTCCACCGTCTTGCCTATGAGGTTGCCAAATATTTTGTTCATCAGCCTCTGATATGTTGCCCCCGCATTTTTTAGGCCGAATGGCATTACATTGTAGCAATAGGTTCCTCCTGGTGTTATGAAAGTTGTCTTTTCCTCGTCGGGTCGGTGCATCGGTATCTGATTGTAGCCGAAATAGGCATCCATGAAACTCAGATATCGATACCCCGCCGCCGGATCGACGAGTGCATCTATGTTGGGTAGGGGCATGAACTACGTTTGACAGCCAGGTCGAGTAGTCTAATTCTCGTATGAAACCTGCTTCTAGGAGGCTGGCTGTCTGCCTAGCCACCTCCTCTGCTCTTTCCTGCGACATCTTCCTTCTTCTTTGGGCCATTGGGCGGGCGTCCAACTTGACAGCCAAGTGATGCGACATGACTTGGGGGTTTATGCGTGGCATGTCGGCCGGTGTCCAGGCAAATAGATCTCCATTAGCTCTGATCATTTCTACTAGAGGCTCCTTCAACTCATGTGGGAGGTTTCTATTAACGAACGTCTTTTTCCTCTGTGTCACCTACCCTGAACTTTTCCAGGTCCCCTTTTGGTTCTAGTCTCGGTTTGTCGTCAACTCTGGCATCTAGGTCGGCAAGGAACACTCCAGAGGCTTCCTTAGATTTCTTCCTCAGGGAGAGGCTGGCGTTATCGCAAGCGACTACCGTTTCTAAATCTCCTCTTATGGATCCTACGGATCCGTCATCAGCAACAAACTTCATTACCAGCAACCTCGTGTTGATTACCGCCTCAATGTCGTTAATCGTTTTCCTCCCCAGAATGATGTTGTAGGTAGTGGAGTCCCGTAGAACCGCGAATTCGGCCATTATTGACCTTCACCCTTGGCTCTGCCCCAGGGAGACCGGCAAAGATATTACCGCGTCTGGCTTGATGAAGTGGTCGCCTAACCCTATGACACCATGCTGGTGAGTCATTAGGTCGGCGTCCCGTAATCCCAGTGCATCAAACACGTTGCGGAACATAATGCTTGAGTCTGCCCCAGTATCCATAAGGATTCGTTTGACGAGGCCGGTTCCCACCCTGGCCGTGATGACCATGGGAGGGCTCTCAGGGACCTCGTCGAACCATTGATCTTCTGGACCGAAAGAGATGACTGGTGGCCTCTTGGAATTTCGCGCCGACGAAGAGGAGACTGCCAGGACTTTGGCGTCTTTCTTGTGTGCTGATCTCGACTTTGGCGCTGTGTTTTTGGCGGTCACCACGTTTATTATGGTAAGGCCGCGGTCACTATCCTCTGGCTCTTGTCATCGCTTCACCAATCGGGTCTGGCCATCTTCATCGTGGTCGCGATGTCGTCTCCTTGGTTCCCTGATAAGGTGGGAGAATTCAGTCAGTTTACCGTCCCTGATCGCTTGCTTTAGCGCATCTTTCAGGTTAAAGCAGTCCTGTGTTTGGTGCCCATAGCCTTTATGGTAATCAAAGTAGAGGCTTATGTTCCCCCCTGTGCGGTCTTTCAGAGGTCGGGGCTTCATCAATATTCCCTTTTCATCAATTTGCTAGTAAACTTCCATGATAGGAAGGGTGAGCGGGGTGTAGTTGGTGAATTTTTCAACCCGGGGAAACGACCTGGGTGCCTTGCTCGGGCCCCTGTCTCTGGCTTACTCCTTCTGCCTTTCTCTGTTACCGTGTTGCCTGGGTTGATTGTAGGAGGGCTGCCGTTTGTTAGCAGCCACAACTCGGCTAACTTCCTCATCATTTATGTACTCCTTGGCTACAGTTTGGATCTCGTGCATCGTCCAGACCGGCTTTGTGGTGAGGTGTTTTCGGAAGTCCTCATTGAGGAGGCCGTTCGTCAGACAAAGGCTGGCCACCGAATCGGTTAATCCCTCGATCTCCAAGTATTCGTCGTTGAACCGGTCTATATACTTCCTGGTCGTCTCCCCGATGCATTGAGTCATGCCGAGGAGATTGATTGGGCGTTTTGCCTTCGCAATTCTGGTGGTGAATTGTGCTAGGAAGGCGCGGCTGATGTCGGAGAAGCCGGTCACCGAGCCCTGCGGGAGGCTATTAAACCACCGTATCGCAGGTCCTGCCAGGGTGACCAGGAAGGCGCGGCACCTTACCTCGTCTCCTACTCCCTCCAGGTTCATTCTGGCTTCAAAGGCCGTGAGGTGTTCCAGTGGGTCCTGGGTTCCATCGTACCTCATGTCCGTTGGTTTGTCGAAGTGTTTCGGCAACCGGACTTCAAGGATGGATCAATGGAACGGGGTGGCGCCCATTATCACGGGCCGCCGTGTCCTCTCGGACCTCCCTTATGCGCCTTCACGATCCTGCCCTGTGGTGCGTGTTTCCTTACCTCGGGCGTAGATAATTGTGTCATTTCGTCTTCTCGGGATAGGCGTGTCTTCTCGACTACTTTCCGCTTCCGTTTGGCGGGCGGAGGTGTGCCAGGAATGACTTTGGTGGGAGGCTCTCTCTCGGCTTTCGGGAGACGGGCAGTAGGTGGGGTCGGTATTTCATTGGTGGTGATCCTGATCCGCTAGTTGTCGCTCCAGGTTCTGCACCCTGTGGCGCAGTTCCTGCATTATCCTAGCGTTGTCGCTACTAGTTCCTCCAAAGGAGCGCCTCTCTTGAGCTCTCGGATGTGGCTCGGTTCGTCGTTGAGGGGACCTTAATCGTTCGTAGGGGGAGGCCACGGAGGCCGCTCCCTCAGGGGCCGCTGCGCGGACGTGGTCCCTTGGACCTGGCACGATCTCCATTCACAAAAATTTTTCACAGACGGCGCCAATGTTCGGTAGGTCGGGTATCGGACGGTTCGGGGTGATCCTCGTGTGGATAGCTGAGGCGTGATCTGGAATGAGTTGTGTGGGCGAGACGGGGAGCCGACGTTCCGAGCTCTCGACGAATAGGGGGGTGACACCTGCAATGACATTCCAACGCTTAAGTCAGTCAAATGTGCAGGCGAAAAGGGGGTAAGGCAGTGTGTGACGTACCTTTGGGGAAGGGCAGGTCCTTCCCCATTTATACTGTGTCAGAGGTGGGCCCTGCAAGGACAGACCCACCTTCCTCGAAGTTTTCTCACAGCTGCAGTGGAGAGCTGTCAAGGACGCGTGTCCGGGTCGCGTAGCGAGTTGTACGTGCCCAACCGTTCGGGTCGGGTCATCAGTGAGTCGGGTTGACCCGCATATGGCCTAGGCCAGGCCGCAACAATTTTAATATATGATTTTATAAATATTTTTTAAGCAAATAATTCTCTATTATTTTGTGAATTGTAGATTGAAAAGATAAATTTAACAGCAAATATTTTTTGACGTTGCACGGAGCTTCTGCTAGTATATTTCATTCACCTTTGTTATGTTGTCACATAATATTCAATGACAAATAAGATGAGTCAGCCATAGTGTGTCCGTGGATAATTTTTAATACAAAAATTGTATAGAAGAACAAGAATAGTTGGTGGAACACTTGAATTTTATTAGTCACTGAATCATTGAATGCAACGAGAAAACTCAAATAAACCTCCATAATCTTTTTCTTTGATTAACATTTTACTTGGTTTAGTTCTTGTTTAATATAATCATTATGTAATCACGCTGCGATACTAGCGATTAGATACGATTAAGAGGCTGAGCGATTCATATCTCATGGTGAATCTAAGTTGACTAAGAACCGAAATGATATCGTTACTATCGCATGTGTATCATGTGAATTGTCATTAGTATCAGTAAAATGATGATGGTTTTGAAATAATGCAATTTGTTAGCTCATTTAGTTCTCCTCTAAACTTTTGCCACATTAGTACACTCTGTTAATATGACAAGCTTATATTTTTGTTGCAATCGGAAATGAATTGGGATTACACAAGTGTGTAGTGTTCTCGTTGAGGAATAAACACAAACATCTGACGGGCAACCGTTATCTACCTTTCTCACCAGAATATGGCTTCCACAAATCAACATAATATCGGAGACGATCCGGAAGGCCCTTCTTCCAAGCATCACCGTCAGGCCAGTCTCCGGTGACGGCAACGGAGCTATCATCCCTTCTGTTTCCCAAACTGAGGACAAAAAGCTTCTCCCCAAACACCACCTTCATCGCCCTCAGAGTCTCTTCCATCACCACCTTCCCATCCCTCACCTTACTCTCAGCCTCAACACAGCTTCCACCAACGTTCACCATCACCCTCCCACCCTCCCTCAGCAAGCCCTTCATCTTCCACCACGTGGCCTCATCTTGGAGCTCCGATATAACGCACCCCTTCGCGAACAGGTCCACTATAATCCCCGCGAACCCGTCCTTCACGCTCGCGTTCAGCGCGTTCCCGACGTAGATAAAGAGCCTGTCCTTGTTTTTCCGCTCGATCCGCCGGAGGCTGAAGAACTCCCTGGCGACGTCGATGACGGACTGATCGAGCTCCCAGCCGTGGAGGATGACGTCGGGATAGAGGTCAAGGAGAGCGCGGGCGGCGGAGCCAGCGCCGAAGCCGAGGATGGAGATGGGGCCAGGAGGGAGGATGGGAGGGAGGGTGGCGAAGACGTCGAAGTAGGTGTTGGTGAATGGCGTGTTGGGGAATGTGATGCTGTGGATGTTGCCGGGGCCGTCGAGGAGGAGGAGCCTGGAGCCGCGGAAAGGGTGATTGGCTTTTCTAGAAACTTCTAGAACGCGGATGTAGTTGTGGCGGGATTTGAATTTTGCGATGAATTTGACGTCATCCGCAGGGATGCCGTCGTCTTGGGTTTTTGGTCGGAGGGAGGTTTCTTCTTGTTGGCATTTCACTGATAAGGGGATAGTGGCGATTTCTGCTCTTTTTCTTGTGATAATTGTAGGGCGGAGGAGTGTTTTTGTTTGGGGCGGGTAAAGCAGCGTCCACATTTTCTTCCTGTGCTATTATTTCTGGATGAGTTGCGCACTCGACAGAGGTTTACATATCTTCCTCTCCGTCTAGAGCCTTTGTAGCTCGTTGAAAATCATTTAAGATGAAAAAAAAATTCTATTTCTTTTAATAAAAAGATTTATTTTTATTTAAAATTTAATTTTATGATTTAAAAAAATAATAAAAATTAATAATTAGAAAGAATTATTTACAATAAAATTATTAAAAAGTATTAGTTTATATATGAGTAAATGTCATTTTCGATCCCTAATCATTTGTTCAATGGACTTTTCATTCCGGAAGAAATTTAAAAACTCAAATTGGTCTCTATCTACTTTGATATATGTACGTTTTAGTCTCTAGTTAGGAGACGAAAAGAGTATTTACTCAAAGTAGATAAGGACTGGAATATATATATATAAAGATCAATTTGGGTTTTTAGATTTTTTAGGAGCGAAAAGTCTATCGAACAAATAGTTAAGGACCGAAAAGAGCATTTATTCTAATTTAATTAAAAAAAATCAAAAAATAAAAAATGAAAGAATAATATTTTTTTAATTTTTTTCTCCTATATTCTTTTAAAGAGAAATTCATTATTTTCAGTCTCACTATTAGTTGCACTTCATACCATAAAATTGAATCTAATAATATTTTTCTTCTTTTGCCAGCTGAAACCTGTTCCTCGATTTTGAGCGATACTAATCTTTATTGTTTTAAGCTTGTGCTCGTCTATCATTGTCAATTGTTATTGATTGCCCTTGGAACGCTTCAATTCCTTGATTTGAGTATGAAAAAGTGATTGGTAGCATTTTTTTCTTTCCATACGGTTTTACTACAAGAAAATATTGAATACCATTGAATTAATGGGTGGATTAACGAAAATAATCTATTGATGATATATTTATTGATAGATCGTCGAAACAAATTTGACAATATAATTCTCGCCAATAATTAATTACCATCAGATTCTTTACTTAAAAATTATTTGATTTCTGATATTCCATCAGTAATTTTGGCATTTCACTATTTTTTCGTCTAATTACCATCAAATGTGTCTTATGTTAAATCCAACGGTAAATTCAATTTTTCAAAAAGAAAATTAAACACAATTAGTGGTAAAATTTTTTTATTTAATTTTTGGGAAAATATAAGGAGCCAATGGAATATCTGTACAATGTATACAATGGAGGTTTATGGAGTATTAGAGATATAACCATTAGTGTTACCTTTTTCCATCAGCTGAAGTTTTTGGAATAAGTCGTATCATGACATGGTATTAGAGCGCTAGATCCGAAAGGTCAAGAGTTCGATCTTTGGTGAACTCCAAAATCAATTTAAACTTTTGGGATGATGTTTATTATCCCTAGTACTCGGATGGTTATTTTAGATAGTATGGGGGATGCTCGTTTTGTAACTCAATAGCCCATTGTACACATTTTACAAATAGTCCATTGTCTCCCTAGCGGAACTCTTAATTTTTTCGTCGTTGTCATCCCTAGCTGGTCCTGATGAGATGGCGGACTAGGCGGTAATGTCGGTGCCCTTCCAACTATGCCGCTACCACCAACAGCGCTGATGAATAATTTCCAAAACTCTGCAAGTGTACCAAATTATCTCAAGTAATATCACGGTGAGTGGGTTATCTTTCCCATAAGGATTAATGGATTAAGCAATAATGTTTAATTGACTACTCTAATCAGACAAATTAAAACTTTAGTTTGAAAGGTATTTGATATCAAAAACAGTGAATTAAACGAAAGCAACTTGTAAATGATTAAGAAAGTAGTATGAATAAAAGCATTCAGGCTTCTGAGTTGTTTAGACTTCAAGAACAATACTTTTCACTATCTACTTTGATCATGCAAAGATGTATTAATAGCAAACCATAATTAAGCAAACCCCAATCCCTTGATAGTTCGATTTCTCTTAACCTAACAAACTATCAATTCTTTGATCAATTAATTATGATAAGAGCTGAAACACGTTTACTAATTCAAAACCACACAATTCTTAGAAACTAAACCTAGTTGATTTTCTGTCACTTATCAAAACTAGTTTTAAAACTTTAAGAATTTTGAGAAGAAGTTTTCAAACTCAATTCCAATAACCAACTTTTTCTAGGTGATAATAGAATTCAATTCAGATAAGAATTATTTTCCAATACATTCAAATCGCCGAAGAATCAATAAGCATTGTTCTTCTAAGAATCAAACATCTCCGAAACCTTTAACATTTTTAACTATTAATTTCTTCCAACTTCAAGCATTCTATTTCTACTTCTCTTCAAGATCCACAATCTAAAATCTAAAGTTTGATCGATCTAATTAGATATTTAATTAGACATTGCTTGCCTCAATCCGTTAATCCTCGTGGAAACGATATCCATTCACCGTGGTATTACTTGAACGATTTGGGGTACTTGCCATATCCGTAAACTTTAATTTTTTCTCATCATGACCGAGAAAAATTGCTGCTAAATCTACCAATAATGTGCCAAAAAATTCGCCAGTATTCAGTATTTTTCCTGTATTGTTCATTCATTCATTTGACTTTTCAGTTTTTAGCTTAGGTACTATTCTTGTTTTAACTATTTTTATCATGTTGCTTTTTTATTCAATCATATTTTAGCATTGCTTTAATTATTTTTATTTATTTCAAATTCATTGCAAGGTAATTAATAATGTTCCTTTTTACATTATAATAGTGGTAATAGATGAGAATGGTATTATTTGTGTGTATGCTAGTTTGTGGTTCTGTTTTTTATTCATGTTTTTCCTTTCGATCTATTTTAGAATGTATTGTTGTATAATGTAATGCTATTTTAGAATGTTTTTTCCTTTTGACACATGTTTAGAACCAAAAAGGCTATGTGAAAAAGGTATAGTTCTCTGCCTTTTATGCTATTATTTGGTATTTGTGTATTGTTAGAAATAAAATTAAAGTAGTCTAAATTTGGAATAGTTGAAAGAAGAAATAACAAGGCTGATATTACTACGGGTGGAAACAAGAATTGAAAGGAAATCAATAATAGTCTTAAAATCAAGCTAAAATAAGGTGGTTCTTAATAACCAAGATGGTTGATTAGTTGTCTTACAATCCATAATTCCTAGCTCCACTAGGTATCATATACTTTTGTTTACTTGATCTTAATGCTTATCTATTAGGTTAGACTAATGTATTTGTTCTTAGTCTAACAATCTTGTTTTACAATAAACTAATCTTTTATGAGAAATATAGTAAAGTAGGCACCTACTGTACTACTTGTGCCTAGTGCTACAGAAAACTAACTTTTCGGGCCGTATGCGCCCGGGTTTCAAAAAATCAAGGTCACACAGTTAGACTCTATTCGGCAAGCCGGACCCGAATCTTGAGAGAGAAAAATAATAAAGTGGTATCAGTGCTACTTAGTTTTAGAAAAAAAGTTTAATTATTCGTATGTTTTGTGGTTTTAACTTTGCCTGGTCTTCCACATCAGAAAAAGAATTTTATCTTGATATAAGATGTCAGTACAAAAATTTAAAGTGAACAAATTTGGCAATTCCAATGACTTTCAATTATGAAAACTAAAGGTGCAAGCTTTGCTAGATCAGTAAGGCATAGTAAAGGCATTGGATAGAATAACATATTTGCCAAAAATAGTGTCTGAGGATAAAAAGACAGACACATTGGCAAAATCAAAACATAGAATCCATTTATGCTTGGCAGACAATGTATTGCGAGAGGTATTGGATGAAAAAACTGCTGATTCATTGTCGAGCCCTTGGATAAAAAATATTCTGTTAAGACTTTGTCCAACAAGCTTTACCAAAGGAAGAGGTTGTATACATTTAAATATTCAGAAGATAAATATATTAGAATCCACATAGATGACTTTAATCGATTATATCATATGATAATTATCTTAGAGATTCATATGATAATTTCTATGATATCATGTTATATGGTATATCTAAAATCAATAAATTCTACAAACATAAGAATTGATGGTTCTAAAGATAGTGATAATGGTTATGCTCTAACTGTATTTGCTAGTAACTACAGAGATAAGTGGATCCTAGATTCTGTGCATCTTTTCACATGACACCTAGCAAGGATATTTTCATTTCTTACAAAATTAGCGATGGTAGTGTCTGACTAGGAGACAATTGATTAATTCTAATGGTAGGTGAAGCACAAGACAGAATCAAATCATATGATAAGACCAGTATATTGCTCCATGCATGCATGGCATGTACCAGAATTGGGCAGAAATCTGTTCTCATTGAGTGCCATAGTTAAAAAATGTTACAAATTTATAGGCAAGGGAGATTTCTTGAAGATATTCAAAGGTTCAACGGTGGTGATGGAAAAAAAAGTTACATGGAGGGATCTACATATTGCAGAATAACATAGTAAGTGGAAGTCACTATAAGAAAAATACTGAGTACTATCGGATTTACTGTTGGATTTAGCATTGCACATTAGCGTTAGCATTACCGACAGATTTATGGACAATTTTCATGTGGAATTTGTCAAGTCAAATCATTACTGGCGGATTTTTGTTTCTGATGGTAAATTTGCCGGTAATAATTGGAGGAAACACGAAAAAAATAGGCACGAAATATAGCGTGGGATCTACGGGCGAAAACATCTACCGGTAAACCCATTTTAGTGGAATGTCACGTTTTGCTTACCGCAATGCATTACCATTATATTTATCTACCGGTAAATCTAACGATAAAGACCCCTAAAATTCAAAGTGCGAGCTCTCTCCCCTTTCATTTTGAAATCTCCTCTCTCTCTCTACCCTTTCTTCTCCCACTTTCTCTCTCTCCCTACCGCTCTGTCAGCATCGTCGTTGCCGCCTCCCGCCGTTGCCTTCCTCCTCTCGTTGCACTATCCCTTCTCTGCGACGAGAGAGTTGCTCAAGCTGCGACTCTGCTATGTGAAGAATCTGCACCGCCTCACCATTGTGACGAGGATTCTGCTACGCCACTGGCCAGCTCTTCTATTTCAAGTAAGTTAGCCGTTTTTACCATTAATGTTCGGATTTTGCTGTGAAATTGGTTTTAATATATGTTATATGAACATATTAAACAAATTTCTGTGAATTTGGTGTTTAGAGTTTTAATTATGTTATTGTAAAATTGGGTTTAGGGTTTGGAATTGATTATTGTGAAATTGGATTTAGGGTTTGGATTTTGTTACTTTAGGATTTTGTAATAACTCAATTAATTATTCAATATTATTTGTAACAATATATGATAATAACGTATGTTATTTCATTGTATTTATGATAATTATAAATTTAATATAAGAACATAAATTGTTTGCTCTAGGAATACGACTGTAATTATTTGGGAAAATTCATGGATTTTTATGTAAGGGTGTCAAATAAAAATAGTTATATTAAGAAAAAATTAGTATAAGACCCGAGATATAAACATGCGAATTTGGTTATGATACTAGTAAACTCATTATTTGATGTGTGTATGCTTTTTATAAATAGTTTTTGTTATTTGATCTATAAATTATGAAATTAAAATAAAACTTTTTTTAACTATAATTTCTCATTGGCTATTAAGAATAAATAGTTGAATTTTCTTTTTGCACAAATCTAATCTTATAACAATCCAATTGTGTTTTATATAATGTCTTTCCATGGAATATAGGTCATTACAAGTTTAAATAATAACTTGTTAGGCACATCTCTATAGATTGAATTGCTAAGTTGTAGTAGTCCATGTCACAATCTCACTCACTCAATCAATTCATACTTACAGTTTTGCATATTGCGTTTACGTTGGATTTATACATGTCACATCTTATTGTGCTTGATTATGTTAATTTGTTGACTAATTGTGAAAGTAAGAAAAACTTATTGTCCTTAATTTAAAGGTTGTAAAATGTCTGAAATGGAACTTATGTTTTCCGTCTAATTATCGTCGAATTTGTCCATTGTTAAATCCGATGGTATATTCAATTTTTTTTTTAAAAATTAAACACAATTAGTAGTCAAATTTTTTTATTTAAAATTTTTTTTGCATAATTAGTAGTTAAATTCTAAATCATAGGAACCAAATATGATATATTAAATATCAAGTATACAAATAAAATAAAAAGTTGAATAAATAAAATACAATGAAACAGTCCAGAACAAATTTCTAATCACTAAAGATCCTGCTAGTCGTCGTCATTGTCATCCCCAGCTGGTCCTGATGAGGTGGTGGACTAGGCAGTGATGTCGGTGCCCCTCCAACAATGCCGCTGCCACCAGCAGTGCTGGTGAATAATTTCTGAAATTCGGTAAGTGTATCGAATTGAATCAAGTAATATCACGGTGAGTGGGTTATCGTTCCCATGAGAATTAATGGATTAAGCAACAATGATCAATTGACTACTCTAATTAGACAAATTGAAACTTTAGTTTAAAAGGTGTTTGGTATAAAAAATAATGAATTAAACAAAAACAGCTTGTAAATGTTTGAGAAAGTAGTGTGAATAAAAGCATTCAGGCTTCGGAGTTGTTTAGACTTTAGGAAAAATACTTTTCACTATTTACTTTGATCATGCAAAGATGTATTAATGGTAAACTATAATTAAGAAAATATCAATCCCTTGATGGTTCAATTTCTCTTAACCTAACAAATTGTCAATTATTTGATCAATTAATTATGATAAGAGCTAAGACACTATTTAATTACCGTCGGATTTTTTAATCCGCTGGTAGTTAGTGTCGGATTCTTTACCTAAAATTATTCAATTATAGAACTTTTAAAAAGTCTTATTATGAACTAATTTCATATCAAGTATTTATTTACAGTTTTAATTTCAAAAATTATTTTATTAATGATAATTAGAGGCAGTTTTGATTAGTTAAATTTGAAATAAATTAAGATTTTTATCCAAACTTTGTAATTATAGAGTATTTTCCTATTTACAAATTAGAGTTTTAGAAATTCAAAAATAACGAGGTTTGGCTATTTAAATTGGAATTTTATCTAATTTTACAATTATTTAATTATTTTCTATATTTAAATTATAAAGTTAGTATTTATGAAATAATAAGAATTTTTATATAATTTAATTCAAATAATTGATATTTTTATGATTTAATACTTTAAATTTAAGGAATGAAGAAAATTAATCTTATTATCTTATAATTTCAATTAGAGTATTTGATTGAGAATCAATTAGTATTTTCATACAACAAATAATATTTTAAAATTAATTTTAAGGATTAAATTAGATTTCAACTTTAATACTCTCTATATCCTAATTTTAGGAAAATTATCCTACCCTAATTAAACCCAAAACTCCCAAATTGAAATCCTAACCCTAACACAACACAACACTCTCTCACACACACTCTCCAACCCAAACCATAGCCCCATACCCACGGTCAGCAGAAAGAAAGAAAGAAAGAAAAAGAAAGAAGGAAAGAAAGAAGAAAGGGAAAAGGGAAGGAAGCCGCAGAGAATGAGAGGAAAAGAGGGGGAGCTGTCCGCGCCACCTCATCTCGCTGTTGCTACTGGTCTGCCTTGGAGCCTCCATTGAAGCAGAACCACGAGGAGTGAGGAAGACCACGTCAGTTCACCGTAAAGCCAGCACCGTCGTCGTCCTCATCGCAGATCTCCACCGTCGTGTGTTGCTGTCGTCACCACCAAGCTCACCTTCGTCGCCATTGTCGTATGGAAAGAGAGGGACGCGCAGGGTTCAAGAGGGGAGAGCCCGAGGAGGGGAAGAAAAGCACTGTTTCGCCGTTCCCATCGTGGCTGAAGCTCACCACTGCTACAGCTGCCCATTGATACGGAATTTAGGAATATCCGCGACCTAACCGGCAAGTGTACCGGGTCATTCAAGTAATACCTCAGGTGAGTGAGGGTCGATCCTATAAGGATTGTTGGACTGAGTAATAATGGTTATCCAATTGGTTTAGTTAGGCAAAAAGAAAAGGTTGTTTGGTGGTGTAATTTGCATAAAACAATAAACAAGAGAATAAAGAAAGCAAATAAAAGGTTTGATGTAAAAACAGGGAGAGAAAACAGTTAATGCTTCAGAGATATTTACTTTTCCGGGTTAAAAGTTCTTACCAACTATTTAACAATGCATGATTCATTTCATGGCAAACTATAAATGACTAAACCCTAATCTCTTAGTAATTTAGCCTCCTCTAACCTTCATTAACCACCACTCTCGTGGTCACTTAATTTCAATTAGAGGGTTAAGTTCAAAACTAGTTTATGGCCACAAAAACCGTAATTACCCAACGCTATCAAAGGATTATATGTCACATATCCCAATTAGTTCATGTAATTAGCAATTTAGGAGGAATTTGTTTTCAAGTTGTTGTTCAAGATATTAGGGTTCTGAAATAGTGCAGAGGAGCCGATCCAAGATACAAGAGATCTTTTTCCTTTTATACCAACCTAATTTGATTTGGAAATAAAATAAAATAATAAATCCTAAAACTCAAAGATATTGTTTGTATTTAAAAAATATAAAAAGAAAATAAAATATAATTAATAACTACTAAATCCACTTGAGATGCCAAAAGAGGGGAAATTCGGTCAGCACTGTTGGCGTTAAACGCCATATTGGGTGAGAAAAAGCGGAGAAATAGAGTGGAGATAATAGAGTGGAGAAAAAGCGGAGTGCCCAACACCAATCTTAAAAGGCTTGCTCGTCCCTGAGAAAAGTAAAAATAGAAAATAGGGAAAGGGAATAATAGAAATAAAAGAGATAGAGGAAAATGGAGGAGAGGGATTCAACATTGGTTAAGAGAGGGGAAAGGAAATGGGAAGTGTATAGAGGTGAAAAGTGGGAAAGAAGAGGGTAATTGGAGGTGTGATGAAAGGGGAAGAAGGGTGGGGTATTTATAGGTGGGTGTAACGACCCAACTCCTAGTATGCCGTACAAGAAGCTAAGTGTTACTAACTTGTCCTTCTTAATTATTAATTGTTATTTAATATATGAGCCTGTTCCTTGTTAGAGCAATGCCAATTTTACGAGTAACTTTTTTTTATTAACTTATTTCATTACGAGCGATGAAGAAATATAATCAAGCGTATACAGACAGAAATATAAAAGAAGCATAAAGAAACATAGAAACACAACTGATAATTTACATCATGTACACTATAACAAAATAGGTAGCGTTTACAAAGATCAAGTCAGTTCACACCCTCATCATCCTACGTAGCTAGGCCTATACAAAAAGCCGCTAAGCTGGCGCCCAGGATAGCCTAACCACTCTACAGCTCCTAGCTCTCGGGTGTACTAACATAAATGAGAGACTAACTAACAGATAATGTCAGACTAGAGTGTCATCAAAAGAATGCCCCTACTGCTGTTAGACTATATCTACACATGGCCATTTGGAAGATCATCATGAGGTTCGCCCATCTCCTCATCCTGCTCTATTTCTATCTTTGGATCCTCTTCCTTCTCATCGTCCGCAGCTACAGCTATACCCTCAGACCCACCAGAAGCACTGTTGTCACTATGTACAAAATAATTCGCCAGCACAGGTCCGTTCGCGTATATAGGAGCTACCCTATTGCCCGGTAGTGTCGGCTCATCAGGCTATGAAAAGTCAGGGATCAGCTCAGGGGGAAAGTCTGACTCTGGTAGAATCACAGGTACGTGGTCACCAGCTAACTTGGGCTTATCAGGAATGATAGGCTCAGGTTCCACCACATTCAAAGGTTGAGTTGGTATAGGGTGTCCGGGACCATCAGGAAAAGGATGTCCAGGTACGTCAGGGTGTAACCAGGATAAGAGAAAGTTGTAAGGAGCATCGGGGTAAAAATGCGGGCTAGACAGAGGATGTTGAAAAGCTCGATTAGGTAACGTATATCGCCTAATACGAGGCTCCAATCCCATAATGAAGTAACTGTGATGTACTGGATGCTCGTAGACGTAAGGGTCCTCGAACTCATAGAATATCACGCCCGTCTCCATCTGAAGGGGAGGAAGAAAGAGAAGGGGGTAAGAACTGAGGAGTCCTTAGTAGGGCCGGGGTTATTAGTTACATTCATTTATATGGTGTCGATTAGAAGACAAATAATAGAATACAGCGAAGCAGCAAACAGAAGATAAAGATAGATAGAGAAAGTAGAGAAAACAGAAAGTGAAACTCAAACAGAAGAATACAAGAAAATAATACACAGATAAAGCATACAAGAAAACAAACATAAAGAAGTAGATCACACACAAACAGGAATGCAACAGAGAATGATGTTAAGACAAGAATGATGCATGTCTAGCCCTAGCGCAGGCCATAAGCTCATGTGTCGGTTAGCACCTGCATTCCCGACATTTATCCGGTCACGAGTTCACGATTTTTCGGATACGATTTTCCATTCAAATAAATGCGCATATAATTATTAGCAGCTCTATTGAGACAGCCTCTGCTTTCTACTCGCAGGAAATATATACTATTGGGATCGGAAAATTGCTCTTGGGTTGCCTCAGGGCAACAGATAAATAAACAAACATCTCTTGGGTTGCCTTAAGCAACAAATAAATAAACAAACATCTCTTGGGTTGCCTCAAGCAACAAATAACTTTAAAATAAGTCCTCTGCTCTTAGTCGCTTTACTCTGCTCTGATTTCTCTATTTAACGTATGTGTTTAAAGCTTATGTAAATTTCGGTATGAATAGTTAGCCTGCCCTTAAGTATAGGTTCATTAAGTCTATACTGAAACAGTTTAAATTTTCATATTATACCTAACCCTAGTCGCAACTCAAGCACTAACTATGTTGCCCTATTTCGTTCACTAGTCTCTGTCTGTTTTCCTGTCATTAAAACTTTACAGACTTTTCTTTGATTTTTATCTTTTCTTCAAGTTTTTATCTTTCCTTTATCTTCGCCTCACTAATATGTTATTACCACTTCGTAAGTGTTTTATGAAGGTAATTGAGAGGTTCTGCGCTTAAAGTTGTCTTTCTAAAGTTTTTACGAAAAATTGCCTTTTCGCATTATTTTATTATTTTTATTAAAATATTATTTTTAATTAAATATTGTTATTTAGTATTTTATTATTATTTATTATTTTATGATTAAATTTTCGAAAATTACCCCCTTTTTAACTTTTAACCTTTAAAATTTACTTTTTACCACCCGTAACTTTTAATAATTCTACTTTAACCACCCTAACTTTCAGAAATTACCAAATAACCCCCCAAACACCAAAATTTTTACTTCCTTGCCCTTTCAGATTCTTTCTCTGTTTTTACCCATTTTTCAATCATTTCAGCAACCGATTTTTACTATAATTCATAATAAATTTCCAACCACTAAAACCCATCTTTTCCACATGTTTTCAACACAAATTGAACTCCAAGAACATGAACTCAAAGCTTGAATTTTATCAAATTTCATCAAAATTTCACCAGATTTTCACCAAGAATCAATCATATATGCACCCAATTTTAGCACAGCCAAATCATACAACATTCACACAACTCAAACACAAGTAATCAAGATTAATTTCATCAAACCCTACCTGGTTTTGCTGCTCCTAATTTGGTTATACTTTCAGGTGGTCCTTAAGCACTTTTTCCTCCTAAATCACATCAAGAACAACTTTAAATCCAAAAACCTTCAACTAACCGAATCTTACTCAGCATGTTAGGAAGAGATTTCTCACCTTAGACTTGCTAGAAATTAATGTTTCTTGGCTCACAAGTCAAGCTAAGCATGATTCCTAAGAACATCAAGAAAACACGTGTTTAAACATGTTTCCTTGAAACCGAAGCAAAAGGGAGATGGTGCAGCCAAATCAATTTGATTCCAGCCTTGATAAGTCATGTGATCATGTAGAGAAAGAAGAGAGGATCATTTTGGTCGGATTGGAATTTTGATTTGGGTTTTAGTTCAGCAGAAATCAAGTTTTGAAGATTTGGAACTAAGAACTTTTCGCTCTTTTTCTCTCTTTGAAATTTTGGCCACAAGGAGAAAATGAACCAGCCCTGGGGGGTGTAGGGTGAGTTGTGATTGGTTGGCTTGGAGGTGGGTTAAAATAATATTAAAATATCTCAGGTGTATAACTACTAAAACTCGATGTATCGGAACACTTGTAAAAACATCTCTAAAAATTATTTTCTGAGCTACTATCATAAATGACACTAGTAACATATTTATTATGAGAATAGAACATGTTTGATGAGGCCTTAGCATAGCTAAAGTCGTCAGAGAGTGCTGGTGCTAAGCTGCACCAGTAAACTGTAAACCCGGTTAAACCGATTTTCTATTTTTAACGAAAATTGACCAGGTGATAAACCATTATTTTATGGTTTATATTTGATAAACTACATTTGTAGGGTTTATCTTGTGCTTGATTTAGGGGATTTTATAACCTTTTACCCACATTTATTCAATGAAATAGCTTGGTTTTATAACTTCTCTCTTAATTGTGCTTAAGAGTGAAAACATGCTTTTTAGGTCTTAAAATAGCTAAATTTAATTCACCTTGATTCCATTAGATGTCTTGATATGTTTGTTAAGTGATTTAAGATTTAGGAGGCAAAGATTGGATCAAGGGAATGAAGGAAAAGCATGTAAAGTTGGAGAACTCATGAAGAAATGAAGGAATCGCAAAAGCTGTCAAGCCGACCTCTTCGCACTTAATTGACAATAACTTGAGCTACAGAGGTCCAAATGATGCAGTTCCAGTTGGGTTGGAACGCTAACATCTGGGGCTTCGAAATGATATAAGATTTGTCATAGTTTCTATACGTATAATGACGCGTACATACATTGAACGCGTACGCGCCGTTGGTGAATGTGATTCACTTCATGCAAACTCGTGGCTAGCGAATTTACAAGCCTTGTGGGCCCAATCCAACTCATTTCTTATGCTATTTAAGCCAAGAATTGAAGAGGGATGAACAAGTTAGTTACCATTGGTTTAGTTTAGCATAGTTTTAGTAGTTAGAGTTAGTTTCTAGAGAGAGAAGCTTTCACTTCTCTCTAGGATTAGGATTAGGATTAGGTTTAGTTCTTAGATCTAGATTTTAATTCATGTTCTCTTCTACTTCTACTTCTCAATTCCTTGTAGTTACATTCATTCTTTTTCCATTCTTTTGTTGTAATCTCTTTTATGTTGTTCTTGTGTTTTGTTGTAGATCTACTTTTGTTCCTTCTATTTTCTTTCCATTCAATTCAAGGTAATTCATAATAAATGTGTTTCTTTTAATTGTTGTTGTTAATTCCTTTCAATAATTGTTGTTAGATTTCATTCTTGTTGTCAATTTACTATGCTTTTCTTTTGTGCCTTCCAAGTGTTTGATGAAATGCTTGGTTGGATTTTAGTGTAGCTTTTGTTCCTCTTGGCTTTGGTAGAGTAATTAGTGACTCTTGAGTTATCTAAGTCCTTTGTTTGTCACTAAAACAAACCCCTAAATTTATAAACCGTAGTATTGAAACCTCGGGTCGTTCTCCCTAGGAATTACAATAAAATGTCTTGTTATTGGTTGTGAGTTATTTTGGGGTTTTTGAGATTTTAGACAAGAAATATAAATGGCAAAGAAAATAAACTAACAACTAACAAAGCTCTTGGCAAGATATGAAAACTAGACATCTTATCCTAGTTATCCTCCTCAATTGTGATAACAAATTGTCCATTACTCCCACTTAGTTAACCTCTAACCATGGAGGAAAGTCAAGTGGATGAATCAATTTGATTCCTCAAATCCTAATCAACTCCTAAAGGAAAGACTAGCTTTAGAGGCATTCAAATCAATTAGCAACTTCTAATTATCAATCAACAAAGGACTTAGATAACTCAAGAGTCACTAATTACCCTACCAAAGCCAAGAGGAACAAAAGCTACACTAAAATCCAACCAAGCATTTCATCAAACACTTGGAAGGCACAAAAGAAAAGCATAGTAAATTGACAACAAGAATGAAATCCAACAACAATTATTGAAAGGAATTAACAACAACAATTAAAAGAAACATATTTATTATGAATTACCTTGAATTGAATGGAAAGAAAATAGAAGGAACAAAAGTAGATCTACAACAAAACACAAGAACAACATAAAAGAGATTACAACAAAAGAATGGAAAAAGAATGAATGTAACTACAAGGAATTGAGAAGTAGAAGTAGAAGAGAAGATGAATTAAAATCTAGATCTAAGAACTAAACCTAATCCTAATCCTAATCCTAGAGAGAAGTGAGAGCTTCTCTCTCTAGAAACTAACTCTAACTACTAAAACTTGATGCCAGGGGCATCTAGGCCAGTTTCACTGACCTTTTCTTTACTGTTTTAGGGTAGTTTCATGCATTTTTCTAGTAAACAAGGCAAGTTTTGGGTGAAAATACACTTACACCTTCATTCAAGCAACTATTGTGAATTTTGCATGATTTCATGAGATTTTTGCCAGAATTACATGATATTTTAAGGATACACAATCTCATGATTTTGGCTAGAGCTTTGATGCACTTTAATTGCTTGATTTCAGGACAAATGAAGCATGGAAGAATCACGTTAGCATTCACATTAACTTAGTTAACGTGACTACTAACGTGGGATGGCAATTGGCTTGCAACGTTAATGAGAAAAGTGATCACCAATAACGCCTGCGAAGCCATTCATAGCCTACGTTAAGAGCCACGTTAACTAAGTTAATGTGGTGCTTAACGTAGAAGAAAAAGAGGACTCCATGTTAATGAGAAACGTGAACTCCAATAACGTTGGGAAACTAGGCGATGCTCCACGTTAAGAGTCACGTTAACTAAGTTAACGTGAACTCTAACGTGGACGAGGATCAACAATGCCAACGTTAGTGACACTCACTTTTGTCACTAACGTTGGATCATTTGCATTGCCTACGTTAACTCTCACGTTAATATTGTTAACGTGAAAGTTAACGTGGAGTGGGGTTCAAAGAACCAACGTTAGTGACACTCACTTTTGTCACTAACGTTGGAAGATGGCTTCATTACTACGTTAAGAGCCACGTTAACTTAGTTAACGTGGGTTCTAACGTAGGGGCTTAAGGCAATTAGAGCGTTAGTGAAAAAGGTGAGTGTCACTAACGCTCTCGAAGGTGATAGGTGCCCACGTTAAGAGCTACGTTAGCTAAGCTAATGTGAGACCTAACGTAGGGGGCAAAAGGCATGCAACGTTAATGGGAAAAGTGACTCCCATTAACGTTTGTGAAAAGGGGCACAAGCCAACGTTAATGGGAAAGTGAGTCCCATTAACGTTGGCCAAGAATTGAGAAGGAACGTTAGAAGTCACGTTAAGACTTCTAACGTTGAGAATAACGTGGGCATATAAGGGTGGAACGTTAGTGGAAAAGGTGAATGCCACTAACGTTCTCGCACCCAGAAATGTATTCCACGATTAATCTCACTAAGTGCCCGAGCCTAAATTCACATTTCTCTGCAAGATGGGCCCACTAAAGATGAGAATTGCTTTAACTCAAGGTCCAAAGCCCACATCCAAGACTTGAAGAACTCACTAGAATATCATGAAGAGTAGTATATATAGGAGTAGTTTTGAACTAGCTAGAGACTTTTGCACCATGGAGAACTACTCTCTGCATATTTACTTTTCTGTACTTCTAGCATGGATTCTTCTTTTCTGCCATTTTTGATTCCTAGAGCTATGAACAACTAAACCCCTTTCATTGGGTTAGGGAGCTCTGCTGTAATTTGATTGATCAATATTAGTTTTCATTATTCTTCTTCTATCTTTTTTCTTGATTTTACTAGAAAGCTTTCAATCTTAATTCAATTGGTTAGTTATCTTGGAAAAGAAACTCTCCATAATTGGATCTCTTCGGAACCTTGGAAGAGGAATGAAGAGATCATGCTAGAATTGCTTTCTCATGCTGGACCAATTTGGGTTGGGATGGATATGTGACTATAATCCTACCAATACTTGAATTGAGAAATGTATGTGGTATAATCAGTGACCATATTTCATCTCTTCTCATGAGCAATTGACCAAGGAATTGACTATTGATCAAGATTTGAGAGATTGGATTACCAAGGAATTGGGATTCAATCACTTAAGATTGCCAAGGAGATCAATGAATGCATTGATTGAGGAAGAGATGAGAATGAACTTGATCCGGAGAATTGCAACATCTCCTAAACCCAATGATCTCCCTATTTCTGATCTTACCCATTCTCTTTAATTTCTGCCATTTACTTTTATGAGCATTACCCCAATTCCCCATTTAAGATTCTGTACTTTAATTTCTGCTATTTAGCCTCTAGTCATTTAAATTTCTACATCTCAATCTAAATTCTGTTTAGCTCAACTAGCATATTCTTCTAACTAAAGTTGCTTGACCAATCAATCCTTGTGGGATTCGACCTCACTCTATAGTGAGTTTTACTTGACGATAATTCGGTATACTTGCCGAAGAAAAATTTGTTGAGAGACAAGTTTCCATGCATCAAGTTTATGGCGCTGTTGCCGGGGATTGATTTTGAATCAACAATGATTAAGCTAGAAGATCACTAGATTGAGCATTTTTTTTCGTTATTCTTTTCTATATTCAGTAATTTACCTTAGTTTGTTTTTTTTAATTTCTTCCTCACCCCCTATACCATCTCTATTTTATGTTCCCTTTTCTTAGTTTATTATAATTCAGCTCACTAACCCACTAACTGTTTGATAAATTGCATCACTCATACTAACAATCATTCTAACAAAAATTATCTTTACTATATCTCCTGTTGTGCATTCTGTTTGTTGTATGATAGGGAGAAGAGAAGGAATCTCAACATCCTTTGATTCAGAACCTAAGAGAACCCTTTGGAGACGAAAAAGGGAAGCAAGAGGAAAAAGAATTGTTGGTGCTGAGGAAGAGGAAGAGTATTTTGAACCCAATATGGAAGAGAATATGGAGAACAATCATGAAGAAGAAGCTCATAATCATGCCAGAGAAGGCCATGCAAACCGGGTTGGGCATGAAAGGAGGGTCTTAGGATCCTATATCAATCCTAATCCAGGAAACTATGGAAGCAGCATTCAGAAACCCACCATACATGCCAACAATTTCGAGCTAAAACCTCAGCTCATCACTTTGGTGCAAAATAATTGCTCATTTGGAAGAGGTGCTCAAGAAGACCCTAACCAACACTTGACCACCTTCTTGAGGATTTGTGACACAGTCAAGTCAAATGGAGTCCACCCGGATGTCTATAGGTTGCTCTTGTTCCCCTTTTCACTCAGGGACAAGGCAACAAAGTGGCTTGAATCCTTCCCAAAAGAAAGCCTGACAGATTGGGAGGAGGTAGTGAACAAGTTTTTAGCAAGATTTTATCCTCCTCAAAGGATTAATAGGCTAAGAACTGAGGTGCAGACTTTCAGGCAACAAGATGGTGAGACACTTTATGAAGCATGAGAGAGATTCAAAGACTTGACAGGGAGATGCCCACCAGAGATGTTTAATGAGTGGGTTCAATTTCACATCTTCTATGAAGGTCTTTCCTATGAGTCAAAGAAGGCTGTAGATCATTCATCAGGAGGTTCTTTAAACAAGAAAAAAACCGTTGAAGAAGCCATAGATGTCATTGAAACAGTTGCTGAGAATGACTACTTCTATACCTCTGAAAGAAGTAACACTAGAGGAGTAATGGAGCTGAACCACATGGATGCACTGTTAGCCCAAAACAAGATGATCACCAAGTAGCTAGCAGATCTTACCAAGAAGGAGGAAGAGAACCAAGTTGCAGCAGCCATCACCTCATCACCAACTCATGAAGGAGTAAACATAGGAGAAGAAGGTGACTGGGAGCAAGCCAACTATATGGGAAATTCACCTAGACAAGTCCATGATCCATACTCTAAAACATACAACTCTGGATGGAGAAATCATCCCAACTTTGGATGGGGAAACCAACAAGACCAAGGACAAGATCCGAGACGTTCCAACTTCAACTCCAACAATAATGCCACTCATCAAAACACCTCACAGAGATATTACCAACATCTATCTAACCAACCCTCTCAACCACCTAATCTCAACCCACCATCATCCACGGATGATAGGCTTTCAAAGATTGAGGCTCTACTTGAAAACATGTGCAGAGAAGTCCAAGACAACAAGGTGTTTAAGGAAGAAGTGCGAGCCAACATCAAGAATCACGGAGAAAACATCAAGAGATTGGAGTCCCAAGTAGGCTATCTATCTCAAAAAATTCCCAAACCCACTGATGGATTCCCGAGTGATACAGAGAAGAATCCAAGAGGAGAACCAAAGAAAGTGAGATGGGAAGAATGCAAAATGATAACCACAAGACTTGAGGGAAGTATGAATGGAGTAGAACACCTCCAAAATAACCAACAGAAAAGTCAAGAGGAAGGAAGCTGTGCAACTCCACTCACATCCAAGGAAGAGCTAAAGAAAAAGGAGGCATTGAACCCATATGCACCCTTTCCCCACAGACTTAAAGGTGGTGTAGCAGGGAGAATGTACTCAAGGTTTCTTGATATGTTTGCATCTTTAGATGTAAATATACCCTTCATTAAAGCCCTCCAACAGATACCCTTCTACATCAAGTATATAAAGGAGTTACTAGCCAGAAAAAGTCCATTGAAGGGTGGACAAACAATCAAGATGAATAGAGATTAGTGCTCTCATTCAACCAGGACCACCCACAAAGAAGGAGGATCTAGGAAGCTTCCACATTCCTTGTGCCATAGGAGAAATAATGATTGACAAAGGACATTGTGACTTGGGAGCAAGCATCAACTTAATGCCTCTCTCTCTCATGAAAAAGCTCCAAATCAATGAACTAACTCCTACTGATGTAATTATCAGATTGGCGGACAAAACCCAAAAACAAGCAGTAGAAGTAGTTGAAAATGTGCTGATGAAGGTTGGGAGCTACTATCTTCCCACAGATTTTGTTGTTCTGGAAATGGATGAGAATCCTATTTACCCCATCATTCTGGGAAGACCCTTTCTAGCCACAGCTAGAGCACTCATAGATGTAGAACGAGGAGAGTTAGTGCTGAGAATACATGATGAGCAGCTCGCTTTCAATGTTTACAACCTCTCACAAGAAGCAGATCACAAAGACAATAAGATGATAGAAGAGCCAAACGAGGAAGCACAAACAACACAATTGGAAGCCCCATTGGTTGAGAAGCCATATAGTCAGGAAGAACCATGTTCAAGGGTGATCCAAGAGGAACCAGACCCACCAGAGTCATGCAAGATCAATAACAAGAATCCCTTAGAGAAAGAATCCATAGAAAACAAGAAAACATCAATGGAAACAAGGAAAAGAATTCCAAAGGGATGGAGAAATAAGAAAATTCCTACAGACAATTTCTCACCAGGTGATGAAGTTATCTCTACATACTTTCCATCTATACCACCTCACCTACCCACTATTCCATCTCAGCTACCTCCTGTGTATACTATCAATAAAATCTTGTCCTTAGAGCATCTGGAACTCGTCAACAAAGCTAACGGATATAGATTCACTGCAAGAGGAGAGGACTTCAAGCACTATCAACCACCTTGACAAAGAACCAAACGTCAAGCTAGTGACGCTAAAGAAGCGCTTCATGAGAGGCAACCCATGTTCTATAACTCTCTCTTTCATAAATTTCTAATAAGAGCAACAAAACAATTTCCATGGAATTTCAATCCAACGTTGACAACTAATATAAAGTTCCTCCACATGCAATGTATAGTACATGATAAGTTTGGTGTTCAAACACATCAATTGAGGTTTGAACACACTTTATGAGAAAGGTTTATGTCCCAAACTTGTTGTACCATAGGATCACAAACAAGTTTGGTGTGCTGACGTGCATGCTTGAGAAGCTTAATAATTAGTTGAGTTGCTTCTATAAAAAAAGAGAGAGAGAGAGAGAGAGGAGAGAGATTTTTGCTTCGTTAGTTCACCTTTTGAATTTTCCCACCAATTTTACAACTAATCTTCACATTCTCTCTTTGTCATATATAGGGAATCAAAAACGACATTGATGGTACTTGATAGGACAAGAGGTTCGGCCACTACACCAAAGGAATCTCACACTTGTCCTCATAGGGAATGTCCTTGGAAGTGTTGCCATGCAACATTGGGAATGGATGGCTTTGGAGACCAAATCAAGACCCCCATAAAGGAGCTAATTCTTGTGCTCCTTCAATCCTAAAACCACAACCGTCCACTATCAAACACCATCATCAATCCACACCCTTCAATCAATTGCCATTTTCCTATTTAAACCTCTTCACACAACCTCTCCATACACACTTGTACTCACCATTCCCACTCTCTCCTTTCGGTTCTACACACACTACACACATTACTCCTCACCAAAGCTTCACATACACCCTCATAGCCATCTTGAGAATAACCAACATAGCAACTATCTTACATGGCATCATCAAGCTCCAAGAGACAAAAAGGAAAGGGACCCATAAAGCATCCTCCTTTTGATGAAGTGCGGTTTAGAACATTTCATCATGCACTTCAATATGGGTGGATGGCTGATAAAGAAATCATTTATGAACTGGGCTTCCAAGTAACAAAAATCGAGTGTTCGGAGATCACGGAGAAGGTGGAGCAACGTCGCTGGGAGCTCCTTACCGATCCGATCACAAGGGTGAATGCAACTCTAGTAAGAGAGTTCTATGCAAATGCAGTTAGGCAAGACAAGGCGGATGACTCATATACAAGTTTTGTGAGAGGGATCATGGTGGATTTTAGTCCTATGACTATCATGAGAGTGCTGAAGTTGAGAAGCATCTCTTTTGAAGAGGAGAGCTATCACTCAAGAATGGACAAACCTCCTAATTATGACCAGATTATACAAGATATATGTGTGCCAGGAGCCGATTGGGAAAGAGGTCCCAAGAGAAAAGCCAAGTTTATAAAAAGAGGAGATCTCCTCCCATAGGCTAAAGGTTGGTTCGAAATTATAAGGAGATCCATCCTTCCAGCCAGAAACAACTCAGAGGTAAATCTCAAGAGAGCAACGATGTTACAATGTATAATGAAAGGAAGAGAGATCAAGGTTCATGAAATCATAGCCCAAGGCATTCGAAAGTTTGCTGAGAAGAGTGATTCTGGAGGAAAGTTGGGTTATCCCAGCACTATTTTTCTTCTTTGCAGACTGTCCAGGGTGATATTCGAGGATGCAAACCCCGCGTGGGTAACGGTTGGTCTTCTAATCACTTATCGTCGGATGCATGCAGCTGCAGCTCCACTACCTCCACGGAAGATACGAAAGAGGCCAGCCCTTCAAACTGAAGAAGAACAACCTCCACAAGAGCAACCCCCAGCCACCTTAAGCATGCACCAACTGCAAGAGGCTATTGATGCTTTATCTAGGCAATGCATGGAAAACCAAGAGGCGCAAAGGGAGCTCCAAATACAATCAAGGGATCGCCATGAAGAGTCACTTTCCAGATGGATGAATCAACAAGGGGAATGGCAAAAACAACTGATGGATCAGCAATTGGAGCAAGGAAGACAATGGAGTGAATCCTTCCACAATTTGAATCAGAAACATGATCAACAACAAGAAGCCATCCAAAGGCTAATCAACATCCAAGCACATCAAGGAGTCCACATTCATGAGATGCATAGAAAACAAAGAGAACAAGCAGATCTTCTCGATGAACTTGGAACATTCTCGGAAGGAGTCTACATGAGTGGGACTGGATACCATGTGAATACCCAAGCCAGGCTTGGATATCTAGTCGGACAATTGCCTAATTTGCATCCAGGAATCACAAAATATGAGGATGTAAAGGATGAATTAGCACGAGTGGAGCGCGAAAGGGTTGAACAAAGTCATGAATTGGTAAGGAAGGCACTAGAGGATTGGAAATTAGCTAGAGAAAATCGGATGAGAGGAAGCACAAGTGGACAAAGCGAATCTAAAAATGGCAAGGGAGCAGAAGAGAATGAGCAGACCAACAAGTGAAAGGTGGTGAAGTTCCTTCTTAGTTTACCTTCCTTTTCAAAGCTTTAAATAAGGAAAATCATGTATGAAATAGAACATGCTTCCATGGTAGCTTAGGATTTTCAATTATGCATTTAAGTGTCATTGCTTAGGTCTATGTTACAGAGCCTAATGTCTTGAATGTTCGCTTGCACCTTTCTTACTTGTATGCTTGTCTCTTTAAGTTAATCAAAAAGAAAATGTTATGGAAAGAACAAGAATGGAGTCATTTTGTGAAGTGCATTCTAAGTGTTTGTGGTAGGATGATTAGTAAGCTAAGTTGGTTCACCAAGAAAGGAAAGAAAGCAACTATCCATCCTAAGTCATAAGTTTGAGACACATTCCTTGAAGCTAGCTAAATAATAAGATCCCAACAAGAAAAGAAAAAGAGTAATACAAGTGAAAATAAGAAAGGGAACACAAAAAGGAACAATGCTAGGCACCAAGGGTTTTGAAACTGAGGCATGTGTCTGTGGTGTTTATGTACAAGGGATATACTTGGATGAATAAGCTCTTAGGGGTGCCTTATCACTTGGTAACTTGGATTAACTAATCCGGGATTATCAGCTGAAAGTCCACTATCAAGAGTTACCCTTGTTACAGAGCACTTAGTAACCCAAAGAGGTGCTGGACACCAAGGTCTCAAGAAAGAAAGAATAACAAACCATGTGCCTGTGGTGTGTATGTATGAAGGAAAGAGACTTGAGGGAGTAAGTCCTTAGGGGTGTCTTAACACCTAGCACCTTAAAACCAACAGGTTTGGGAGTGTTGGCTGAAAGCTTATCATAAAAAGTCGCCCTCTTACAAAGCACCTAGCAAAAGAAAAATAAATTTTGAAAAGAAAAAAAAAGAAGGATCAATAAGAAAGAAGCCTCAAGGGATGCAATCAAGAGAGTGACTAGGGATTTGATAAAGGCTTGAAACCTAAAAGAAAAGAACCTAAGTTGCTATTCATGAAACTCCATGAACCATGAATGCTATTTCCATCTTATCTTCTTGTTCTTTTATTTCATTTTTCTTATGCTTCAGTACTTGCTTAGGGACAAGCAAGCTTTAAGTTTGGTGTTGTGATGCCAGGGGCATCTAGGCCAGTTTCACTGACCTTTCCTTTACTATTTTAGGGTAGTTTCATTCATTTTCCTAGTAAACAAGGCAAGTTTTGGGTGAAAATACACTTACACCTTCATTCAAGCAACTATTGTGAATTTTGCATGATTTCATGAGATTTTTGGCAGAATTACATGATATTTTAAGGATGCATAATCTCATGATTTTGGCTAGAGCTTTGATGCACTTTAATTGCTTGATTTCAGGACAAATGAAGCATGGAAGAATCACGTTATCATTCACGTTAACTTAGTTAACGTGACTACTAACGTGGGATGGCAATTGGCTTGCAACGTTAATGAGAAAAGTGATCACCAATAACGCCTGCGAAGCCATTCATAGCCTACGTTAAGAGCCACGTTAACTAAGTTAACGTGGTGCTTAATGTAGAAGAAAAAGAGGACTCCACGTTAATGAGAAACGTGAACTCCAATAACGTTGGGAAACTAGGCGATGCCCCACGTTAAGAGTCACGTTAATGCCAACGTTAGTGACACTCACTTTTGTCACTAACGTTGGATCATTTGCATTGCCTACGTTAATTCAATTGGTTAGTTATCTTGGAAAAGAAACTCTCCATAATTGTATCTCTTCGGAACCTTGGAAGAGGAATGAAGAGATCATGCTAGAATTGCTTTCTCATGCTGGACCAATTTGGGTTGGGATAGATATGTGACTATAATCCTACCAATACTTGAATTGAGAAATGTATGTGGTATAATCAGTGACCATATTTCATCTCTTCTCATGAGCAATTGACCAAGGAATTGACTATTGATCAAGATTTTAGAGATTGGATTACCAAGGAATTGGGATTCAATCACTTAAGATTGCCAAGGAGATCAATGAATGCATTGATTGAGGAAGAGATGAGAATGAACTTGATCCGGAGAATTGCAACATCTCCGAAACCCAATGATCTCCCCATTTCTAATTTTACCCATTCTCTTTAATTTCTGCCATTTACTTTTATGAGCATTACCTTAATTCCCCATTTAAGATTCTGCACTTTAATTTCTGCTATTTACCTTCTAGTCATTTAAATTTCTACATCTCAATCTAAATTTTGTTTAGCTCAACTAGCATATTCTTCTAACTAAAGTTGCATGACCAATCAATCCTTGTGGGATTCGACCTCACCCTATAGTGAGTTTTACTTGACGATAATTCAGTATACTTGCCGAAGGAAAATTTGTTGAGAGACAAGTTTCCATGCATCAAAACTATGCTAAACTAAACTAATGGTAACTAACTTGTTCATCCCTCTTCAATCCTTGGCTTAAATAGCATAAGAAATGAGTTGGATTGGGCCCACAAGGCTTGTAAATTCGCTAGCCACGAGTTTGCATGAAGTGAATCACGTGCACCAACGGTGAATACGCGTTCAGTGCATGTACGCGTCCTTATACGTATAGAAACTATGACAAATTTTATATCATTTCGATGCCCCGGATGTTAGCTTTCCAACCCAATTGGAACCACATCATTTGGACCTCTGTAGCTCAAGTTATGGTCAATTAAGTGCGAAGAGGTCGGCTTGACAGCTTTTGCGATTCCTTCATTTCTTCGTGAGTTCTCCAACTTTACATGCTTTTCCTTCATTCCCTTGATCCAATCTTTGCCTCCTAAATCTGAAATCACTTAACAAACATAGCAAGGCATCTAATGGAATCAAGGTGAATTAAATTTAGCTATTTTAAGACCTAAAAAGCATGTTTTCACTCTTAAGCACAATTAAGGGAGAAGTTATAAAACCATGCTATTTCATTGAATAAATGTGGGTAAAAGGTTATAAAATCCCCTAAATCAAGCACAAGATAAACCCTAAAAATGGGGTTTATCAGGGGGAAGGGGGGAAAAGTGACGCGAAGGGGGGTTAGGGTTTCCGCGTCAGGGGTTAGGGAATTCAAATCCACGCGGACGCGTGGGTTACGCGAGAGCGTGGGTGAGGCAAAAGTGCAATGACGCGAAAGCATCATTGACGCGAACGCGTTGGTAGGGGTAAGTGGAAATGGCGCGTCCGCGTGAGGTACGTAGTTGCGTCAACCAGAATCGTGCTAAACGCACGAAACCAGCGTCGTTTTGGCGTAACTCTCTGTTTCAATGGGGGGGCAAAAATTTTTAGGCGACGCGTATGCTCACGCGTGGTCGGTGTAAGTGAAAATGACGCGTATGCGTCATTGAGGCGCACGCATGGCCCAATTTATGCCTAACGCATACCAGCTGCACGATTCCTGCCCAACTTTCTGGCCGTTGGATGGTGACGCCGATTTGGAATCGACACCCTCGCGTGGCCCATGCCTACGCGTGGTGAGGCGCATTTTTTTTAAAGAATATGCAGAATGCAAAATGCAGATGTGGATGTGGATGTTATGAATGATACTAGGGAAAATAAAATAAAATATAACAAAAAAAAACAAACAAAACAAAATAAAATTAAAATTGAAAGGGAACGATCATACCATGGTAGGTTGTCTCCCACCTAGCACTTTTAGTTAAAATCCTTAAGTTGGACATTGATGAGCTCTTTGTTATGGTGGCTTGTGCTTGAACTCATCCAGGAATCTCCGCCAACGTTTGCAATTCCAATAGCCTCCAGGGTCCCAAACTAGGCACGTAAAGCCTTCGAGCAAGTTAAATCAGGTTTTTAGGTTCCAGGGGTAGTGATTAATAGAATGAATCCCAGGATCCCAAACCTTGCTTTTATACCTGTCTTGGCTTTGATCTGCATTGTTCCAACCGGGCGGTACGCAACTTGAATTTCCACTGAGATACCCAAACTTCTTCCGAAATCCACTAAGTCGAGCTTTATACCAATCCTTGCACCGCAAATTGAAGCATGGAACCTTATTGAATCTTGCAGACCAACTTCTATCACTAGCCATCTCCCTCTTACTCTTAAAGCCACAAAGAGCTCTAAGCTGGCCATCTGTTTCAAGCAAACCATATTCAAGTGGAAAGGTGAAGATAAAGGCTAAGGAGTTTACCCACTTGAAAGTTGTATTAGGTGGTAATGGCCTTGGGAGAGGTGTTTCCAGTGGTCTTGCAAGCTCCACTTCTTTGTACTCCTCTGTGAACACTTCCATTTTCTAACAAACCTCTTCAACTGCAACCACGTCTTGATCAAAGTCTTCGATTTCTACCTCATCACTCAAGTCATAAGTTGGAGGATGAGAAAAGTCTACCGCCACATCGTTTTCGTATTCACTTGGGGAAGATTCTTCAAGCTCAAATAGTTCAATTGTGGATGCAAGTTCATCACTAGAAGAGTTTAATTCATGATCATCAATGCCAAGGGAATTAGCTTTTTGATCTGTTCCGTCCAATTCTTCATAAGATACATGCCTTGGGGGTTGTGCCCTATCTTCTTTGGCATCAGTTGTAATTTTCTTCGCGGAATTCTCTACAAATCTTGATTCCCATGGAGGTTCAGCGTCTCCTAGGTCTTCAACCAATTCTTCTTCTTCGATAAATTCGGCTTTCTCTACTTGTTCCAATAGAAAGTCATGCTCTTTACTGTCTATCGGGGCTTCCAGTGTCTCCTTCATACTACGTTCTTCATTAGATTTTCCACACGAAGCCATGGGGGTTCTTTGAACGTCCAAACATTGGGAGGCTAATCGATTTATCGCTTGCTCCAATTGGTGAAGAGTTGCATGAAATTGGTTCACTGTTTCCTTGAGATGATCCTTTGATTCTTGTTCCATTGGATTTGGGCATTGTGCATATGGAAGTGGTGGTTCTTGGGAGTAGTGATGAGCGGATAATTTATACGCTTTTTGGCATTGTTTTTAGTATGTTTTTAGTATATTTTAGTTAGTTTTTATTATATTTTTATTAGTTTTTAGTTAAAATTTACTTTTCTGGACTTTACTATGAGTTTGTGTGTTTTTCTGTGATTTCAGGTATTTTCTCGCTGAAATTGAGGGTCCTGAGCAAAAATCTGATTCAGAGGCTGAAAAGGACTGCAGATGTTGTTGGATTCTGACTTCCCTGCACTCAAAGTAGATTTTCTGGAGCTAAAGAAGCCCAATTGGTGCGCTCTCAACGGCGTTGGAAAGTAGACATCCTGGGCTTTCCAGCAATGTATAATAGTTCATACTTTGCCCGAGATTTGATGGCCCAAACCGGTGTTGCAAATCAGCTTCAGAATTCCCAGCGTTTAACGCTGGAACTGGCATAAAAATTGGAGTTAAACGCCCAAACTGGCATAAAAGCTGGCGTTTAACTCCAAAAAAAGTCTCTACACATAAAAGCTTCAATGCTCGGCCGAAGCACACACCAAGTGGACCCCGGAAGTGGATTTTTACGTCATTTACTCATTTCTGTATACCCTAGGTTACTAGTTCACTATTAATAGGATCTTTTGACATTGTATCTGTACCTCATGACACTTTACACATTTCTCATTGTATCTTCTACGGCATGAGTCTCTAAACCCCATGGTTGGGGGTGAGGAGCTCTGCTGTGTCTTGATGGATTAATGCAATTACTACTGTTTTTCATTCAATCATGCTTGCTTCCATTCTAAGATATCACTTGTTCCTAAACCTGATGAATGTGATGATCCGTGACACTCATCATCATTCTCAACTATGAATGTGTGCCTGACAACCACCTCCGTTCTACCT